>NW_006294681.1:6155213-6165364 GCF_000327345.1 Myotis davidii | reverse complement strand
GCGGCAGGGTAGATCTTGCGTTCAAGTCTTTTATGTGTATGATCCATGTTCTTTTTATTATAATTCAGTTCTACAGACAAGTTTGGCATCCTCCTCTGGTAAGTACACTACACATTGTGGGAATTTCTAATAAAGGCAGAAAAAAAAGCATTGTGGTGTAGGAGCTTAAGCCTGCGTGGAAAAGAAAATCTCTACAGTATTTTTGCTGGAGTGATTTCAAAAAATTGATTTTAGAGAAAGATAGGGAGAGATAGGTAGGTAGGTATAGGTAGATATAGATAGAGACATCAGTTGCCCCTTGCATGCACACTGAAAATAACCCATTCATTTTGCACTTCTTCTGGTCAGTATTCTTCAACAGCAATTATGCACTCATATGCCTATGGGGCCAGGTAATGCAAATGAGTAAAGGAGGCCAAATAATGGTCTTTGCATGTTATGTATCTAGTAATATTCTTTAAATACATAGAGAATTCTTCTTTGTTCCTTTTTTTTTAAACCAAGCACCTCTTGGCCTTGGTTTCATTTCTCTGATTTAATGAAGACCACATCAAAAGAAAAAAAATTACCTCCCTTTTAACCCTACAGTAAGAAAACCCATAGCAACAGCACAAGACCAACTGGAAACAGTGGTGGAAATGCCCGTTTAAAGAGAGATCTCTGCAGCTATTCAGCTTTAGGCAATCATTGTCATGACAGATTTTGGCCTAGTGTTTTTAGATCTTTCCATTTTTCAAATGAGCTGGAAAAGCCAGATTTTTCTGTGAAATCTCTGTATATTTAGATTTTGGGAAAAACTTGTAAGTCAAAAGCAAAACAATAGGGGGAAAAAGTTCTGTATGTGAAGTGTGGTTCCTAAGCTATTTGTGAGTTCTGCCCTGCATCAAATAAATTATATGCATTTACATCATCTAAGCAGTTCTAACCCTCGGTCGCAAGGTTCCCCTTCCAATTAACATTATTTCCCATTCTCTCCAACACACGTGCTTAGTTTTAGTTAGATTGGCCCCTCCCCTATTTTCACAGAACAAGTCCACTCATTCCTGTTGCCATCCCTCAGGCAATTTTTGCATTTTAATTCACTCATCCATCCCACTTCTTCTTCTTTAAAGTTCTCCTGACATCCTAATTTGTCCATGAAGTCATTCTTCATACCTCAGGATACATTGTGTTTTCCTTTTTCTGAACAGAATAGATTTAATATCAGTATATTTTTAATTCTAAAAAAAATAATTTTCCTAATAGGATTAGTTGCTCTCATGTTTAGATCCATTTTTGTTGCACCCCTCCTCCCAGCAATATTTGGCATAACTTGTGGCATGTATAGAATGTCCAATAGCTCTTTTGTTTGGCTGATTGATTATATAAAATGTGAGGTGGCATCGATAGCTCATCAAAATATTTTAGCAACTATTCAGTTAGTTGCTATGCACACATACTTTATTTAACTCAAAATGTTTTGTTTGCTATTTAAGAACCTAAAACATTTTAATAGTCTGGATTTTTGAATTAAATTCATTTAATTATTTAAATGCTCATCAAGGTGCGTTTCCCTGGTGAAATCCATAAGAACAGGGTCATCTATTTATAGCTTTCCATCACATAAATTTTGTGTACAATAAATGCAACATGAATACCTGTTGGTTGGTCAGTTCAGTACAGTAGTCTCATGAGATTTGAAGTGTTTTATTATTGGAAGCAGATCTATTTGTGAAATAAAAATATTATCACTCATTTATATTTAGAAAAATTATTTTAAGTTCCCTTGATGATATAGATATTATCTTAGGTTTATTTTTACTGGTTGGGTAAGCTGTGAAGTAAAGCTAGTGCTTTGGAAATGAACAATGAAATGACATTGTAACCTGAGTTACCACAGAGCATGAAATGTGATCTAAGACTACACTGTTTTTGTTATACCTTTTATGTTCTGCAAAGTGACTCCACTACTATGTTCCACGAGGTCTGGCATATGCATTCCTTACCTACTCCCATAACAAGATTGGAATTCCTAGGAAAAGCCAAGACTTTCCCAGGACCCCTCCTAAACAGCTGCTATAAACTTCATGGAGACAATAGACAGGAAGGACATCTTGCAGTGGGGGTGAGAAATACAAGCTTCAAGTTTCCAAAAAGTTGATGAAGCTAACTTTCTGAAACTGTGTTAATAGCATGTAATCATTACATTGAGGTACCAATTAGCTTCCAATATGACAAATGCCATTCATTCTATTACAAAGCCTTATTTTCTAGAGTAGCACATTTCATTGTAGAGCTTCCCGCGATTATGGAAATATTCTACATCTGTGCTGTCCAATATGTGGCTATTGAGCACTTGAAAGGTAGCAATTGTGACTGAGAAAATCAAATTTGAACTTTACCATATTTTCCCGTGTATAAAATGCTATTTTTTTTTCTAAAATCATTAGACTGAAAACCGGAGCTATTTTTTTTCTAAAATTGTTAGACTGAAAACCAAAGGGCGTCTTATACAGGATAGTCAGCTGAGGAGGGAGCTGAGCGGGTGCATAGCTGCCCATACCTTGTCAATACCTTCCTCCAATCACGAGCCTTATTGTTACTGACGTCAGCTGATGCCGTAATTGGAGGTGGGGGTGAAGAATGCGCAGATGCAACACTCCAGATGCAGGGACCAATGCATTCTGAGCCCATTAAGATGTCAAAAAAATAAAAAGATAAATATTGGTAAGTGATTGTCTTACTCTGCAAAATTCAAACTGAATGTAATCAGCTATGCAAAAGTTTCATGAGGAGAGAAGGGTTGGCCATGAGAACACAAACAAAGTTAAAGTGATATGCTGCATAATATAATAGCACTGGTATGTGAACATTACCTCTGGTAATTACTAAATAAAATTGTGTTCTGTTTAAAATATTGATTTTTTAATTTTGGGTTGGAAAAGTGGTGGTGGTGGTGGGGGTGGCTTATACATGGAAGCATCTTATACCCAGAAAAATATGGTAACTTACCAGTCAATAGCCACTATTGGCAACCATATTGGACAGTACAATTCTGGAGGAAAATATAGGCTTAACATAATTTTTGTTCTTGTTTGGGTCAAGAACCCCAAATATTTTCAGTGAAGGGCTTTGTGTTTTAATTTCTCAAGGTGAAATGTCTTTAGAGAGAGCGAGGATGTGGGCAGTGTGAACCAAAGGCAGGGCTGACACTGGGCAGAAGAGAGAATGCCAGCACTTCGGCTGTCCCTCTGATAAGACTGCCCTTTGGGTGAGGAGACACAACCGCTCCTACCCATGCTGGACCTTTCTTGCACAATAGCAGATGTTGCTATTTAGAGATAATAGAAGTTGAAAGCCACATTCTATGTAATTGAATGAAATTCTAGTATTTTTAAAAAAAATATTTTTATTGATTTCAGAGAGAGGAAGGGAGAGGGAGACAGAGATAGAAATATCAATGATGAGAATCAATGTTCAGCTGCCTACTGCACATCCCGAAATGAGGATCGAGCCAGCAACCTAGGCATGTGCCCTGACCAGGAATTGAACCATGACCTCTTGGTTCATAGGTCGATGCTCAACCTTTGAGCCACTCTGGCCGGGCGAAATTCTGGTTTTGAAAATAACTTGGGCACGTCATTAAAGTCCAGGGCAATATGATTTGCGAGGTCACAGTAGTAAACATATTCATGCTTGTTATTTAAGTAGGTTCTGAGAAAGTCAACCATCTATCTTTTAGCACGTGTTCCAGGAAATGTAAGAAGCAGGTGTATAAGAAATCCATTCACATATGCTTCATTTTATATTGTATGGCTTCAGTTAACATCTATTTTCATGTCCAAAGGAGAAACTGAAGCTTTATTTGGAAAATCACTGGTCATAAAATAACAAAATGACGGGACCAATAAAATAGAATAATAACTACAAGTAAGAGATCGGGAAAACTCTGGAGAGGTTAACTAGACCAGCTTCAAGAATGAGCCGAGAACACTGAAAGAGAGAAATAGCTCTCCTATTTTTAAAGACCTGCAGAGAAGAGATCTAATAACCTCGTTCATCTTTTAATTATGAGGAACATCCTATTTTATGCTGAACCTCATAATTCAGATTCTAATTTACATGCTTTACAGATCCAACAAATTCTTAAATGACAAACTCAATTATTTCCAGTCCATCAAGAGCAGAACACGTGGCTTATGTAAGTCTTGGATGCTGTAATTCAGGATGGAGGTACTTTGATCATTGCTGTGAAACTCCTGTTCGAAAGAGGCTGGTCCCTTTCCCATTCTTCTAACCCATGCAATGGGCTTAGATTGTAGTGTTTATTAGAGCATTGACATCAAGACTCTGGAAATATGTGGAAAGCAAGTTGGTAAATAACCATGGATGAGCAAAATGTAAAACCACAAGTCTTTCAAGGCTTTGGTACTTTGGTCCTATTTTGTATAGACTATCATTTCCTGTCATAAATATGAGATTGTGCCCAGAAGGAAATATATAACCAGATAAATTACAAAAGCTGAGAAAACTAAAGCTTCTGCATTTGTGAGCCAAGACCTTGTCTTTGCGGAGTTGTAGCTGTCTTTGACTTTGGAGGGCGGGACTGTTGGTAGAAAAGGGCTGAGACTTCTGGTTGCCTTGGACTCATATTCCTAATTTCTTTCACCTGTTTAAAAAAGAGAGGTGCGAGGGTTGCATTACAGGCACACCAGTCTATGTAACAGCATTAATGCATGAACACTGAAGGGACAAGTGTTTCCAGAAATATGAACTTTCTAATATACACATTCTAAGAGGTTTGGTTTTAAGAAGGAGACACTTCATAGAGGTATATAGCTTGCTTTTATTAAGACTTGCCATGGCTTAGGTTGACCAGGAATGGATGATCCATCTCTATGTCCTTGGTGAGAATTGTGTCACATGGTTAGGCCTGGGATGACATACAGAGCTTTCTCTGTTAAGTCATTGTTAATCATCGGGTCAAAGAATGTAAAATGCATGACACTATAAGTCATTGTTAATAATCAGGTCAAAGAATGTAAAATGCATGACACTATAAAGTATTTAAATTCTGGCCTTTTTCCTTCCCCACCCCAACAAACACCATTGAATTTTATCCAATTTAATTATCTAGAGGATCATAATTTATTATTTTTCCTTGAGATAATTACATATTTTTTTGCTCTTGATTTCCTTTCACAATTAAGACTCAAACCCAGACCATGAAGTGGTCAGATAGCTTAAGGGGAAATTAAAGTTATGTACAGCTACATTAAATTTGGTGATTTATTTCTCAAAATGGGTTATTAAGGTTTTTGCTCTATCACAGAAAGAGTCCTTAACAGAGAATGAGCTTTCCTTCCTAATGATTTTCTTTCCTACTATTAATTCTTAAAGTCTGAGAATAAATATAATACAGTATTGAAGACACTAGTACAAATAAGACAAATTCCCCCATCCCTCATCGAAGACACTCTAACTATTGCTCCAAAAACATGCTAACTTTTTTTTTACTTTTAAGACATAGTCCAATTTAGGTTTGTGGCTATTGACAAGTCAATAATTATTGTATTTGTTTAATGGACAGTGTACCATGCTCTGGGCCTCAGGCGGGGAGAATTTGCTGGCTGTGTCTGATACCATTCAGGTTTCTATGACTGCTTCATTGCATGCTTGACCCATCCAAGTGTTCAGATTGCCCACTGAATCATCTACTTAATTGTTCCCTGCACTTAGTCAACAGTCAACGAGTTCTTTTTTTTCAATTGGACTCCCTTTGTTGAAGTGCTAGCGAGAGGAAAATTTGTCATATTGTCAGAAAGAGCTGCCCTAAGCCTGTGAAGAAGGAGAAGATGCAGGGAGGCAGGAATGGGGGCAGGAGCACAGAGATGATGATGCATTTGAAAACTTTAACACCAACACAAGTAGGCCAATGAGAGGAAGGAAGAAAAGAAGTGGGCCTGGATGGGATGGTGGGGCGCCTTTGGAACTGAGACAGAGTTTAACTTTAAACATTACATGATGTTCCTTAGGATTTCTCAGCAACGTGGGGATCGTTTTTGATAACTACCAGGATGATTATTCTCATCATGGTCATCACATGGAAAGAGCATTTCAGAAGAAGCCACAGCTCTGCCTTTTGGAGTATTTATAGCTTTGGCTGAGGCCACAGCCCGGTAGCAGCCAGCAGACTGGACTTAGGAAAGAACTGGCTGTTGTAGTGGAGCCTCGTTCGTTGTAACCTATTGCAGAAACAGATTCTACCTTATGGTGCAATTTATGGGCACCTTTCATAGCAGCATGAGGGGCTAGGTCTAGGGAGGCTTGCCTATCAAAATCCATACTGGGAACCTTAGGTATTTATTGGTAATAATCCCATACAAGGCAAAACCATACTGATCTGTTATTTGTCTTGGAAATGCCTGCCTTTCATTGGTGTACCATGGTGCACTAGGAAGAACTTGGTATTCAAATCCACAGCAGCCAGCAGACTGGACTTAGGAAAGAACTGGCTGTTGTAGTGGAGCCTCGTTCGTTGTAACCTATTGCAGAAACAGATTCTACCTTATGGTGCAATTTATGGGCACCTTTCATAGCAGCATGAGGGGCTAGGTCTAGGGAGGCTTGCCTATCAAAATCCATACTGGGAACCTTAGGTATTTATTGGTAATAATCCCATACAAGGCAAAACCATATTGATCTGTTATTTGTCTTGGAAATGCCTGCCTCTCATTGGTGTACCATGGTGCGCTAGGAACAACTTGGGATTCTAATCCGGTACTAACTGTTCTACCCCTGGTTGGACAAGGCAACATAAAGCCTCAGTTTTTTCTATCTGTAAAAATGTAGAAAAATATGACCCTTATTGTGCTTTACATCTCTAAGATAACATAAATAGCATTTTGAGGGTTATTTACTAAAATTGTCATTGCTTTTTATAACCGAGTCTTGAAATTAATCAAAGCAATAGTTTCATCATCAAGTACTTTTTTTTATAACTGTACCCAAATACATTGGGTAACTCATTGCAATTGCAACTGCATTTTTTCTTATTTTGGTTGAGTTTACATCCAAATCTGTGCTTATAAATTAAACAATGCAGACTTATTGCAAACTAACACTGGTATGTTTTACAAGTTGTTGAAGAAGGAATTGTGAGGGAGAGAGTTGTTAATAGAGGGGCAGATTTAGCTATTCTAACTATGTAGATCAAATATAATTTGACTATCCAACAATTATGAAATGATCTATATAAAGATATAATTCATACTTAGCAAGTCATGCATGATCCTTCATAACTCACCCATTTCTAAACCTAATACACGCTGCCCCTGCCAGTACCTCTGTACCATAGTGTCACCACGATGCTCGCTGGTCCATGAGCTGACCACGTATCTTCCTACTGCTGAGCCCTACACTCCACATGCTGTGTAGAATCCACTCTCTCCCTCTTCACCTTTTCTGCTCAGCAAACTTCTCATGGGGGAAATGCCAGTTCAGATGTTATCAGACAATTAAATGTTTTATCTTCTGGGCTTGCACAGCCCTTTGTAAGTATCTTATCATACATCGCTACCACTTGTGTGTTTTTATACTCTAATAAACTGTGAGATCCATAGGAAAAGGATGGTGTCTTTATAGAGAGTTCCACAAAGTCTTGTGCACAGTAAGTGCCAAAAATCAATGTTAGAAAGATTAAGAGAGCAGATGAATGAATGGAGAGTGAGTGGATGCTTTGTCTAAGTTTACATCAGTAAGAGAGAGCTAATATTTCCCTCCCCATCCCACTTCAGCTCTTTACGGAACAGATGCTTTGCCAAAATATAATTGGTTGAAAATACATGTTTGATCTAGTAATTATCAAGCAAGCATGCAGTATTTAAAATAAGTTTAATTATAATAATATATTAGTACTTTTTCTCTGCACCATGCTTTATTATTTTATTACTAGAGGCCTGGTGTACAAAATTTGTTCACAGTAGGGTCCCTAGGTCTTGCCGGTGATCAGGGCCAATCTGTGGGGTGATCGGCAGGGTGATCAGGTGTGGGGGGAGCGCTGGCACCAACCTTGGCTGGTCTGGGGCCTGTGGGCTGGGGGCAGCTCTTGCGTTGAGCATCTGCCCCCGGTCATAGCAACCAGTTGTTACGCTGGTTGTTCCACCTTTTGGTTGATTTGCATATTAGGCTTTTATTATATAGGATTATCATCTCTCAAGTTATGGGTAATACCCACATCCCACTCAGACTGCCTATCAGAGCCTATCTCACATAGCACCATGTTAATATTTAATGAACAAGAATAGCACTGTCACCCTAACCTTTTTGCTCAGTGGATAGTGCAGGGGTGAGCAAACTTTCTGGCTCGAGGGCCACAATGGGTTCTTAAACTGGACCGGAGGGCCAGAACAAAAGCATGGATGGAGTGTTTGTGTGAACTAATATAAATTCAAAGTAAACATCATTACATAAAAGGGTACGGTCTTTTTTTTTTTTAGTTTTATTCATTTTAAACGGGCCGGATCCGGCCCGCAGGCCATAGTTTGCCCATGGCTGGGATAGAGCGTCAGCCTGTGGACTCAAGGGTCCCAGGTTCGATTCTGGTCAAGGGCATGTACCTTGGTTGTGGGCACATCCCCAGTGGGTAGTGTGCAGGCGGTGGCTGATTGATGTTTCTTTCTCATCGATGTTTCTAGCTCTCTATCCCTCTCCCTTCCTCTCTGTAAAAAAATCAATAAAATATATTAAAAAAAAGAATAGCACTGTCTTATTATATGTAGAAGTTACACCTAAATTTGTGGTTTGCAAATTAAAATTCACAACATATTGAAAAGAAAATGTCTGACCTGTCTAATACCAGATCTGACAGTAAAAGAACCTGAGACTGAGGGAAAAATGACATGAACTACACAAAAGACATGTGGCCACGCACACCACATAATTCGTGTCTCACCTTGTCTAACACATGATGTAACCATAAAATGATCAGTGAGCAAGCCACACATAAAATGTCAGGCATCATGCTGCTTTTCCTAATACAGGTATCTACCTATATGACAAGAAATCAATAATTATCATTTAAAGTACACTTAGTTGCTTTTCCTAATACAGGTATCTACCTATATGATAAATCAATAATTATCATTTAAAGTACACTTAAACATTTATTGTTTTTTGTAAATATCAAAATAAGATATTTTCTTATGTGTTTAAAAGTTATAAAAATAAAGTTAGAAATTTATCACTTTATGCCCTGCACTCACTACAAATATTTTCATGTATTTTGGTTGAACTACAAAGACAGAGAGAGCTATGCACAGATAAAATTGGAATCAAGATATAAATGTTTTTGTATCCTATTTCCACCTAACATTTCATTAGGAGCATGTATTTCCTCATCATTAAATGATTCTCAAAAATATGACTTTAATGGCATATTAATTTTCAATATGTGAATTTATCATAATATATTTTACCACTTCCCTAATATTTTTACTGTTAAATACAATGAAGAATATTTGGAGTAATTTTGTGTGTGAATCTTTCCTTGTTTAAATTCAATTACCAGAATATAATTGGTGGATCAAAATATGAAGATTTTTAAGGTTCCTGGTATAATGGAAAATTGTCTATTTTATCTCATATGTCTTCTAATAGTAGCAAAGTCTACTTAAATGAAAATAATTTCCACCCTTACAATGGAGAAAAAAGCAGTTTTGGATTAATCATATCTAGAAAACTTCCTGAAAAAGGGGATATTAACAGAATAAGATGCTTTCAACATGATCTATTTTTATGAAAGAGGATCCTAAAGGTCAGTTTCACCAATAGCTTTGATAATTTTCTTATCTTTTATACCTCTAAATACACATAAGATGTTCAATATGTGTCATTTATCCTCACAGAAAAGTAGCAGGCTTTATACAGAACATTTAATAAGGCAAAAATTAAGAAAATATTGCATTAGCTATGAAAAACCAATTTTGTCTTTAAGGAATGATAAAATAATGGTCAGTCATTTAGATTCTTAAATTCTTAATATTTATAAAGTGTAAAGCATTTTTAAATTGATTCCAACTTCCATGTAATTTAAATTATATACTAAATCTAGCACTGGTATTCAACCAAACACACAGTGAAAAAAATGTTATTAATACCAGTGATTTATAAGG
>NW_006294681.1:6153073-6153811 GCF_000327345.1 Myotis davidii | reverse complement strand
TTGCCATAGGCCTTCCTTCCAGAGACGCACACGGGCCCTGCCTTCCACATCTGGAAAGAGCTTTCGGTGACAACGAAAAAGGTATTTCTTCTCATCCAAAGGCGGTTGGCCCTGCGGGTGCGGCTCAGTCAGTTGAGCATCGTTCGCATGTGCCCAGGTTGTGGGCTTAATCCCCAGTGGAGGGCGTGCAGGAGGTGGCTGATCCATGATTCTCTCTCATCATGGATGTTTGTCTCTCTCTCTCCCTCTTCCTTTCTCTCTGAAATCAATAAAAATATATTTTAAAAAACTCGGCAAAAGTTGATATTTCTAAAAATTTAGGCACCTTTCTCTATTAAAATATTAAAGATTATATAGAAAATGTGCTTAATATCAGTGACATCAGATAATAGATCCCACCAAGCTATGTAAAATGTTGGTGGGAACTGGTTAACTCGCTTTCTTTGGCTTGCCGTAGGCTTCAGACCTCATAGCATCCTTTCCACATTCATGATACTGGGCAAAATCATCTTGAAAACTTTTACTGGATATATACTGGGGCCAAAGGTTTGTTCATCTGGACACTGTACTTTAATAGAAATAAGAACCTCATGTTCATTATTAGGTTATCAGCAGCTGTTTATTACCTCTACTCACTTAAACAGCTTTAGTAGAAAGTAGTTATAATTAATTAAAAGCAATTTATTTATTGAGGTGCAAATAGGTTAATTAAATGAAGATTTGGGGGTACATATTGAC
>NW_006294681.1:6149230-6152723 GCF_000327345.1 Myotis davidii | reverse complement strand
TTTCCTGCAGTGAGAACTATTAGGATATACTCTCTCTTAGCAACTTGCATATATACCATGCAGCCCTGGCCAGTATGGCTCAGTTGGTTGGAGCGTTGTCTCATGCACCTTATGGCTGTGGTTTGATTCCCAGTCAGGGCATATACTCAAGTTACAGGTTACGTCCCCAATCAGCCAATCAATATTTCTCTCTCTCCCTCTCCCTTCCTCTCTCTCTAAACTCAGTTATAAATATGCAGAAGTGTTCATTATAATTATCATGTTGTTATAACACCCCAGAACTTATTTATTTTATAACACTTATTTTACCACCTTTATCCAATTCCCTTAACCCCACCCTCTGTCTCTGGCAACGGCAAGTAATCTGATCTCTTTTTCAGGGAGTTTGTTTAGATTCCACATATAAGTGAGACTTATCACAAATGGCAGGATTTCCCTCTGTTTTATAGTATTTCATTGTGGTGAGTGTGTGTGTGTGTGTGTGTGTGTGTGTGTATCACATTTTCTTTATCTATTTATTTGTCAATGGACACTTAGGCTGCTTCCATATATTGGCTGTTATAATTAATGCAGCAATAAACATGGGGGAGTAGATATATTTTTAAGAGTTAGTGTTTTTATTTTTTGGATTCATACTCAGAAGTGGGATTGCTGGTTTTTTCGTTGTTGTATTTCTAATTTTTTGATGAACCTCTATATTGTTTTCTATGGAGGCTGTACCAATTTACATTCCCACTAATGGTACATTAGGGTTCCTTTTTTTCATTTTCTCACCAGCATTTGTTTAAAAGAGTTCTTGGAGGAAACATAATACAGGAGCAGAAGAAAAAATTCAAAATAGTATTTTTTAAAAGATAAGATATTTCATATAATATAAAATAAGGAGCTGTTGTAATAAGCGGAACATCAGAAAACAATGGACAGCTCCTGGAAATTTGAAATAAGGTTGAAAAGAAAAAAAAATGTTGAGGGTTTGTAAGAAGTCAGTAAACCTTCTAGAAAGTAAAGACATTAAGTGAAAAAATGATAAGATTCTTAAGTGATTGATCCAAAAAGTTTAACATAACTAATTGAGGTTGAAAAAAACACACAGATAAAAACATAAGGGAAGATATTATTTAAGAAATAATATCTTATGGTCTGGCCTACATGGCTCAGTGGTTGAACGTTGACCTATGAACCAGGAGGTCATGGTTCAATTCCTGGTCAGGGCACATGCCCAGGTTGCGGGCTCAATCCCCAGTGTGGGGTGTGCAAGAGGCAGCTGATCAATGATTCTCTCTCATCACTGATGTTTCTATCTCTCCCTCTCTCTTCCTCTCTGACATTAATAAAAATATATATTAAAAAAAGAAATAACATAAGAATAAGAAACCATCAAATACCCAGTCTAATTAAAAAAGAAAGCACATGCATACCCATGCTAACCATTGTAAAATATCAGAATAACAGAGATAAAGAAAGTGTGGATCTTAAAAATGTTAAAAATGGATCACTCATTCACTCACAGGGAATAGCAGTTAACCATTATATCAGCATTAGATAATAGAAAATAGTGGAGATACACCCTAAAATTCTGAGGGGAATATATTTTCCATATAAAATTCTACATTCAGCAATTTGTCAAGTATAAGAGCAGAATAAATCTACTTTCAGACATACAACAACTCACACACTTAAAAAATTATCTCTCATACAACCTATCATAAACCTGCTGGGAGATGTGATTCAGCCAAAGGAAGAATTACCCCAGGATGAGTGAGCCAGCAGATACAAGAAACTGGGCTTTGGAGCACCCAGTTTTAAATGGAGCTGAGAGTCATGCTTGTGATTGTGGAAGGGGAAGTTCTGTGGAGAAATATGGGGTAGACTGTTTGTTATTGTTTTTGTATATTTGGGAAAATACCTTGCTAGGATTTTGGCAAATCTGTTGGATATTTGGAACATTAGCAATTAATATATAAGAAAACACACATAAAAAGAGACAGTTTTTAATTTAAAGAAATACAAGTATTTGTGAGTAGCGGAATGCAATCAAGTGCATTGAACAGCAGATGATGCTTACATCACATTGTCATATGAGACAGTAAAGGGAGGCAAAAGTGAGTGGGATATGAGTTAAAGCTTTACCTTAATAGGTAGTTCATTCTGTAAAAATGTCTCAAAGCAACAAATAGAAACATGAGATAGTAGATAAATGCTTGTAAAAATAACCTAAAAGAGTTGAAAGTATTTGGGGTATGGGATTGGGCATCGAAGCTAAAAAAGAATAGAGCATGGGTAGCCCTAAATACTATTTGACTTTTAAGATAATAATAATAATAATAATAATAATATAGGTTTTAAACTTTAATAAACATTTAAAAATCCTTAAAGGAGTGAAGAGATGGGAAAAGGAATGCATACCATAAATGTTCAGGAGTCAAAATCTTGTTACTTCCATAGGAAGACCCACATTATGGTGTACAGGGCTAAGGGCTACACTAACAGAATGTCTCCAGAATCTTTTGAGGTAAACCAGCCCGTAAGAAGATTGCTAGCCAGGGAGCTGAACTGAATATCTCAAATTCCAAATGTAGTATCAGATCATCTATCTATCTATCTATCTATCTATCTATCTATCTATCTATCTATCTATCTATCTATCTAAAAGCCTAAGCGACTATTTAACTGTTCGATGCGCACTGACTATGAGGGGGCAGATGCTCAATGCACAAGGCATGGAAACATGGAACAGACTGGTGAATCTCAGAGGGAAGCAGGGAGCAGGGAGGGCAGGAAGAGATTAACCAAAGATCTTATATGCTTACTAGAGGCCTGACCTGTGGGGACCAGGCCAAAACCTGCAGACCGACATCTCCCGAGAGGTCCCGGATTGCGAGAGGGCTCAGGCCAGGCTGAAAGACCCCATGGGTGCACGAATCTGTGCACTGGGCCTCTAGTAAAATATAAAGCAGGTTTTCACAGGGTCCATTACATCATGTTCTAAATTGGTACTCAGTGAATATATATATATATATAATCATTTTTCATTGTGTTCTAAGGTGCATGCTGTTCCTGCAGATAGTTCATTGTTCTGTTGTCTTAACTCCCCACTGCGTAGGGACCTAAAAAATGAAATCATCCCTTTGCTGTTTAGCCAAGTGATCTCTTGGCTATTCACTGCTCTGAAAATGGAAGGTTTTCATTTTTGTGCTGGCTCTGCCTGAACTTTCAGCATGTCAGAATATGGTGCAAAATCCACTTCCTAAGTTCTTTCCCCAGTTTGGTCTTTTCTAAATCCAGTGGTCTTTCTTAGAAAGCCTTCAGATACATGCCACTTAAGGTCTGGATTCTGCCCAATTTTCAGAGAAATAAAAACAAGAAGAATTAAGGTAATTGACTACCTTATCCACCATGACAACTTGATTCTTATTCTTGGACTCTCTCATTCCACTTGGTGCTGTACTGATGCTTTTCTTTATTGACAATATCCAGATTTATGCTGACTTAC
>NW_006294681.1:6145524-6149152 GCF_000327345.1 Myotis davidii | reverse complement strand
TTCCAGTCAAGGGCATGTACCTTGGTTGCGGGCACATCCCCAGTGGGGAGTGTGCAGGAGGCAGCTGATCGATGTTTCTCTCTCATCGATGTTTCTAACTCTCTATCCCCCTCCCTTCCTCTCTGTAAAAAATCAATAAAATATATTTAAAAAAGTAAAAGTAGAAGTAGTAGAAACTTACAAGGGAAACTTATGCAGTCATTGTGAAATTAGAATACTTTAGAAAGTTAGTATGATTCAGACAAAAGAGAAAGATAATTGGGAAATACTTAACATTTCTTGCTTTTATTCAGCTGAGATTTAGATATTTCAGATAGCTCTGTATGAATGTGAATTTACCAACTCATAGTTGGTATCTTTTTTTTGTCTCTTTCCTGTCAGCTGCCAGGATACCTACAGCTTTTGAATCTGATACCACTCCTGGTCCTATGCCAAGGCCTCTCAGCTAGAAGGACCACAGTCATCACCTAGAATGGCTGCCATATGACTCTGTCTACCAAGAGAGAGACTTGTTAGGGGTCCCACAGGCAGAGCTCATTTATAAGAGTACCAAGTTGGACTTACATCATGAAAAAAATGTCTCCTTAGCATCACTGTTCTAATCATTCACATTTGGTAATAGCAGAGTAAATCCAGGTGTAACCATGGACTGCTGAGACCACTGGGCTAAAGAAGTAAGGGAGGGAGAACAGGGCTGGGCAAAGGCATCTTGCTTTGACTGCTTCAAATCTATTTAAAGTCTGGATTCCTCTTCTGACTTTCTTAGAGGGGCCAAAATCATCATGTCAACAGATTTTAGTGGCGGTAGGGGAGGAAGAAGCTTCACATATCACAGGGTATATATAAACCTGGTCCTAATCTGACCTGAAGTTTTCTGTGAATACTGCTTAGTTGACAGAGAACACCAGAGTCCCAGAAATGACCCTTCTGATTACCCTTTCTGTAAGTGCTTATGCAAGAGGCTGCTGAGAATGCTTAGCTGTTGGCTGCATGAGAGGAAGGAACATTGTTAAATTGCCTGTAAATGGCATGAAAGTCACATCAAATTTAGAGAAATATTTTTTAAAAACCTAAAATATATCTCTTTCCTATTTTAAATTTATTGTTTACTTATTATTGGCAAATTTAAGAATAAAGAAAAGTAAAACTAAAATTTTAAAATCATCTATAGTTATACTACATAAAGCCAAATTCTCTCTCCCCCCCTCTCCCTCTCTTTGCATTTATTGGATGATTCTGATCTCACTGGGCATAGTGCTTTGTGTCCTTGTATCTTTCACTTATCATAATACACATTTCCTCAATTTTATAAGCTCTTTAGTAAAATTTTCAATGTCTGTTCAATATGCAGTTGTATGGCATTATAATAACTCATATAACCATTATGTGGAAGATTTGTGTTCAACTTTGTTTACTAGAGTAGCTAGAATATACAAGGGTGAGCAAAAGTAGGTTTGCAGTTGTATTAATAATACAATAATAAATAAATAATATAAGAATAAACTCTTCTTTGCATACTAACAACTGTAGACCGACTTTTGCTGACCCCTGTATTGCTTTACATGCTTTAGCTTTTACAGTTAAATTCTGAGCTGAACTAACGCTTATAATGTACTTTCCTGACTTGGTCTATATAGTTCTAAAATCACTTCTTGGGGATGTTTATGAATAGACACGGCAGCTTACTTAGAGAACAATACAAGTATATAACTTTTGTAGTAACATTTCTTGCATTAAAGGTATTGTTTTCTCTTTGATTTAAAGAAATAATGATACAGGAATGCAGTGTCATTAAAGAAGGCAAGATGAAATGTGTTCTCTTTTAGTAACTTAGAACATTATTTCAACTCTTAATATTATGCTTATCCTTCTAAAATATGAGAAAAACATATATACCTCAAAACATTATTGGTCCATGAACATGTATTAAGTGTCTACTATATACCATACACTTCAAAGCACTGGAGATTTATCAGTGAGCAAAACAAAGATCCCTGCCCTCATAGAGTGTGTATTCTTTTTGGTGCATAGAAATCACTGAATAAATAATATTAGTTTTATGGTCATTATTTTCAAAGCTAATATTCAAACCTGAGTCTGATTCCAGAATCATCATTCTTTCCACTACCACCCGAAGTCCCTCCTTGGAAGCAAGTTAGATGTACGAAAGCACATTCATCAATGAGTCTCAAGAGTACAGTTTAGGGCATTACTATGTGAAATTGGACTACTTGTGCCCTGTTAATATTCTAACTACCAGTCTAATGTCTACACTAAGAGGTTTTTTTTTCCTAGTAATAAAACTATATTATCTCTGTCCATATGAAATGGTTATTCTGAGCTAAACTCGGCAGAATATCTGGACTTAATAATATGTACCTTTGGAGAATTAAAAAAAAATAGAGTACTCTAAAGTAGTATGATATACATATTATACAAACATATAATGTATAATGCTTTGCATTTAAGTGTCAGTACATTCAGCTCCATTAAAATGGGTTATGTTTAAGTAGAGGCTTCAGGTCTACACAGTGGAGATTTTGTGGCCCTGAGTGGGGAAATACAGGAGCAAGTAAATGGCAAAGGGACAGCTCAGGTTTTGTATGTGACCTGCACAGGCCCAAATAGAATTTCACGTCAACGTACTAGTATAATTCTAAATATTCTTAATTTATCCCTATAGATTCTGTGTCTTCTGATTCCATAACTCAGGTAACCCTTTTAAGTAATTAGCATTATTATAAATACTATATAAATGCTCTTTAAAATAGAGTGAGAAAGTCAACTACGAAGTGTCCAGCTCACTATTGCGAGCATTCATATTTGAGTGTGAGTGCGGGCATATGTACACACACTTCACACACTACTTTGCCCTTTTCTGTGACCCACGTCAAGACCTCTATTCTCTTCTATGACCCAGCTCCATAGGAGCTCATACTGAACACTAAGCCTCACGGGTAGGCACACAGGCGTCCTCCCCAGTCCCCACAGCTCCTCAGTGCTCTTCCTGCATTCCATAGGCATTGGGACCTACCCCTCTTTCAGCCATATGTTCAGAGATTTAGCCTTGAACAAGCTAACATTTTGTGAAAAGTAAAATATAAGTACCTTGAGGACAGAGGTAAAAAGTAAAATGTAAGTACCTTGAGGACAGAGATGAAAGCTTTTCATCTGTGTATTCTCCACAGCTACAATGTCCTGAACATACTAGTCTTCAGGAACTGTTTAGGTAGTCATATAGGCAAAACAGATACCCACAGGACCAGCCTCCGCGATGGCTGGCCCAGAAGAAAGGGGGAAGGAGAGCATGTGTGATCTTCTAACACACATTTTTATTTAAAGACTAGAGGCCCGGTGCATGAAAATTCATGCACTTGGGTGGGGGAGGGAAGGAGGGAGGGGGTTCCCATCAGCACGGCCTGTGCCCTCTCACAGTTTGGGATCCCTTAGAGGATGTCCACCTGCTGACTTAAGCTGGCAGTCAGACATCCCTCTGGCAGCCTGGGAGCCATCGGGTGATGTCCAACTAACCCAGGGAGTGGGCCTAAGCTGTCAGTTGGACATTCTTAGTGCTCCCGCCACTCTGCTGCGCTTGCAACCTTCAGCCCGGCTTGGGGCCGGGCGGGGC
>NW_006294681.1:6144001-6145350 GCF_000327345.1 Myotis davidii | reverse complement strand
GGAGAACTGTATTAAAGGGTCGCGGCATTAGGAAGGTTGAGAACCACAGAAGTTGGTATATATTCCTCAGTGCTCAAGTTGAAAATAAGTGCCTTTTTTTTTGTACTAAAAAGTGGTGTATTCTGCTTTTCAATTCCCGGAGACAATTTCCCGACTTGCTCTTACCTCTCCATTGTCCTTCGGGACTGATTGTTCAGGATCAGTTCTTTGAATTCACAGTCGCGGCATTAGGAAGGTTGAGAACCACAGAAGTTGGTATATATTCCTCAGTGCTCAAGTTGAAAATAAGTGCCTTTTTTTTTGTACTAAAAAGTGGTGTATTCTGCTTTTCAATTCCCGGAGACAATTTCCCGACTTGCTCTTACCTCTCCATTGTCCTTCGGGACTGATTGTTCAGGATCAGTTCTTTGAATTCACATGGAGGCAGGGTGATCATTTTTTGGCAGAAGGCAAAATCTGTAAAATTATGGCTTTGTAGCACAGAGGAAGAAGGGTAGTCAGGTCCCATAGAAGGTGAGACCATGAAAATTCAATATTCTTGTTTTTTCCCAAAAGTTCCTTTTTGGATGAAGAGACAAAGTTGTTTAACTGGTCTTTATTTAAAATTAGAGTGCTGATTTCTAAGAACCTCTCATTGTGAGACTAATGACATCTTAGAGGTGTATTAATGAATCCAAGTACAGGAAGACAAAAGAGGAATCAGGGCTAATCAAAATGCCAGCTATTTTAAGGTCTTTCCTTGACCATGTAATGACCTTCATACATATTATGCACCATTAGTATTCATGACAATTATATATTTTTAATTTTCTCGATGTTATAAAACATTAATCATCAGTCCCAGCAATAAGATATTTTTGTTCTTTATTGATTAAGGTATTACATATGTGTCCTTATTGCCCCATTGCCCCCCCTCCCTTCCCCCAACTCATTTGCCTGAGTAGTTTTCTGTAAAACTTTGGCAGTACTAAACTTGCAAATATCATGAAGTATGTTTTTTTAAAAAAAATCTGAAAATAATCTATAAAACCTTTGCTAAATTCTAAATTTCTATAATTAATTTTGGTGTCATAAACAATCTCAGCAAAGAGGTATTTTAAAATCAAAGTGACTTTAATCTTTATCTCTTCATCTAAAAAGTAGTTGAGAATCAAAGAAACTTTTGGAAAAATAGGATGTCAATGCTTATATGTCCTGAGAGAAAATAACCAAAGTGCAAATAAAATGAGTGGGGATACTTTTTACTTTTGCTCTTTGTATATCTTTCCCACTCAGGGTCAAGTGTGATCTATTCAGAAATGACTTTGGACACAACTTCGAACAAAATTAATGGGGAACAAGAAAAACAT
>NW_006294681.1:6122717-6143467 GCF_000327345.1 Myotis davidii | reverse complement strand
GGGGCATTAGGAAGGTTCAGAACCACTGCATTAGAGGGTTTTGAGTGGTCATGATCAGATTTACATTTTAAAGGGATCATTTAGACTAAGTGTTGAGAACAGATTGTAAGAAGGCAAGGGTAGAAGTTTAAAGTTTTTGCCAATTTTAAGGAAGCTTAGACTGGGCTAGAAGTGGTAAACTGGCCGGAACGGATCTGAGTTGTTTTCATTACTTTATTGCTTTGTGATATTTTTCATCCAGGATACAGAGGAAAGGATAAATGCTTTAAATTGGGAAGTGGAAGATGAGTGACATATCGAATTCTTCATCCTGTTTTGTTGCATTCTAAATTACATGAGAAGCTGCTGGGCTATTACTTTATAATAGTTTTTAAATGCATCCATTTTCCCACTTTTGCAAGCTTTCTCTCTTTCCTGTGTTTTATTTTGTAGAGTCAGAAAAATCAATCTGGAAATATTGCTCTGTGAGGTAATTAAAATGAATGGCACTGATCCTCACTGTGAGAAGCACAGATGCCCTGTTGTCTACACACCCTGTGTCTTTGTTTGCTCTATTCAATTTATGTTCTATTAAAATTATGGTAAAAACCTATTCAGATCATTCTTATATTTTTGGAGACTTCCCAAACCACATTCTCAGCTTTTCATTGGTGTTTATATTGTCTTCATTTATGTAAGTAAGAAATTCCAAGAATTTTACCTTTGTTTTACAAATCAGGACATGGCAATTAAGTCTGGAGTATATACACTGAATTCTGTGAGTCTTCTGGTCAGTTTGGATCTATTTAACTGAATAACTCTGGTCCCGTGGAACAGTGTTAGCAGACTGCAGGCCTACGGAAAATGCACTTCACATTTGATGGGTTGCTTCCTAATGAGCATTTCAGAAACAAGTGCAGCTTTTCAAGTCATGTTCCTTTAAAACTATTTTTGATCCAGTTTTTATTCTTTCAAGACACATGTTGCATTTTGAATTCTGAAGAGTAAGCTGTCAGGTTTTTAACATGTACTTTTTGAAATACACGCTTCAAAGTTATTGTACCTGGTGCATTCGCTAATGTCTTATGTACAGTTCAAAAGCTAGAACTCATCTTATTTCCCACGACCCTGGCCCTGCAAAGGCTCTGCAGCTCTTTCTGCCAGTGGTGGTTTCTAATCAGCCTGACTGGACCTAAGTTGCAAGGAAGAAGACGGGAGGGCAGGTAAAATGGCAGGAGTGCTCATCAGTGGTTTCATCTCTTCGCGAAGATTGAATTTGAACAGTAAATGCCAAAGCCAATATGAAAATCTTCAGTTTAGGGTTACACAGGGGCACTGACTTGTTGCTTTCTCAAGGCATCTGTGTCTTATGTCCCATTCCTACATAATACCAGATGGATAAGAATCCAGCATCAGGGTTGGTCCTTTCGCAAAACTATAATGACTGAAGGGGCACTCAGGACCGAGGCATCCTCCCTACTGTGTCCTCAGAAATCCTAGTGCGCAAAATTATTCATTGTTTTCTCTTTTCCATCAAACTAAACTTTACTGATCTCAGATAAAATGATATTAAGTTGTTTCCTGAATTAAATAAAGGCAACATTGTATAGCCACAATGGAAATATCTATTAGTCAAAAATTAAGTTTGGGATCTTGGATAATTATATATATATATACCAAATAAATCCCAAATAAAGAGGGGACATTGGATGTAAGGAGTTCTTACTCTCTTACTAAACCAATATTGATCCTTATAAGAATAATCAGTGTGAGCTAATATCTACTTGCCCCTAGTTTAGCTTTTATTTATCTGCCATTTTATAATCTGCCATGTATGCTGAGTTATGAAAGTAACTTATCATGTTATACTGTAACAAAACAAGCAGTAGTGGTCCTCCTCTAAACACATATTCATATTCTTCATATTTACTTACTTCAACAAAAGTTTACAGCATATTCCAAACATACCACTGTTGGATTACAAATGACGAACTAGGCAGGTATGTAGGATGCCGTGCTAGGCAGAATAATGGCCCCCAATGATGTCGTCAGCTGACGTTAAAGTAGGGTGATTATTCTAGAGTATCCAGGTGCACACAGTATAATCACAGAATGATTAGAAGCAGAAGAGGGAGGCACACAAAGAGAGTCAGAGGGAGATGCAACACAGAAAAGGACCAGAGAGATTCAGGGTTCAAGACCAGGAAACAATCTCCCCTAGAGCCTCCAGAAGGAACACAATGCTGCCGCCACATGGATTTGAGCCCAGGGAGACCTGTTTCAGACTTCCGGCACATAGAACCGTAAGAGAATAAAGTTGTGTTGTTTTAAGCCACTAAATGTGTGCAGTTTGTTGCAGTAGCAATAAGAAATTACTAGAGACACATGCATTAATCATCTTCCATATCTGCTGGTTGCACTCATTTGAATCCGGAAGGCAAAGAGACCACGATCAGGGGTTCTGTGCAGTCAGTCAACAGGAAACATGGCACTCGGGGTAGCAGTGTTTCCCGCCACAGTCTGACTTTCTGGGTATTAGCAAGTGCATGGTATCTGGCGAAGGGTGACACACCCAGCTCATAGTTTCCCTGTCAGCCCGCAGAAGGTCAAAGTCTCTCAAAACCTCCTTCTTTTCTTTTCTTTCCATACAATCTCCTCACAAGTGTATAAGATAGATATTATTATTCCACAGTTTACAGATGAGAAAACCTAGGGTCAGAGAGACCAAGTGTCTTGTCAACCCTTCCTTCCTAAGCAAGTCACCTTTCTGCCTCCTGGCACTGTTATCCAATAATCAGTCAGTTCTTCTGTGGTACTCTTTGGTACCACATTATTACATACTTCCTAGAAATTCATATGTACTGAAAATAGTATATTTACTTCAGAAGGGCGGAAAATGGATCTAAATACTTAGATGTATATCTATACACTATGCAATGAAAAGAGCTCAGGGAATAATGAAGATGATTTTCAGTATTTATGACAGAAAAATAAAAATGCAATTCTGAATAAAGAACGTTTATGAAGTGATAATGCAAAATTTTATTTGTGAGGCATTTGATACAAAATGTGTTCTTACAAGCATCTGTCACAACATCTGAAGGAAGGCAGAGTGGGAAGAAGGGAAGAAAATGGGGCTAGGGGCTGAGAAACCTGGGTTTGAATCCCACCTCTCATACTTAGCCATATACTCTTTGAAAGTCTCTTAAAAAGCCCAGTGTCTTCATGAATCTACCTAAAAAATGGGACAACATAGGTCTTACTTCACAGATTTATTGTGTCCTTTTACCTGCTTATCAGGGTCACTGACATTTTACCTAGTCATCATGTTAAGTCTCTCTATTCTTTTTTTCCAGCTCTGACTTGCACCACTGCACAGTTGCTTAATCTGACTGAAAAAAAAAAAATATATAGACACACACACACACACACACACACTTAGTGCATATCTTTTATTTTTTATTGTTCAATTACAGGTTATATTTAATATTACTTTTGTGTACTTTCAGGTATACAGCATGGTGGTTAGACAATCATATAATTTATAAAGCATCCCCCCTGATATTTCCAGTACCCACCAGCACCGTCCACGCATTGACCCTATTGCCTATGCTGTACTTGAAATCCCCGTGACTATTTGGTAACCACCAATTTGTACTTCTCAATGCTTTCATCTTTTTCACCCAGTCCCCTAAACTACTCCCCTCTGTATCTATGGGATCTCCACTGAATTCCATGGGTTTTTCTCTTTCCTTCCCCATCTCAGTGGGAAACATTGTAATCCATTGACTTTAAGCTACAGACCATGAATTGCACCACATGCTTTTGTTGCTTCAGCTGCCAATTGGGTAACAGGTTCAGTTTATGTCTCCTTCTAATATCCCTGAGCTCCATTCCCAGACTTCCTGAGATCAGATCCTCACCATCCCTCACCTGGACTACTGCCGTTGCCTCCTGGCTCCCCTCGCCTCCATGTCCAGCTCTGCCATTTTGTTCTTCCCTCTGTCCCAGCAGAGATCTTTGTAAAATGCACATGTCCAGTCGTTAAAATTCTGTGATAGTTTCCTTCATGTACAGGATAAGGGCTTTCAACAGTTCCTCACTTTTTCTCTGCCTCAGCTTTCTCATCTCTAGAAATGGAAATAATAATAGTATGTAACCTTATAGGATTTCAGGATTTTACTGTATTTAAAATAGGTAATATATTTCCATGGTTCAAAAATCAAACACATGTGAAAAATCTTACTCCTGCACTTGCCCCACCCAAAAGTTGCTCCTTTGCTGCAAGCGGGCAATGAATTTTATATTATGCATCCTTTCATGTTCTTTAATAAAAATAAAATTGACGTATGCACACACATACACACACATATAAATATATATTAAACTTTTAAAATGTCCCCTCTTTTACACTAAAAAATAAAGCAACTCTGAGTCAAAAGACTTAGAAAAAGAAAGCATCTAACTTGTGTAGGAATGCAAGGGAGCAAACCGAATTTAAAATAGCACCGGTATTTAAAACACACATACAGTGTTACCAAATTTATCAAGTTTACAGTTAGTCTATTCATAAAGAAAAAACAGTCATTTTTCTCACATGATTAGCATATCCACAAAGTCTGTGACACATTTTCAGGCATCAGCAATGGAAAAGCCAGGGATAAAATGGCTTCGCTTCAGCTATCAGCAATTTTTGGAAACCGTTCAAGGTTTCATTTGCTTGGGGAGCCAGAGCTAGATGGGTTGACCCCGTGTTTGTTGTTGCTGCTGTTTGATTGATTTTTGGTTGGTTTGGTTTCGCAGTACAGTGTGATTGTTTTCCTCTGACTGTGAAAGGCATGCCTCCATCATGGCATCAGGGAAGCTGTCAGTGTTGCTTCCACACCGTTTGCAGCTGGGTTACTGTGGGTGCTCCCGTCACAGTGTACTAGACCTTCAGCTTTGACGTACCGCAGATAAATGCTCAACCACTGCAGTGTCCTGCTCTGCTTCCCCAGTGCACTCAGCTGGCAGTGTCCCTCCAGGAGTGTGGTAAGAATTAGATGGGTTAACGCTGCACACCAACATCAATTCCCGGCCTGTCACATGGGCACAGTGTTGCTGTTACTATTAGTATGACCTACCCCTCCTTACTTCTCTAGCCTAATGTCGAAATATTCCCCTTCCTCCGTTGTCTTATATGTCATGCCCCGTCAATATAGAAGTATGTATGGCTTTAAAACATGACATTGTTTCATGCTTTATGCCTTTAATTATGCTGCCCTCTCTTCTTGGACTGTCCTTCTCCCCAGTTCTTCCAACATTCTTTCTGGTGTCCTCATGGAGGAGCTGCTTTTTATTCCAGTTCCCTCATCTCTGCAACCCATTGCCTAGCACAGGGCCAGGCACATTGTAGAAACAATGCCTGTTGAACCAATGGATGGTTATAGGGCCGGCACAATAGCTTTGCCCAGACATGCGTGGCATGTGAGGTAATACCACCAATTAAGATGAGGATGTTTAATCCAATGACAGTTTTCAGTTTTTATGTCAGAAAAAGGTCTGAAAAAATGTCTTTTAGATTTCTTGCATAAACTCTTCATCCTAAGATGCCAAACACCAGGCTTTTAGAGGTCAATTTTTATTAACAGCATAAATAGCATAAATGGATCTCACATCCGCCTAAAAGAAGGGTAGAGCCAGTCTCTGCATCCTGCATTGAACTCCTTCCAAAGAACAAAAGGGTATTTATTGCTTGCGCTCTAGCAAAAGAATGGAAACCACACCTATATTTTTTCAGTGTCCAGTGCATTGCACAGTGCTTGGTGTACAACATTTAGTAATGCTTGCTGAATATCTAATTGAACATTGTTTGTTTGTTTTTGTTGTTGTTTTCCAGAAAAAGATAAAGCAACCATGCTGTGTGTGGGTTTATGTTCATTTCTATTCCCCTCCATCCATGACTGAATGGCTCCTTGTCATACGTGTTGGGCAGCACATAGGGAAAGGTCGGATGGCTTGGGGCGTTGACCTCTTCCAACTGTTTAGCATCAGATGTTTCAACTGTTTAGCAGATGTTTGAAGTAGTAAATGTCACTCGTCTCTCCCCGTTGACAGGATAATGCCATAGCAGTTAAAGATAATCCAGGGGTGGTTTATCCCCTGCAAGGTTTGAAATGGAGCTCCTTCGGCAGTTCCAGAAACATCTTCCACAGACGTGGCCTCTGGGATTGTCCCCATCAACTACCTCACGTCACGGCCTCTTTATCTGAGGATGTTCTCCACAACCCCATTCAGAGTCTTAAGTTCCTCCCCAGTTGAGAAGACAATCAGGGAGATGTGACCAAGACAATATATCTCTCAGTGGTAATCTGGAAGGAGATAATTTTCTCAGTAGACCAGGATCTTGTATGCACAAACACATTGATGTTAAATAATATACTTCAAAAATAACAAGGAATAAAATGCTGTTACATTTGATGCCGAATATACCCAAAGATAGCATTTTGAACATTATTATCATCTATATAAGATTTTTCAGGAAACCCAGGAGATGGTGAATAATTAGATTTTAAAGCTAATTTTTCACCTGATGGTTGAAGAGGCTTTCAAGTCATTTTAATGAGAAGTTTAGGTTTTATAGCACAAAGCTGTAGTAAAAATTGCCTTTGTCAAAAAGCAGTTTGCTATCCAACGTTTTGGTTGCTATGTAGTAAATGTAAGTAGATTATAAATAATATAAGAATAATATAAGGTCTGGCTTTCTAAAGGTCTGGAATCATAGCTAAGTGCTACAACTACGTGACCAATGAATGTTGATTAATTTTTTTAATGTCCAGTTTGATGATTAAAGCTCCCTGCTGAAATAATCAAGATTTGTGCTTTGTTATTCAGTGGCTCAAGAAGTCTTCCATAAGCTCTTTACTATGTTCAGAGTTCTGTCAGGACACTAGGTCCATGAAGAAAGCATCCTATTCAGAATTTCAGCTTTCCTAATAGCTAGACCTATGTCATGCAGATAGAGGCAGCAAAGAACATCACCAGTGCCAAATTAGAAATAACACACCGCTCTTGATTGAGCTTTATTTTAGGCTCTCTTTATAAAAAGTGATCCGCCTTTGACTCACATATAAATGAAAAAGAATATACCCATGTATAAAAATATACATGTATCAATTATGTGACTGGTCCATAGGTTTTAGGGAAGGTGCATATTTAGATGTGTGAGGGTGTAGGACCCCTTTCTAGTAGTTACTGTACTTAGGGGAAAGAGGTTAAGTCACTTAATAGGCACTTCACACTCTATGGAATGGAATTTCTAATATACGTAAAAATGTGAGATTTTTTTCTGTCTGCGCTCGATAGATACGAAGTTGAAACTCCCTTCTAAAGCTCAAGATAAGCACACATCCTCTAAGTTACTTAATAAAGTAAAACAGGGGATGCAGGTGGTCTGTGACAAAATGCAGATCTGCATCGACAGAGCAAAAGAACAAATCGTGCACAGCAACTAATATGAATGAAACTTACATTTCATCATTTTTCAAGGAGCTCAGAAGCATATAGTCTATAAATATAGCATCCTGATTTAGGGATTAACATCACAACATTGGTTAGGTCCCTTCATGACCCAAAGGGCTCAAAATGAACCCACCTCTGCATCCTGTGCTCAGCCCCTGCCTCTAGAAGAGACATCTAAAGGCAGAGCCCCTACTCCATCATGCGCTCAGAGACTCCACGCGTGGGCTGGGGGCTGGTGTGTGAGAGCGTGTGCATGTGTGTATATGTGGGAAAGCCCCCCAGTTCATTCTTATTGTGTGTCAGGGATGGGAGCACTGCAGGAAGCCATGCTCTCTGAAAGCAATCTATTCCATTTTTGGTAGGCACCAGGCATTCACAAGGGTTTTCTCTCTGCACCTTTGTAAATGTCTAAATTTTCAAATGTGGCCTAGCTTCTGATTTTGATCTGACCCATCTCTGTCGAGAATCCTGTTTCCTGTTCATAAGCCTCATGGCACACCTTGGTATACTTTTCACATTTATTAAAAAATTTCTCCCACTAGATGGCCGTTTTCTTTCTTCTTTTCTATTTTTGCAAGTAAATGATAGTCTGATGATTTCACTGGAATCATGTGCCAAGGATGAGGGTGATGGGTTGAGCCTTGGAAGGGTGGATCAGTTATCTCACTCCCTGGCAAACTCACTTCTACACGCCAACATTGATCTCACTGTGCACAAGGCAAATTAGTGCACCGACAAATTACAAAATAACAGATGTAATTACCTAATAATAATTTTCAAATAAGTACATGCAGAAATGTTAAATTCATAAACGTCAGTGGTGTACCCTTTTTAACTATATAACACAATATACTTCTCCTTGATTGACCCTTATATTTTGTAAGGATACCTAATCACAGTTACATGTTGGGCGCCCACTCAAGGGCCATCTCAATTCAAGCATAGCCAATTTTTCAGGGAGAAACTGAGCGTGGCAGAGTACAAGAATATCAGCAGAGGATCTGTGCCCACCTCTGAATCTCCTTTTTACTAGACATGCTCCTCATGCCTACACTCCTATTAGCTTTGAAAGGTATTCTCCCTGACTTGAGTTAGCTCTGAGGGTCTCAGTGAGCTGGTCTATGAGTCCTGGAAGCTTCCCTCCTGTGGGAAAAGATATGTCCTCTCTGTCATTCCTTACACATAGCATTCACTGACACCATCTGAAGAGATGTCATTGTTCTGAAGTTATAAATGTCACATTGCATCTTTCCAAGAGGGTTTGGTTTCATAGCGTGGCTGCTGTGAACTTTAAGATGGTTCTGATTTGTTTTGCATTTCTTATATTGTTCTTTATCTCTTGAGAGCAGATTTTTAAAAAATATACTTCATTGATATTTTACAGAGAGGAAGGGAGAGGGATAGAGAGTTAGAAACATGATGAGAAACAGCGATCAGTGCCTCCTGCACACCCCCTACTGGGGATGTGCCTGCTACCAAGGTACATGCCCTTGACTGGAATTGAACCTGGGACCCTTCAGTCCACAGACTGACGCTCTATCCACTGAGCCAAGCCGGTTAGGGCAAAAGCAGATTTTTTTTAAAAAGTGATGTCCACAGATTCCCTGTTTAACTCTAGTTCCTTCCCCTTAGCCCACTGGCCAGAGCTACATAGGCAGGCAACGACCAGCATTGGCTCACCCACAGACACACACTGCCCTACAGAGGGCCTCTGGAATTTGTCTTATCAAGGACTAGAGGTCCGGTGCACAAAATTTGTGCACTCGTGGGAGTCCCTCACCCCGGCCTGTGCCCTCTTGCAGTTCAGGGGTCCTTGGGGGATGTCTGACTGCTGGCTTAGGCCCACTCCCCCCGGGAGCCAGCAATCAGACATCCTTAGCTCTGCTGCAGAGGCAGGAGAGGCTCCCGCCACTGCTGCTGCGCTTGCCAGCTGTGAGCACAGCTCAGGGCTTCTGGCTGAGCAGAACTCCCCCCCATGAAAGCGCCTGACCACCAGGGGTCAGTATGCATCATAGCGCCTGGTTGTTCCACCATTGGGTTGATATGCATATTAGCCTTTTATTATATAGGATTAAAGCAGATCTCACTGTCATCAATTTCTGCATTGCTGTCTGGTTTTAACACATTCTTGTGCTTGTGGGTATATAAGGGGCATAGAGGTAAGAGTTATTGGAGGCCCTTTAGGAAAATTTCAGCAAAGCAGAGGTTATTCCTTTCATTTATTTCATAAACTATGTGGCCTAAGAGTTCCATCCCTTTGTTGTCTTGACTGAGTAGTAGCTGAGAAACGTTAAATGATCTAGTTGGGTGAATTTCAAAGACAAGCTATGCCCTATTACCATGTTATGTTGAGCTAACAACTTAACCTCAGTGCCTCAGTGTCCTCATTTGCAAAATGGAAATGGTGATATCACCTAATTCATTAAATTGTTGTGAAGGTTAAAAATGATATTGAACATCAAGCACTTAGTGGATGCCTGTCATACTTTAAAGTGTTCTTGGTTTGATAATTATTACTAAAACAGATCTCTTGACCCTAGCCAGCAGAGGGCTTCTTTTACCATTCCATCAGGTCTTCTCCTGGTAAAATATCTTATCAGGTGTGTGTACTGTGGGAAAGGACAGAGCCCTGCTGACCATCAGAAAACCTGGTTCCTAGCCCCGCTTGGACACTACTACTAGTCAGGTGACCTTAGAAAAATCAATACTTCTTTTGACCTTCATTTCATCATATACAGCATGAAGACTAGGAAATATAAAACCCTAGAGAACTATGTCATCTCTAACAGTTCTTGGTTTACAAATATGAAAATAGCCATTCCAACTGCTCACTCTTGCGTCAGGATATTGGGTGTCACCATGGCTCCAACTGCCTCAGCTTTCCTCGCAGAATAATCCAATCCCACTCTTCTAAGAATTCAGAATATGTTATTGTTGTTTTTTTTCCTTTTGTTACTGGAATGTGGTGAGGCAAAGTGGATTTATCTGAGCACTGGATTAATAGGGGTGTAAGAACCTATTTTATTCCCCCCTCTAAAAAGTAGACAAGAGGAAGTAAGCTTTTATGCAGCAGAGTGAGTGAGAATTTGTGGAATAGGAGATCGGTGTAGAGTAATAGAATATTAGAATTTGTTAGTAGGAAAAATCCCAATAATAATAACCATGAATTCAATTACCAAACAGTATTTGGAATATCTGCCTCAGAAACTTTAAAATAGGTTAATTTTCCTGAGATGATTAAAGTACTGCTCTGTTCAGTGGCAGGAGCATGAGGCCACTCGACCTATTTTTTCTTTAAATATTTATTGATTTCAGAGAGGAATGGGCGGGGAGAGAGAGAGAGAGAAATATCAACGATGAGAGAGTCATTGATCGGCTGCCTCCTGCATGCCCCACACTAGGGATTGAGCCTGCAACCCATACATATGCCCTGACTGGGAATCGAATCCTGGTTCATAGGTCAACGCTCAACCACTGAGCCACATCTCCAGGCAGACACTTGACCTATTCATCACTCACTCATCCTGCCCTGAGTGTGTGTCTGCTATAGGTCAGTGTTGATATACAAGACTTCGCCAAATCCATTTCAGTTCTAAAATTCTCCAATGTTATTAAGAGAGATATTGTTTTGCCCCCAAATAGGTAATCTTTCACATTTTCAAATTGCAATTCATTTGTAGATTTCTGCCAAGTAATTGCTTTTGTGCTGTGCTTCTGATCATTAGAAAATAATCTATAGCTTAAAAATGATTGGTTTTTTAAAATATGGTGTATTAATCAACTTTTTATATAGATTATGGAAGTTTCAGCTTTGTATTCAGACTGGCAAATGCCAAAGGCATAGCTAACTCTAAATAGGGTATTTATTCTCTACATTTGTAACCAGAAAATGTGCAATTCTATTTTTATTGCCTAGGCAATAATACAGCTTTGTTTGGGCTTCTTGGATGCACCACAATAGTACAGAATGGATTGTAATAAAAATCAAAGTGTGGCTGGTGTAATGGAATATAGTAGGAATCTCTCAGCTCTACCCTTTTTTGTTTGTCTTTTGTGCTATTTCCATTAATATCCTTATTAAAATAAAAATTACAAGTAACCTAAATATAATTAGATTTTCATTTCACTGAAAATTGGAAATGTCTGAGAAGCCTTTATAGAAGAGTTTCTTCCCCTTCTAGCAGAAACTAGAATGATCCAGTAGGCTCCTAGAAGACTTTGATTAAAGTCATTCTTTTTGTGCAGCAATGTTGAAGCACAATATTACTACAATTTTACACATAATGAGCTACATATTTATGTCAACACATGGATTATAAACCTTCCTATTGGAATTAAATACTGGTTCAAGTGAACTAAACCATCTTAGTTTGGATAGTTGAAAAGATTCACGAACAAAAGGCATTTTATAAAGACCATTGATGGCATCACATGTTTCAGCATTTGTTGACCATTAATCGATCAGAGATTACCTGAATTGGCACAGCTGCAGAGAATGGGGTGTGAATGCATCTTGCGTGAATGAGCATGAATTAGAAGCTAGAGTATCAGTCTTTGGCAAGAAAAACAAATATGTAAATTTCATCGCTCTAATGAAAGCTGTCTACCTTACTTAAAGAGGTACCTCATTCCCCAGGCATCACTTGTGCTGTTATTGTTCAGGGGGGTCAATGTGGCCAAAGGAATTGGGGAGTCATTCTTTTAGTTTTATAATCTTAATACTTTTGAGCTATTGCCAGGTATTTTCCTCCATTGTAAGTTACCATTTTCCCTTTACAAACTATATGCTTTGTAAGCAAGTCACTATGTCCAGCCCATTCTCAAGAGAAGGGAACTTTAAGCTCTGCCTCCTGGAGGGAGGAATGTCAAAGAATTTGTGGATAGATGTTAAAATGACCATAATAGTAAATATTTTGGAGGAGGTATTTTAAGGCTATGCAAACATTCTGTTGTTCCTCAGAGTTGCACTCAGTAATTTTAGCATTCATCAGTGAATTTTTGCCTGTAGCAATTAATGCCATAGTGATATAATGGTGATTTATTGTTTCTCTAATTTTATACATTTGCTGATTATAATGCTTCTATATGGAAGACTTGTGGCTTCTCCCCCATTTGTTTATTTATTTGAACACTTATTTATATTTGCATGGCCTGGGTATTTGTTTTACTTTTTGTGTTAGAATGCAGAACTACCATTATATTTTTTATTGCTAAAATTTTTCCAGTTTTGGCCTTTGGGAGCTTTTTTCGATTAGCCGCTCTGCCTTTTTCATTTGGCGCATTACTAACTTATGGGGAAAGGGGTGGTTATGCACTTTCTTACTTTTTAGCACAGCAAGAGGCTCCAGGCTCATCTAGTATTTTCCCTATCCCCATAATCAACAGTTTCTTCCAGGAACGCAATTCTTTTTTCTAGAGAACGGGTTTAGAATCTAAGATCTAGTCTAGGTACTAGATGTGTTGTTTGCTACTTGGGGTTACTGCTTCTTGTCCTTTTCACTAGATAGTTAGGAAATACATGTACGTATACTAGGGCATGTATATACATTTATCTATATTTCTACCTCTATCATCTATCTACCAGTCTATCTATCTATCTATCTGTCTATCTATCTATCTACCTATCTATCATCTATCTATCATCTACCATCTATCATCTATCTGTTAAAATAAACATGAGTTCATACTGATAGATTAAACTCCAATTCAGCATCACAGGGTTCATTCTGGCATTTCATTTCGGTTCATGGAGAGGAATGCTGGAAGAGAGTGTGAGTCCTCCTATTCTGCATCTCCAGGGACTTACCCTTTTTACGGCCCACGTTTGGTCTTTAGCAATTTGGTAAAAATATTTTTAGTTGACTCCTCTCACCAGCTCATATGGTGTCCAGCAGAGTTGCTCCAGGTAAACAAGTGCTTGGGTTCTGTTGCCCCTTGTAGATGTCTTTCTTTCCCCAGAGTTCAATGTCGTTGGTTGATCTCCAACCACAGTTTTCTCATAGGCGTAAGAAAAGTTAATGTGCTTTTGTCGAGTCTTTTTCTTGTATGAGTGGGAATGATGCTCTCAACATCCCTAAGCTGAAACTAGATGCCCCACAAATATTTGAATTGAAAATCTGTCTTTGTTGTTGCCACATTTCACTGATAACAATTTGTGCTGTTTTGCCCTTGGGCTTCTCTGTTGGTAGGAATCATGGTCTCTTGAAGCTCTCTACTGGCAGAATATTACTTACTTATCTAGACACTTACAAGCACTGACTTTTCACAGTAAAAATTCTGTGTTTTCCTGCTGTTCTCTTCCATATTCATGTGTATCTGTCCTGTGTGTCTATACAGCTACATTGGTGCTTTTTAAGAAACAAACTCCTCGTATGCCTGTGCCAGGCTGGCTCACTCTTGGGTACCTGTTAACTAAGGATGGTAATGATCTCAGCACTGTCTGTGGTAAACATCACTTTTTTTGTAGTCTTTAAAGCTAATTTTCTCTAGCATTAACCTTAGCCTTTCTGTCTTCTAACCAGGATATGTGTTGTGTTCAGATAATAAAAATCATTCTTTTTAGGAATATTTTCATTTTTTTAGGGCTAACTCATTATTAGTGACCGCATAATAATATGCAACTGTAGAATTAACTCTGAAAAGGCATAAATACCAATTACATTAATATTTAATACTGAATGCCAATTTTTAGTTATAGTATATTTAATCTTATAATCTTATACCGCTTGAGAGTCCATTTAAAATTATTAAAAAAACCCCAAAGCAATAATTTTTGCATATGCACTGACCCCAAGACATTTTATTGTTAAGCAGTGACACAAAGCAAGTTTATATTTTAATAGCTTGGCTTGATGAAAAGATGTTAGGGGATTCTATTTTTATTACTTGAGGCAGCCTCATTAGCAAAACCATTTCAAACCAAAGCCCATCTATCACTATGTAAATGACCTAGAGTAATTGTTTCCAGTATTGATATGTTTGAGTTTAGAAATCCCATGCCTACCTAGTGGCATTGAGGCAATAATTCCTGTTGAAAGGTCACCTTCTATTGCTTTATTCTTACCTCGTCTCCTTTATACGTCCAATGCACATGTACTCCCTTTCATGAGTCTATTTTCGGTATCTGCTGGGTTTTCTGATGGACACAAACAGAAAATAACCACCATTTGAGTGACCTTTTAGTAATTGTAAGACAATTCAGAAATTAATGAAAGGCCTTCTGGCTAGCATACCCATTAGTGTAATAACTAGAGTAATAAGAATGGAACTTTTTGTTGAGAATCAGTGGTCAATATTTAAGCATTATGCGGAGTGCAAAAACTCTGGACTCTGAAGGGTTTGCCATCACTTTCTGTGGTTAGGCAAAAAAATGTCTGGATAAAATATGTACTTCTGTGGAGAACTCCATGCATCATGGCTTTAGCTGAAATTGCAGACTATTAACTTATTAATATATAGTAAAAATTTCCCAGAAGAGAGTAAAAACACCTAGGGAGGCTAATTGACTGTAAAGTCCCTGCCATCTTTGCCCAGCCAAGGCCTTAATACAGTCAGGTCATTGCCAAGTTCCTGTGAGCTTCTTAGGTTCAAAGAAGCCAATGGGGTTGTTAATGGAACCAAAGCATGAAATTACTCATCAAAAATGGTTGGTAACTTCTAAATTATTTATGTTTTTGGGGGGGAAGAGTTTCATATTTACATCAGTAAAGGGCCTCTCTAAGGTTCCAGACATTCAATGTGCCCCCAAAGGGTGTAATAAAAGAAAACTGCAAACTCAATGATTTAATGTTCCCACCCTTGCTGGCAATGGACTGTTTCGCCTCTCAAAATAGTGTGAAATATCAATATAAGCCCAAGCTTGATCTACATAACAAAATTACTAATTGATGTTTTTCCGAAAGGGATATAATAGTTCAGATTTAAGTTGCAGATACCTGGACTCCATTTGTGTTAACAAAGCACGTAGGCAAGTCAAAGAGATTACAAAATTAGTAAGAATTTTAAAACAAGATTTAAAAAATCCAAGTAGGAGTGATCCATCTGAGATTATCAACTGAATTTTTAAACAGAGTGTATATTTTTTTTCAACTTCAAATGTGCTTTATAATATGTCTTGCATTTCTTGAAGGAAAGTATGCTCCCTAGATTAAAATAATAGTAATAATGAAATAATAGACCATTATATTTGTTATCAGTAATTATGTAGCCATCAAATAAGTGGCCAGTATCTAGGGAACAAGCAATTATATGAGCTGTGATTACTAAAGAAGTAATTACGATGAGAGATAAACCACTCTTAGTTATATTTTTGTTTTGTTGTTTTTTAAGACTGGCATTTACATAACCCAGTCCCTAATCCACAGAGATTGTTTTTTTAGGTGTGACAGAATATGTATCTGTTATGCACAGTTTAATACAGGAACCCTTGGCAATTGTGAATTTGACATCTTCAGTTTCAACCTAGTGGCCAGTGGGTAGCACAGTGGCTTCCTGTAACTACTCTACAACATGAATTTGAATCATTTCCTTGCAGTGTTTCTTGGCAGGAACCTAGACTGCCTGGCATCGCATCCCAGGGTCATGACACGCAGGGTCTCTTGTCCAGTGGGAGGAGCTCTGTGTCCAGGAACAAAAGATAAAAATACCTGCTATTGGTAGTGATTGAACTCAGGAAACATAGTTGCTATGGTCTGAATGTTTGCATTTCCTCCCCGACCCCAAATTCATATTTTGAAAATCTAGCCCTCAAAGGTGATGGTCTTTGTAGGTGGGCTTTTTCTCCTGTTCTCCTACTTTGACAACTCCTAAGACACTTCCCACACATGACAATCCTACTGCGGCCTAACCTTCACCCACCTGAGGCTTGATTCTCTTATCGGGGCACAGTCTGGGGTGGCCCAGGGTCCCACTGCGGGCCCCTCCTTAGCATTTCTGGGGGCCATGCACTTGTGTTCCCCTTCCTGACCATGCCCTCAGGAGCAGCTTACTCTTGTTCTTTCCTGCAGTGAGCAACAGGCCTGCTTGTCTGCGGAAGGAGGAGTCCCCAGGCTAGGAAAGACCTGAAGCCATGCAGAGCCCAAGCCTCCAGGGAAAGACTGGAGGTCTCAGTGGGATTTTCTCAGAAGCTCAGGGCAGGAGCCCTCAGGCCACCTGAGCCCCAGCCACCCAGCTGCTGCTGAGCTGTGCCCCTTCTGTTGCCCCTGCTGCGTTTGGGGGCTCTGGGTATGAGATCACTGAAGGACAGATGCAGGAACTTAGGCCACCTGCCTGACCACTCTCCCAAATCAAACAACAGCTCTGAGAATATGAGGTCTCTCTGCAGGCTCCTTGCTGGCCTTGCATCCTCTTCCCCTTCCCCAGGGGGCCTGCCATGGCCTCCCCTCACATTGAGCCCCAGGTCGCAGACCTCCCTGCTCAGGTCCCTCCTTCCCCCCTCTACCTTTCAGTCTGTGCTCTAGTTACCCTGCAGCACTCACCTGTCTCTGGGTCAGCTGCGGCCTTCCTTCAGAGTAACTGAGGAACTAAATGCCAGGTCAGATTTTCTGATGTCTCGGAGAAGGAACAGCTCCTTAATCCCCCTTGAATGATCGGGCTGTTCTGCAACTGAACGCACTGACAGATTGGTGCCCCCAGCAGCCGCTGAAATGACAGGTCATCCAACCCTTCAGTGCCTGGAATATTTATAGTCAGCTCCCCATAAACCTTGATGACTGTGGGGTGCCAGTCCAATCTCTCTGGCTGCTCCAGATAAATCTTTCTTCCTGAGGAGCAACTTGGGTGCTATGGCGAGTCTTAGGGCTGACCTACTTCGCGGACCTCACAAGCAAGGTGAGTGAGTGTCCCTTCTCCCCACAGGAGATTCAGGGTTGGGCACCTTTGGCCCATATATCACGGCTGTCTGACACCATTCTTTTCTTATGCACCCCATGGGCACCAGTCTGTTTTAAAGAATCTCAGCAGACTTTAAGGCAAGTCCTTGTAAGGGCATAAATAAACCTTTGGAGAAACATGGTAGTTTTGAGCAGGTACATGGGCTCAAAGAGTTCTCAGATCATCTGTTTCCCTTTGCATTTTCCTAAAATTAATCTACACACCTTTCCCCCTTTCTATTATTCCTTTCACAGTCAGGCTTTTTCAACTTTAGGAGAAAAAGTCATATCCATGTGCAACGCTAATGTGGTTCATAGTGCTAGAGCTTACACACTTCCTAGGTGCCAAATTAATAGAGCGGGAATGCTGTTGTTAAAAGAAATCAGTGATGCTAATGAATGGGTAAAAATTATGGCTAACAAATCCTTTTACAATTATCTGGTTTCCAATACTTTGCTTTAAACTAAATTGAAGGAGGACCTAAGGAAGCTTTAAGGTGATAGATGATTAGAAATGGTATTTTATGATAATAAAAAGCTAATATGCAAATAGACCGAATAGCAGAACAACCGATCACTATGATGTGCGCTGACCACCAGGGGGTGATCCCGGAACATGGTGGGCATTGGCAGCAGAGCGTTGAACATGGCGGGCATCAGCAGTGATGGGATGGTGGAGCAGGTGAGTGGGGGTGCCAGACCAAGGTGGGGCGCCTGTCCCTGTATTGGAGCAAGCCTCTGGTGGTTACTGAAAATTCTTTGCTCCTGCGCGCTGTGGTCCTGCCTGGTACTTGCACCTGCTGTCAGCGCTGACCCTGCTCCCACCTGCTGCTGGCACCAGAGCCGCTGCTCACACCTGCTGCCGGCACCCGGCGCCAGCCCTGATCACTCGGTGCCATCAGTGGGTGCAAGTGGCAGCTGCCAGCCCTGATCACCCCTCAGGGCTTCTCCACCTCTCCCTGCTCCTGAGGGGCGTCTGGGGCCGGCAGCCGCCTCTCACATTCACTGCTGCGATGGCCCTGTTTTGCACCTGCTGACGCCACTGGAGCTGCCACTCACACCCACTGCTGGTGCCGGCCCTGCTCACACCTGCAGCTGGCACCCAGCGCTGTCAGTGGGTGTGAGCAGTGGCTGCCAGCCCTGACAGGCCCTGGGGGCTTCTCCACCTCCTGCTGCGTCTGAGGGGTGATTGGGGCAGCAGCCACAGCTCGCACCCACTGACTGCGCCAACCCCACTCGCACCCACTGCTGGCACCAGCCCCAATTGCTCCGCGCTGTCAGTGGGTGCAAGTGGGGCTGCTGCTGTCAGCATGTGGGAGGGGCTGCCGGTAGATGGGACCGGGGCTGTGGCAGGAGGGGCTGGGCGGGGGCGTGGAGAATGGGCCAAGACCTGCCCCTGTGCCCACTGCAACTTTGCAGCCCACAGTTTCTTTCAAAGTGCACGAATTCGTGCATTGGGCCCCTAGTTTTATGATAAATGACTGTGATTTGGTGCATACAACTTGGAAGGAATACAATGAATTGAGTAGGTCACTACAATGAAACTACTTCCATGTCATATCTGTTTGCATGGATGAAGTGTTCTATTTCTTAATTCTTTAAAAAAGGGAAGAAAAAAGGAAGAGTTAATATTGCCCCTTGTCAATTCTAACTATACATTTTCATGAACTAATTGAGAAAAGAACATTATCCATCCTATTTCTTGATGCATTTACCATCAAATTTAATGTTAATAATTATCTATCAAAACTATAAATATATTTATGTTTTTTATTATTGTATACTAATAATAATATAATGAAAACAAAAAAGTTTTTAAGACACTACAGTACACATTAATTTTTTCATTTTTATTTAAATATATAATGTTTCAATTAAATTTTCAAAATAAAAATATATTAACTTAAATTACAATAAAGGAAGTAAAAAGGAAATACAAAGAAAAAAGAAATTATTTTAAAAATTCTAGTTTAAAAAATAATGTTTTCATATATTTAAGTAGATGATTTTTGCTATCAAATTGCTCAGATATGTAGACTCCATTGCAAACATTTAAAGGGATGATATAACAGTTAAAAATTTACAATGGCATAAATCTTGCAAATTTTAAAACTTATAATGAAAAAGTTTAGATTTTTTGCTTTTAAATATCAGAGGAGGTGTCCAGTTTTATAATTCTTTTGAGTATACAAACAAATATATGAAGACTACTGTTTAAAATGCTGGTGATGAATTGGAAACATTAACATCATTAAAAGGTCTATACTACCCAAAGCAATCTATCGATTCAAGGCAATCCCTATTAAAACACCAACGACATGTTTCAAGGTCCTTCCATTCACCTTCATATTAGGTACTGCACTGCTAGTGTATAAATAACATTTGTTAAGAAGTATCTTTAGCCACAACAATTGTTCATGAGCTTCTTGTAAAAATTAGATTTTTGATATTTTATGGACAATAGGCATTCACTTTGTGAAAATTGTAATGTGATTCAATAAATGGGAAAAATAAGCTCCTTATGAGCTTTATATTTCAAACTTTAAAATGGAATTTGTCTAACACCAAAGCACTGGCTTCAACAAAATTCTGAGAAATGAAGTTTTATACCTAAGACCCCTATTTGAAAGTATATTAAAAATTTTTCAGTAAAGCTTTGCCTAATATTTCGAGACTGTCAGAAAAACCTAAAAGTATCTACAGGGGCCAAAACAGTGGGTTTTTTGTTTTGTTTTGAAATCAAACGTCTTGCCTAATTGGCAGGATCAACCCCTAGTGCTCCTCTGTTTTTCAGGAAATATTCGAATATCACTATCATGGCTGCCATTGATCCCAATATAGCAGCCAAAATAGAAAGAGTAGAAGTTTTCTGCCTGCACATATCAGCTAGGTGGGCCTCTGTGGATGGACATATATCTGCTACCCTGATAGTGATTTTATCAAAGTAATGACTGGTCATAAGGTTAACTTTCATCTACTCTACATCAATAACTTAGTTTGATGCGAAATCTAAAACACAGCTTCCTGAACATCAGTAACCTTTTTTACAGAATATATTACAGATGATTAAAAAAAATCACTCAAAATAATTTTTAAAAAACTTAAAAGTGATGAGGATTAAATTATGGAATGTTTAAGTCACCAATAGTTATAAATATAACCTTCAAAGTATATATTTTTATTATATATAAATATATGTTATATAAATAGGCACATTTATATAGACATAACCCATCAGACGTAACCCATATGAGTATCTTTAAAAATTAAGAAGTAGGCTTTACTTTTGAATATACACTTGCCATCAGTTAGAAAATTGTTGCAAAACACTGATTTTTGTTAGAAAAATTGTACTCATCTTTAAAACTGTCAGAAAAAATATACTCATATATGTCAGTCATT
>NW_006294681.1:6106024-6122613 GCF_000327345.1 Myotis davidii | reverse complement strand
CAGCAGATGGACATCTCCCGAGGGGTCCCAGACTGCGAGAGGGCACAGGCTGGGCTGAGGGACCACCCTAAGTGCACAATTTTTTGTGCACCAGGCCTCTAGTAAATAAATAATTATTACAATGTGAATAAGTATAGGTGGTGGCCCAGAGTCCTATAATAACATTAGGACAAATATAACAAACATATCTCAACCCTCTCTGCTTCATGGTGAAAGTGTATATATCCTATGTCTACAGAAAATATAATTTGACCATAAATTTAGCAAATTGTTAGTCTAGCCTCTGAGCCAGCTAAAAACACTTCAGTTTCCTGCAGTTGGAAAGGATATATAAAGTGATTGTAAAAGTGAAGAAAGTATTCATTTCACATACAAAGATGCTATTAAAAACTTATCGTAATGTAGGCATCAAGATTAAGGCAATAAATGTGGTTGTAGCTCTATTTCTTACATATTAATGTAGTATTATAAAATGGTCCATTACAAAGCTAGAGGTAATAATAGCACAATGACAAAAGGTCAAAGGCATTTTCCAAACTATGATAGACTGGGTTGGGCTTTAAAAAATAATAGTGAGGTCAAGGAAGAGAGGTTAAAATCAGTAAAATTGCCTTTACATAATATCAGGTTACACGTAGGGACAGGAGATAATGCGTCTAAAGCGCTTAGCACTGTGTCTGCCTCATGTTGAACACTGGATAATTGTTAGTTATCATCGATTCATCATTATTTCCTACCCATTAATAATTGTTAGATATCATAGGTGCTCTATAATTTAAAAAATATTTTTACATATGGTTATTTTATTACATATTCATGACCAACCTTCCTGTAGGTTATTTCCTATTGTGTAGATAGGGAACAAAGGCTCAGGGACATTAATGATCTGCATATTCAATGGTGGGCAAAAGTAGGTTAATAATAATCCAATAATTATAAATAAATAATACAAGAATAAACTCTGAGTTTCATGCACTCACAACTGTAAACCTACTTTTGCCCATCCCTGTAGTTTCAGAGTTAGTTAATTATAAGATTAACGCACAAAATCTTTGCACTCTTAATTCGATGGCCTCTCCAGTTTGCCAAATCTCCTACCATAGCTATATACCACTAACCTTGGAGAAAATAGACAAACAGAAAATACAATCCCCTAATTAGTCAATGGCTGATTTAATGTTGAATTATATATATAAAATAGCTACACAATATTAACCTCTAATGTTTTCCCCAAGCTTACTGTGTGACAATGATTGAACTAAGCACTTTACCTGCATTGTCCTTTAATCCTCTCAATATCTTTCTGAGGTAGGTGCTATCATCTCCATTTTTCAATTTATTTTTAATATATCTTTATTGTTGAAAGTATTACAGATGTCCCTCTTTCTTCCCCCACTGACCTTCTCTATCCCACTCCTGCCTCCCCCGAGCCATTTTTTAGATGAAGAAACTCAGGCTTAAAAAGATTCAGTTACTTTCCTGAGGTCATGTAGCTGGCAAATTGGGGAAACTATGAAACATACTGACAGAGTCCAGAACCCAGACTCCTAGCTGCTTCACTGCATCAGTTCACTTCATGTGGCTAAGAGACCATGTGGCTAAGTCTCCACCCCACCTATCGTTCCAATCAGAGATGGTGAGGACAAAGGTAGCCAGGAAAATTATTACAATTACAGTGAAATATTCAGAACTTTTGGTAGATCTTGTAGGCAACCTAACAGTTATGTTTCACCTATTTGCCAAGAAAGTTAATTGTAAAAATGATATCAGTGAAATGTTATTGGAACTGGAAGTGATCAAAGGGTTCCCAATCATTTTAGAAGTTAGTTAAAAATCACTGTATCCAGTAAATCTGGTCATTCTCTAATTCACATTTGCAATAATATGTAGACACAGAAGTGTGATTTAGCCTGTTTTTTTTTTTTACTATGTAAGAAGCTTGTTTGTGAAAGTTGTAAGGGAAGCAATGGTAGCTTGATCACCAGTCTGTCCTTCCTTGACTTCCAGAGCAAATGTCAGCAGAAACAATAATGTCTTTCATGTTTTAATAACTGCTGAACAGGTTCAATGCAAGGTAACAAACCAAGACAAACTAAATGTTTATACACAGTTGCTTTAAGCTACACCAGTATTGAATCCTAGTTAACAGTATAGACCAGCTGAGTCTCACTGAAACATTTTAGTTTGTATTAGGTATAATGAACTATTATTACTTATTTGAGTAGCATTTCCTTTTAGCAGAACATCATATGAATCTCTTCAGGGATTTTGTTGTTGCTATTACTGTGTTTTGTTTTATTTTTTAAGGATAAGTATTGGTTCCAATCCAGATAATGAAACAAATGTGAATCTGAAAGTAAATCAAGTACATAAAGCTGACTTTATATCTCCTAGTTGAAATTCTTGAAGAAATCAAGATGAACCAGTACTTTCTCTGTCTTATCAATATGTATCTACAGAGCCTTGGATACAGTACAGGCAAATAAAAGGGACTCACAGGTATTTGTGGCTGCAGATTGAAAAGACAATACATCTGCAGAATTGTCATGTCACCGGAACATTTCTGTGCCAATGATTTGTGTGGTGACTGAGCCCATGCTGTTATGATGCAAACTTAGTTAAACTTGAACAGTAAGGAGAGTACTGTGTTACATTTACATATTCCTGTCTTCTCTAGACTCCAGAGTAATTTAAAACATGTCATTTTCTCATAGCGTTTCTGGGAAAACTGCGACCAAGAGAATTTTTATAATTCACCAGAGATTGCACAACTGTGCAGCGAGCAGCCTTCTCCTCCCTCCAGCTTCACCTCTTACCCTGTCTGTAGAACTGGCGAGAGCGAGAGAGAGCGCGCTTTGTAATTATGAGATGTAAGGATGGAGCTTCAGACCTGATTCTGGAATTTTTCAGTGTTCTGTGAAATGAGAGGTGACTACTGCATGGCCAGAATGAAAGCCAACATTCTGATGGCTCTGCAGAGGCACTGAAATTGCCCGTGGATTCCCATTAAGTTTGCACAGCATCTTGTTGTCTTCATAGTTGATCATTTATAGGGAGAGACAGCTTCCAATCAATATCCTGTTGCCCAAATAAGGGCTCTATTTATGTCGTTTGGGAAATGTGTTATTAAATCAGATTCACTCTTAATATTAAAAAGGAGCATCATTCTTTGCTTGCTAAAACTGAGACAAAATGTCTTTATGTACAAAAAGGAAGCTTTGATATTAGCATTGCTCAGTATTTCCTACAGTAAAGAACAGTCATTGCTCAAGAATTTTTCTGACTGAGGCCAATAGTGTGAAGAGGAAGGAACCGGTGCCAACGACTATTCAGTTTCTCAGAAGGACAAAACCCTAACAAGGGAATTGGTTCCAAAATTTGAAGGATACTCAACAGCTTGGACTTGCCTTTTAAAAGCTAGTGAATATCTAATCAGGCAGGGCCATGAGGGACCAGAAGTTCGATATGTCGTTACAGCCAGTTGGCTCGAGGCCTTACGAGAAGTGAAATGATTTATAGAACCAGAGTGGGATGGCTACCAAGGGAGGTTGGGAGTTGCCTTAGGAGGTTGATAGGAAAGGACTAAACAATGTGCTTTCTAGACTGGGGTGGTGCCCTGAAAGGATGCCCATCCCACAGGGACCCTTCTCAGATTTTGAATTCATCTGCCATGCCTTCAAAAACAATTCCAGACCAATAACTAACACTTCAAGGTTTACCAAAGATATAATCTTTATACTTCTCAAACACATGGGGTTACTGCTTAGCATTTTACGTATTACTTAGACAGTGCTTCCCAACTTATTGTCATCACTGCTGACCTAGAAATGATCAGCACTTATGGCTCAAGGCCACTGGTCTGGGGACTTCAGCTGCTCCAAGGCCCTGCCCAAGGACCTCTGCACACCTGTGACCCTTTCGAGGTGTAAGAGAGCCTTCTGTTGGGTAAGATTTAATTTTGCTTCTCAGCCAAGGCCAGGCAGACTTAAACTTATCATCACGGATGAAGACTTGAAGCAACAAATGAGACCATTTTGAAAGTCAGATGCAAATGCTATTTTTTTTTTTACAAGGTCCGAGAAAGCAGCCCTTAGAGATAGCGATTTTCAAAGTCTACAGAGCAGCTCATCCCACCCACACTCCCAGACCTTTCGGAAGGACCTTTGAATCCAGCCGCAGTTGGAGGGTTATTCCCAAAGGTGCAGGCATTTGAGATGGCAGATGAGAACACGTCACTGAGTGCTTGGTCCATGTGGAGCAAAGTTCAGAGCTTGGCATAGAATGCCTACCAGGGCGCTTGATAAAATGACAGGCATGTAGCGTGCACGTCACAGTTGGCACCAGCTGTGATTCATTGTCTGTAGTAATAAGCAGATGTGAACACCTGCCAACAGTTGCCCTGCTTCCAAAAGCTGTAACTTGGCTTGGGGCTATTGTGCCATGCTGTCCTCCCCCTCCTCCGCCTCCCCTGGTACCTAAATCGTACCTCAGCACACCTCATGTCTGCATTCACTGGGGAAAAGGGACTTGGAAGTTGGGATGAAAATAGCGTGGCGCTAATGAATGTGAGTTGGCAACAGGGCACCTCATTCCTTTCAGGGGAGCTGTGAGCCATTTTAAAATTCCTTCTTCAAATATCCTGATGACAAAAATGACTGCGGGTTGGGTGTTTAGATTGTATGTGAGCGACTGCATCTCACACCCACTGAATGAAGTCTGTAGGGTAGCCTTGGTAATCTGCATAGGTTATACCCTTCCAGGTTATTCTTCACAGGGCAGTCCGAGGAAGAATGCAGCTGGAGCCGTGATTCTCAGCTTTGCCGGAGATAGAACCCCTGGCGAACTAGAAAGCTCCACTGTTCAGGCCATACCCATACTAGTTAACTCACAGTCTTTGGTAAGGAGACCCGGGCATCTGTAGTTTTTTTTTTTTTTAATATATTTTATTGATATTTTACAGAGAGGAAGGGAGAGGGATAGAGAGTTAGAAACATCGATGAGAGAGAAACATCCATCAGCTGCCTCCTGCACACCCCCTACTGGGGATGTGCCCGCAACCCAGGTACATGCCCTTTTCCGGAATCGAACCTGGGTCCTTTCAGTTTGCAGGCCGATGCTCTATCCACTGAGCCAAACCGGTTAAGGTGGCATCTGTAGTTTTTAAGCTCCCCAGTTAACTTGAATGTGTAGCCAAGACTGAGGACCACTGAGCTGGAGGGAATGACGCATCAAAGAGTTCCTTCCTAGCTGTTGTGAAAATGTATGTCCTCACAAGCACTCATTTGAGAGTTGTGTACAGAGCACTTGACTAGGCACTGTGAACATGTGAACATGTGTGGCCTTATTTTAAGGAACAGGAAGTTACCTGCCTTTCTGGAGGCTTGAGTCACTGGAAGAGACTCAAGCATGAAATAAACACACTGCTCTTGAACAGCAAACCACCGTGTGAAGAGGTATTAGAAACTGAATAATATCAATCTCTGGGGGCACAGATTGCAGCGAGAGATCAGAATGTGAAGTGGGGTGAGGAGGGGTGCTTCCTGGAAATTGTATTTTGAGCTGGAATTTCATGTGTGCACCTTCTCGCCGCTGGGAATACTTGATAAAAATGTAAACGTGCATTTTCCACACTTTGCTTCTAGAAGTCACAGAGAGGACACAATGGCAGTTAACCAGACATGTCAGTGACACATTTAATGTTTTCACAGGTAAATAAAAACTTTGGAGAAACTCCTCACCAGGGCCTCGTTGGAGATGGGCTGAAAGGCTGGGCTGGGGGGACACTGGGGGCCTAGTTACGCATCAAGTGTGGGGCATGTGACTTGCTTCTCTAGTTGCTGCCCTGCTAGCTGTGAAGACTTTCTAGACTTCCCAGAGTGTTCTGATTAATACCAGCACAGTTTTCTTTTTTAAAAAAATTTTTTTTTATTTATTTCAGGGAGGAAGGGAGAGGGAGAGAGATAGAAACACCAATGATGAGAGAGAATCATTGATCAGCTGCCCACAACCAGGGTATGTGCCCTGACTAGAAATCGAACCCTGACCTGTTGGTTCACCTGGTTCATAGGTCGATGCCCAACCACTGAGCAACACCAGCTGGACGACCAGCACAACTTTGGAAGTAAGAGACGTACATTTGATTATGTGCTTTCTTATATTTTCTAAAACATAAAGAGGAAAAAAAAGTATTTGGAATAAAAACAATGACAGACCCACTTTTTTAAAAAATTGTGCTTTGTTTTTTAAGGTGTAAAAATGCTTTCCTGCCTAGTTGATCACATTTTAAAATTTTACTGTCATACCACATACTCATTGCGTTTCCAGATACATTATTTTGTACTTAGATTGCTTGGCACACACTTGTTGTTATACATTAGATTCAAATTCAGAAGTAGGGAATGTTTCTTCTAGTTTCATGCTGAAAGGCTCAATAAGGGCTTGTGGAATGAATAAGTGGGCAAAATGTACTTGATGCCAGCACTCGGAAATAGCCAAAGCAGTAAAAGAAGCACAGGGTTATCTCCTTGGGCAAAGAATGTGTCTTCTAATTTCTTTTGAAAAGTTAATTCTTAGTGACAAATTTGACCAAGAGAACTCAACACTTTAATTTCTATTCTTTTGTAAAACAGTTTATTTAACAAGCTAAGGAAGTTGTAAATCCACAACGAAAGGTCTATGTTTGATAAAACATCAGATGCAAAAGTTTAAGTAAATGCTTTGTCTGTGAAGACCTCATGATGAGAACTTCATGTGGCTTGTCTTCTTATGGCCCGAAAAATAGTATATGGAGTCTATGAAGTTTCCTTTTATTTATTATTTATTTATTTATTTATTTTTAATTGATTTCAGAGAGGAAGGGAGAGGGGGAGAGAGATAGAAACATCAATAATGAGAGAGAATCATTGATTGGCTGCCTCCTGCACGGCCCCTATTGGGGATCAAGTCCACAACCAGGGTGTGTGCCTTTGACCAGAATCAAACCTGGGACCCTTCAGCCTGCAGGCCAATGCTCTACCCACTGAGCCAGACTGGCTAGGGCTATGAAGTTTCCTTTATCCGCAACACACCATAGTGGTGTGGGCTTTTCTGTTCATATGCATTTACTGAGTGTCTGCTATGAGCCAGAGATGAGAGTAGGGCAAGCCTACAACTATAATGAGGAAAGCCCAGCCTTTGAGAAAGAAACTGCTGGATAAACTGCAAATATTATTGCAAAAGAAGCTGCATCATTCACTTGGCATGTATTTGATTTTTGACGTATTTGTGAATTTGGAAAGAGGCCCATTTTTGATGAAAAATACAGTTTTGGAGACTGCTTTTTTTTTTTCATGGTCAGGCGTAAAGATGGAGCTTGGAAGTGGTGAAGGAAATTCCACATAATGATCACAGAAAGAAAGGAGGTAAATTATACTACAGACACCAAGGCTGAGCATGGCAGACCATTTCTGCAAGAAGACAACTGGAGTCTGTCTTGTTCATCAGAGTAACCAGCGCACATTAGAATACCATTCAGCCCCACAGGAACAGTCTGTCTACCCAGCAACACCCAGCTGTCTGAGACCTGTGAACCTCATGGCATTTCAACTAGGAATAGAGGCTTGAAAGAAAAATTTCACACTCCCCAAATTCCACAACCGTGTTGAAGTTTGTCATTCTTTTCTGAAGGTGCCCCGAGCAGAGGGGAGGCAAAGCTATAAATAACTTGATACTTTGCCCCGACACGTTCTCAACTATCCCTGCCTCAGCCGTGAGGACAGCTTTATTTTTTCCAGTTATAATTTGAGTTTTTAGTTATAACTTAACATCTAGCATGCACGAGTCCTGGGGGCCTGGCTCAGGGTGGGATAGGCAGAGGCTGTGGACTTGACCTCAGCCCAGTGGCTTGCCCAACACCCCTGCTGCTCCCATTTGTGCACTGACCTGTGCACAAATGGAGACGACCCAGCCCTCCCGTCCCTGACGTGAGCCTGTGCTTCTTCGGGATGCTGTGTAAATCTCACACTCTCTGTCTCCAGACCTCTTCTCAGTGGTCTCCCTGGCCCTAATTATCCCATGAAGTCTCTTCCCCTGGATGGATTGTGCTTCTACTAGGGTTTCTTTTATGTTTGACATTTTTATAAACTCCACTACATTTTGAGTTCTGCCATAGCAGGTATCGTTATTATCTTGTCATCATTATCCTCGTCCCCACTCCTTCCTCAATTGCTTTCTTCATTCCCCTGCAAATACTACTTTACCTACCCTACACACACACACACACACACACACACACACACACACACACACAGTCTCTTGTCCCGATGGAATGTCTAGTACATGGGAACGTAATCCCTGTTCATCTTCTTACAAAGTGTGTCAGGCCACACAACAAAGGAAGCTAGGTAGAGGAAGAAGAAGAAGGAAAAACAAACCAATTTCACATCTGCAACGTGATTAGATCAAAGTTAGTTAGTGAGGTCAATGGTGGTGTCTAGATCTTACCTCTACCCTCGTCCTTCTCAGGCCCCGAGTTCCCCTGGCCCTCTCTCCTCCTCCTCAGCTCCCCGAATAAAGCTGCTGTGGGAAAAGAGTTCATACATGCACTGATAGACCTGCAGGCTTCCTGCTACCTCCCCTCTTTAGCAGAACGATGGAGATACTCTAGTCCAACTGCTGTTTTTTAGTTGAAGAAACTCAAGTTTATGGCACCAGACCAGATTGTACTAGGACACACGTCATTGTAGAGATATCATGAAAGTTCCTCATGTTCATTTTTCCCTCCCAATACACCTCTTAACCACTCATGAAACTATGCTAAAGGAATTTCTAATTGTGCTATTTTGAGGATGGTGATGAAGTGGAGCAGTTACTCATTGCATGGTTTGTTTTGTTCTGTGAAAGGAATCCCTACTGAGTGGGGATCCCTCACTCCACCCCCTCAAGCCTGGCCTGTGCTGATACACATGAGTAGACACGCTGTTCTGTGGCCAATCCCCACCTATTACGTACACGATCCTTCTGGTGGACAGACGCCCAGCACGAGTGGATGCAGAGGATGAAGAAAAGAGAGTTCTGCTTTACTCATAGCCTACTGGCACTGCCATTGGTTTCCTTGTTCTTTCCTTTTTTTCTCTTTTTTCTCATGTTGTAAGTTAATATCTTCCCCAAAAAAGTACTGTCTGCTCCCAGGCAGCAGGTTCCCAGTCAAGGCAATGCAGTGCCCAGTGGGGAATCTCTGGAAAGTCAACCCACTCAAGTGAACGCCAGCTCTACTGTTACGCAGTTCTATAAAGTGAATGTGCCTGATCAGACTTCTGTGGGACCCAGACCCTGATTATAAATAGGCTATTATAAGTCAGCTAAACTCCCTTTGGACTTAGAGTGTTTTTAATTGGGGGAAGGGGTTCTCAGAACACCCCCAGGAGAAAGAAAAATGGCAGGAAAAGAGATAGAGCAGCATCCCTGTGTGTGTGTGTGTGTCCGTCCGTGTGTGTGTGTTTTTAAATCTTTCCTCCTCTTACCTAGTGCTTCCTAAGTGCAGGCACTGAGATCAGTGGCTTATGTGTGTTTACATACTTGATTGTCAGAATCACCCTTTTGGCATTATCCTCTCCATTCCCATTTTACAGACCAGCAGGCTGAGCCCAGAGAGGTCAGTTAACCTGCTGGTTATTTAGGTTCTCATGCTGGCTAGTTGGCAGATCTGGAATTTGAACCAGGTGCTCAAGGGCTCCAGAGCCCATGATCCCCCAAACTACCCTGTGCACTATTGACCATATTCCCCATGCTGCAGCCACATCTCTGTGACTATTCTGTAATATGGTCCATAGTGTCATGATGACTTTGTGTGGGGCCGGGTGGGCGCACTCTGTGGAGTGTGTGGTTATTTGGCTGCTGTGCTGTGCATCTGAAACTAGTACAAAATGATACTGAATGTAAACTGTCATTGAAAAAATAAAGAACTTTGGAAACTGCCCTGTGCAGCCTCTACCTGACCCTGTGAAAACACCTTTTTTAAGGTAGTTGCCCAGGGAGGTAGAGTGAGGGACCAGCAATCCTAACTGTAAAGTTTGCAAAATTCTTTCACACACTTGCTATGCTGTGCTCAGCAGGCATGTCGATGGGGAAACCAAGTCCATCTCAAGGTCCAGGGTGGCCCAAAGTCCTGCATGTGGCTTTGATGGTGACCTGGCTACACCCCCAGATGGGTCTTGCTGGATGCAGCTGTTCTGCTCTCTAGGTCAGGAGCATCTCCTCCTGTCTTCACCTCCCAACACACAGCCCTCCCAGTGACACCCATCAGCCATAGCAGATCCCTTCCCAGAGAAGCCTGCATACGGCTTAGGTTCCTGCTAGACCTTCCAAGTAAGATTTAATGGGAGAGCCAGTGCTAGAACCCACGCCTTTTTCTGATTCAAGTCCATATTCCCCTCCCTCTGCCACCCCAAGACATTAGTACAAGAATTTTAGATGCAAGAGTACTTGCTTTTTTTTGTTTGTTTGTTTGTTTGTTTTTTGCCCTGGCTGGTTGGCTCCATTGGTTGAGCATTGTCCCATGCACTGAAGGGTCATCAGTTCGATTCCTAGGCAGGGCACATGCCCATATTTCCATCTGGTCCTTGGTTGGGGCATGTAAGGAGGGCAATCACTTGATGTGTCTCTCACATCAGTCTTTCTCTTCCCTCTTCTTTCCTCTCTCTCTCAAATCAATAACATATTTTTTTATTTTTTATGTTTTATTGATTTTTTACAGAGAGGAAGGGAGAGGGATAGAGAGTTAGAAACATCGATGAGAGAGAAGCATTGATCAGCTGCCTCCTGCACACCCTCTCCTGAGGATGTGCCTGCAACCAAGTTATATGCCCTTGACCGGAATCGAACTGGGGACCCTTGAGTCCGCAGGCCGACGCTCTATCCACCGAGCCAAACCGGCTAGGGCAAGAACATATTTTTTAAAGAGCACTTGTTTTTTCAAGACCTAGTTATGAAAAGATCCAGCGATGTGTGCAAAGGTTGAACTATGAACTCATATTGGAGACCAGGTCAAGAAACACAGATATCATCAGTTTGAGTCTTATGTCTTCACATGGTCAGTTCTTTCGCTGTGGTCTTGGAGTTGACGTTTCTTTGACAAATCTGGCACACATAGGTGTGATCAAAATGAACTAATGTGAGCTTAAGTTATTCTCTATGACAATCGTTAGAGCGTTTGCATATTTTTAATCTGTCTCTCATGAATAAAGTGGCAGGTTTGTAAGTAATTATAAAAAGAAGGAAAACTGGGAATTCTTGTGGGTTTCAAATTGGGTTCTTATTAATTGGTCAGAGACGACTTTATTAAGAAGATCTTAAAACATCTAAACATCATTCACAGTATATATATATATATATATATATATTTTCTGAAACTTTAAGTATTACCAATTTGTTATTTATATATACCTATTTCAAAGAAGAAAATTTGACTGTCTCCTCCTCCCCATATTTGATTTGGGATTAAATCAATAATAATCCAGGTAGAATAACTGGAGAGAACTAACCATTCAACAATGGTGCTGAGTTGATTGCTGATTAATATGGAAAAGTAGAAGTTGGATCTTACTTCACACAATGCAAAAAAATAAATTCCACATGGATTAAAGACAAATATTAAAAGCAATACTTTAGAAGTCTCTATAGGGTAATATTGTTAATTACTCAGGGTAGGGAACGATATTTTTAAACAAGACAATAAAAATTTTTAGTCATAAAAAGGTGATGAGTTTTAAACAAAGCATAACAAAGTTGTAGCCATAAAAGATTAATGAGTTCAACAACATTAAAATAAAAAAATGTCTATTAATAAAATTACCATAAAGGGAAGAACAAGCCTCAATCTAAAATAAGATATATGTCCCATACATGCAAGCAAAAAAGCATTAAAACTGCAAATAAATAAATATCTTTGGCAAAATAAAAAAGCTCAAAAGGCTATGCACAAATAACATGGATAGACCTTTCACAGAACAGATAAGTGAATGACTCATAAGCTCATGAAAACATGCTAAATCACATTAGTAATATGAAAAATCCAAATGAAATCTACCGAGTGATACCATTTTGTATCCTCTATATTCATAAAATTTAAGAAATCTGGTAATACCAAGCATTGGAGGAGACTGAAACCGTAAGATCTGCTATAATACTGCCAGTGGGAGTTAAATTGGTGCTACCATATTAGAAAGTAACTTGGCGCCAAAACCGGTTTGGCTCAGTGGATAGAGCGTCGGCCTGCGGACTGAAAGGTCCCGGGTTCGATTCCGGTCAAGGGCATGTACCTGGGTTGTGGGCACATCCCCAGTGAGGGATGTGCAAGAGGCAGCTGATCGATGTTTCTCTCTCATCGATGTTTCTAACTCTCTATCCCTCTCCCTTCCTCTCTGTAAAAAATCAATAAAATATATTAAAAAAAAAAAAAAGAAAGTAACTTGGCATCACCTTGTAAAATTGAACACATGAATGTTCTCTAGCCTCACCATTTCTTTCCTGAGTCTTTAACCTGGAAATACCTTTTCCCTTTTAGAGTATATTCAAATGATGGAATATTGCTCAGAAATAAAAATGAATTATGTATAGCTATAAACAAATGAGTTGTAGATACAATCTATATAGGAGCAATACTGTGGTATTTTTTTAAAAAAATTATTTTCATTGATTTAAGCAAGGGGGAGGGAGAGAGAGATAGAGACATCAATGATGAGAGAGAATTATTGATTGGCTGCCTCCTGCATGCCCCTACTGGGGATTGAGCCCACAACCTGGGCATGTGCCCTTGACTGGAATCGAACCTGGAACTTTCCAGTCTGCAGGCCAATGCTCTATCCACTGAGCCAAACCGGCAATACTATTATTGTGGGTTTGTTTGTTTTTTAATAGAGATTAAAAGCACACAAAGCTAAATCAGGAAGGATGGATGGCTAGATAGATGTTAAACCTAAATATATGTAATATATTCTCAGAAGACTGTTTTGCAAAGACAATGAAAGTATGAACACAAATCTTAGGTTAGTAATTACCCTCTGGTGAAGGGAAAAGTGACAGAAGCAGAGATAAACACACGAAAACTCTGTTCTATTCAGTATTTGAATGAAAAAAGCAAAATGAACCCTAGCTGGTTTGGCTCAGTGGATATGGCATCGACCTGCTGATTGAAGGGTCCTGGGTTTGATTCCGGTTAAGGACACATGCCTGGGTTGTGGGCTTGATCCCCAGTAGGGGGCATGCAGGAGGCAGCCGATCAATGATTCTCTCTCACCATTGATGGTTCTACCTCTCTTTCCTTCTCCCTTCCTCTCTGAAACCCATAAAAATACATTTAAAAAAAGAAAGAAAAACAAAATGAAAATAATAGTAAATGATGTTTTCTAACTCTTCCCATGCCTCTCAGCCTTCAGTTTTTCCTAGACGTTTTCAAAATTCTCTCTCTCAAAAGGTAATAGGAGATGGAGAACAGGGACTGTGGGTCGGCACTTAACAAATGTTCTCATTTACACCTCACAAGAATCAGTAAGCTACTTATTATGTTACTGACTCTAGAGATAAGAAAACCAAAGCCAAGAAAGTGTAATTATCCACACAAAATCACATAGCTCTAAAATGGCAGAGCTAAGTGTTGCATTCACATGTGTGTTATGAAAGCTAATTTTTGTAACAAGTGATTCAATTATGTCACGTGACATGCGGTTACTATCCTTTAAAACCAAAGGATGTTTTCTGTAGGAAGAGGAGGACTTTCAGTTTGCTTTTGTCAAAAAACTAAACTCTTTCTGCAACATAATGTGAGGGAAGATAACCTAAAATTTAAGTGGGAGTATCCACATCTGAGAAGAGCCTGAGGCACCATCTCATGTGTATTTATTCTGCATAGATTTTAAGTGATAAAAATAAATAAAAATCCTCAGCAGAGTTAAATTTAAACAGTAAAAACTGGTATTAAAATGATGTCCACCAATTCCTTTTCAGTTATAAGAATAGAGAGATTTTACATCTCTTTTGAAACCTGGTTTTAAAATAGTTCCAATATTTGTGGGCCCATAGGTCTTGTTTGCCTTTAGTGACATAGCCTTCATACAGAACATTTCAGTTTTTAGTCACAAGTTAGCCTATTCTTTGAAGTAGGCATCGATTTGAACAAGCAAAGATGATGGTGCCACAGTTTTCGTGATGTTGTTACATTTCTGCAAAAAGGAGCATTCCTCTCACCCATTCAGAATTGTTATTTGGTTTATTGAGAAGTTAGCATTCTGCAGGAATTGTTCTCACATCTGAGGCACACACAGGAGCGGGCACTGCAAGCACCTCCAAGGTTCAGTAAGATCCACCTCACACCACATTCTAGAAGCAGTCTTGTTCCTTTTGACAAAGACCTTTATTCTGCCATGAACACTGCCAGAGTTTGGACTTCATAAGCCATTCCCAAGCAATCGGGTGCTCAGTTCCCTTCCTCGCTAAGAGATGACCGGAAATGGCGGTAATGCTGCAGGTACCTGTCTAATGCAGTGTTGTTTGCCAGGCCCTTGGATGGTAAACGATGGCTGCTTCATTCATGGTCCTGCCGTGGATCTTTGTTCCTCTCCCATTCAGAACAGCTCTTCCCACTTTTCCCTGGATGTTTGTAGCTCCTGCTGAGAGTAGCAGTCGTTCTTGGCAAAGGCTCACACAGCTTGGATCACACAGCTCCAGTGTAACTGCCCTGCGGTGAGCACGCAGGCTGAGGTGCTGGCTGAGGTGCAGTGATGGAAGTGGCCTTAGTGGTTTTTCAAAATGGATCTGCTTACCAAGAGGCTCTGGAAACTAAAATATCACAGTTATTTTTGCTAAACTCTGAAAAGGAAGTATGCATGTCTCTGCATAATGAATGATACTCTCTCTTCAGTCAATTTCTGATAAGTCAGGAAGGTACCTAAACCTCAGGCCTTGCAAGCCAACAACTTCTCTTCGCCCCTTTTCAAGCCAAACAGTGCATTCATTCCCACTGGAGTAAATATTATTTTTAAGACGCCAAACCTCAGATTTATAGATAGGTAAGCTATTCCATAAATGCTTGCTTTCTTATAACCTTCGTAATTCTTATGTTTTGATGACAAGAGTATAGAAATAGAGTTAAAATATGATGTATATGTATATACATGTTCTGTTCTAGGGAGGTTTTTAAAAAAATACGTTTTACTAGAGGCCCGGTGCACAAAATTCGTGCAAGTGTAGGCTTCTGCAGCAGTGGCGGCTGCCTGGATCCCTACCTCACAGCTGCAGCCAGCTGCCTGAATCCTGAGGCTGCAGCCCCAGCTTTGTCCGGGAAGGACATACAGAAGGACGTCTGGCCTAATTAGCATATTACACTTTTATTATTATAGGTTGATTTTTACAAAGAGGAAGGGAGCGGGATAGATGAGAGAGAAACATCGATCAGCTGCTCCTGCACAACCCCTACTGGGTATTGAGCCTGCAACCAAGGTATATGCCCTTGACTGGAATCAAACCTGGGACCCTTCAGTCCACTGGTTGATGCTCTATCCACTGAGCCAAACCAGTTAGGGCCTAGAGGAGCTTTAAGGAAAGAGAAGAATTGGAAGTTCCTTTTTTGTTTCTCTTATGCATTCTTTTAATCCTCACCTGAAGGTGTGTTTTAGAGAAAGAGAGAGAAAGAAACATTGATATGAGAGAGAAACATCAATTGGTTGCCTCCCACATGCACCTCCACCAGGGACCAAAACCACTATCAGGTATGTGCCCAGGAATCAAACTAGCAACTTTTCGGTGCACGCGATGATGCTCCAACCAATTGAGCCACACCGGCCAGGGCTCTTCTATGCATTTTTACATGTGTTTACTTTAGACCATGAGCTTTCAAAGGCCGAGAACATATTTTCTTCTTAATATTCTCCTCACATTGCCCCATGGCTAGCACATGATTGGCACTTAGTACATTGGCACTTAGTACAAGCGTAGTGAACTGATGCATTACCTCCTTGAGCCTTATATAGCAATACTTTAAAGTATGTCCTTGTAAAGTTCCTGATAATTATAGAAACTAGGCTGTTAAACATGCAAGTGATAAACAGGTGTTGCTAAAATAAAGAAATCTCAAGAAGTTAGAACATGTCCTCCCATAAAATGCTAGAGTATGTGCCCATAGCAAATGCATTGCTTAAACAGAAAGTCCTAGGAAAAAAATTGTGCCTCTAATTCGACATCTATCTTTTCCTCCAGATGACTGGGTTCTTCATCTGTTAGATCAAAAAGTTGTGGTATTAAAAACTATAGATTTCGAATCTTGGCGTGTATAATCAGATGAATAGAATAAACTAGTGATTAAATATAACAAAGGCAGTATTCTGGAAATAGTTAAATGCCACAAGGGAAGGAAAGCTTGTGAGTCTTCTTGGACATTACATAATGAGATGATTGATTTTCTTGGGATAAAAAACACATTTTAAAAAGATGTAACAGTGTCTGTGGCTCCAGCACCAGGTAGCTTTATATACTGAAATCTGCAGTTCCTGAACTAATACCCATCAAGCCCAGCTCTTGGGGAGGTGGGGAAGATTATGATGTGACTGGGCAAAGCTTCA
>NW_006294681.1:6101722-6105946 GCF_000327345.1 Myotis davidii | reverse complement strand
CCCCCGCCGCCCCCAATCAGAGTCTTCCACTGAACTGCACTCCTAAACCTCAGCCAGTTTTGTTTGGGCTCTCTGTCCTGTAGGCTTTACCATCTCCTTTCTCTATCCTCTACTTCCAATATCTGGTTCTAGCTTTACCACTTACTAACTAGTTGATCAGGAGCTAGTTACTTAAACTCAATTTTATTCTTTAATCATAATCTTTAAAATAAGGATATTAATTTACAGAACTATTGTGAAAACTAAATGTAAAGTACTTAATACAATGCCTTGCATAGACTACACTCTACATTCGTGCTGGTGAGGATGCTTTTGTTCATCTCACAGAGCCTTCTCTGAACACTCAATCTACAGTAGATCATAGAACTTTGTTAATTCCCTTCATAACAGTAGTCACAATCTGCATGTATTTTATCCTTTTGTTTATGTACTTATTTCTGTCTCCTTAAGTGAAAGATCCACAAAGGCATAGATTATAAAATGAGCTATTTGGTGTTCTCTGCCTGTTAGCCTCTCTGCATTTCCTACAGCCTAAATGGGTTGTGTAATAGGATCATTGTTATCATTGACGCCATCATGGTGCTGTGCCAAATGGTTCTATTAATGATATGCTGTGCCTGGAAAGGTAGATGGGACTGTTCTCTTCCTGTGGAGACAGATGGTAGGTTGAGCAGTGACCCATAATGCTAGCTAGTAGACTCCAGAGCCAAAAGCTGAATTAAGCATGAAACCATTATGTTCTTAGCAAATGCCCACAGCATCATGTGTACATCAAAGTGTAACTGGCTGTTTTGAATGAATGATATTGCACTTTATGGTGCTGATAGTTTTTGTTGTTTTCTAGAGAATATTGGAAACAGGTACCAACCAGCAAGTAAAACTAGATACTCCACATCAACTGTATTGTTATAATGTCTCAAGGGTCTTAGTTTATTTTAAGCTTTTTTTAAAGTCAGGAAGTTTGTTTGCTTTTGTAAGAGGCGAAGCAATAGGGGAGGCATTTAGTGACCAGAGTTGACAAAGTGGAAAATGGCCAAAGTCTTAGGACCCATGTTTCTTTCTGTGTGAACCAGATAACTGCCCTCTACCATGGCCACCCCCTCCACATCCACCAGCGACCATGGTCCATCCACATGGATGCCTGGCCCAAAACTATCAATGAAGCAACATTTAAAAACTCCTTCAAAATATAAACAAGAACCTCAGCATTCCCTAATGAGGGTAGGTCGATAGCATTTCTATATATAAAGATTAACAAAATATAGTTGATTTAAGGATTTATGAAAGGAGACAGAAAAAGCAGGACATGTGATTTAAGAAATTTCAACAATAAAGATAAATTAAAAATATACATATACATATAATTATATCTTTATATAAATTATACAAGCATACCTCAGAGATACTGAGGGTTCAGTTCCAGACCACCGCAATAAAGCAAATCCTGCACCAAAGTGAGTCCTAATCTGTTTGCTGGTGGAAGGTCTTACCTTCAATTTGTAAAAACCACAACTGTGAAGCACAATAACATGAAGGACAATTATATAAAAAAAGAAGTTTCAAAATTAAGGTAAGCATATAATTCTTTTCTCAGATGTACAGGATTTTGAATTAATTCACTGAGGAGAGAAAACGCACAGCCAGTAGGGTGACTGAGCATATAAATTAGACTGAAGGAGAAATTTTGTTAAGTGTGAAATTAAAAGAATGATAAAGAAGGACTTCACATAGTCTGTGACCTGTGAAATGAGTGTCTGCTCACAAGAATGGGAGCAGTGTTGGAATGAGACGAATCCTGTTAGATAAAAAGAAATACATCTTCCTGATTCATTTTTTAAAGATTCTTTCTAGATTCTTCCCTCTTCATTGGAATCCCTGATGCCCAGTAAAATCATCCAGTGTGACCTGTTCTACTTTCTACGAAGCTCCCAGCACTACCTTCCCCTTGCTCCTACTGGATATGTATGTGTAGTCTTTACATTCATTTATATCACAGGAAACCATTACTGTTTTTAGCATGCTTGTCTTGTAGGAACTGAGATAGTGAAGATAGGAGACAGAAGGCATGCGTATATTTGAGTAAAGCAAATTTTACAACACAGCCATTAAATTCAACTTGCTATAAATACCAGGTGTCAGAAAAAACAACAACAAACACAACACTTAAAAAGTAACTACTCTTCATCTAACGAGGGTGAACCTATAGGAAATGGTAACCTCTAAGGAAAGTCGTCGTTTCAGAATATCTTTTATTTATCATGTATTATTTATCTGACTTATTGCCAGAGCTCTCATTTCTCAGCAGCCTTGGGCACAGGTATGAAATAGAAATGGAATAATTAAATTCAATAGTTAAAATCCCCACAAAGGAAAAAAAATCAGTATGTTATTGTTTATAATTTAATTAAAGAAATTGCTTAAAATGTGTAACAAGTTGAAGAATTTAATAGGGCCTTCACCCTCACCTACAAAGTGAGGAAATTAGATCTAACTAAATGCAGGATTTCTCTTGTTGGTCCTTCTATAGGAGCAACATATCTGTGTTCTTCATGGCTTACCATGTTGTAGTTATTTTATTTGTTTTTATTTTGTTTCATAAATATTTGTTGAAATGTAATTATGCACTTATGTACAAAGTGTGTGTGTGTGTGTGTGTGTGTGTGTGTGTGTGTGTGTGTGTGTGTGTGTGTGTGTGTGTGTGTGTGTGTGTGTGTTTTATTTCTTTCTCTAAACTGTGATTCTGGATCCGAGAATTTATTAAAAGTAAGGGTTGTTTCTAAACAACCCTGGTCGTTAGGGCCCTTCTATTTGACAGCTGTTTGGTTCAGAAAGAATCGCTTTCCACTTCAGTCAGAAATGTCTCTATCTCGCCATTAAAGACGTTTTCTTCCTGAAGAACTGAATAAAGTCTTGTCAAAGGAGCAGAGCTGCAGCTGCTGTTCCCCGCTGGATGCATGCTGTCAGGGATCCACGGGGGTTCCCAAACCCAGCTGACCTGCCCTGGATAAGGATCCTGATGGTCTTTGCCTAGATTTACTCTGCCTGGAACATGGGCGGCCATGGGAGCCTGCCCTGCTCTCTGAAAGAGTTGACAGCATTCACAGTCCACGTCTTTTCTTTTTGGCTCTGCACTCTGATGGATGCTTCTGAGCAGGACCAGAGTGTGAGGCAAAAGAGCGTGGAGAGAGAGATGGAGCTGGGGGACCCTGAGCTGGCAGAGGGAAGGTGCATCCTCACCTTGCACTCCACTCTTCACTGGAACCTGATAGTTTTCTTCTCCAAACCTAGACTGCAGGATTCACCTTATCCAGAGCCACATTCTGAGTCTGGAACATAGTAAACGCTCAGTAAATAGTTAGATGGATGAAGGGATGGGTAGATGAGAAGAAGGGTGGAAACAGGGAGATAGAAGGAGAAAGCAAGCAAGGAAGGAATTGAACACAATTTTCTTCATGTTAAAACTTTCCTTTCTTCCAGGGTTTCTTCTCTCTATTGGGCTGATGATCTGTGTCCATCACTACCTGCAGATTCTTCCCTCTCCAAGGGCACATATTACCCTCACCAGCCCTTGGTCCTCTGTGTGTCTCTCTTCTCTCCTTTCTTGTGGCTACTACATTTTCGTGGCTTTCCCTTAGTATTCCCTTGGCCTCCCTACAGAATCTTAGTTCTGCTTGGCCACATTTCTTCGTTGGATATTCTCTATTATGCATCTACCATATCCTCAAACCAAATATAGCAATCACCAAAGTAATCAGGTTTATTTTTTATTTTGCTAACTTCTATAGGTTTTCCTGGTCCCTGCATACATTATTGTCCTGTGAGTGTCTGAGTTTGAAATGTCCTAGTCATCTATGCCTCATGCCTCTCCTTTGTTTCAGCCTTTGCTGTTTCTCCCTCCCCCCAGCTCATTCTTCTTACTCTATGCTGACTGCGATGTAATTGTTTTCTAGACAGGCTTCCTGACTCCATTTTCTTTCTCACTAAAGTTGATACTATCCACTGAAGAACAATTAATTTCCCCAAATTACTTCTCTGTTCATTCTATTCTCTGATTTAGAAATCTCCAGTGAGTCGTTATGGCTCAAGGCAGTGGTTTCCCAGAATTTTAGATATGACAGAGCAGTAAATAGAGCAATTAGAAAAGAAAAAAAAACCTGGAAAAAAATTAGAGAAATCACTTATTTTATTTTCCTAGAAAACATTTTTAAAATTGCCATCTATGGT
>NW_006294681.1:6090776-6101697 GCF_000327345.1 Myotis davidii | reverse complement strand
AGGGAAAGACATTTTAATCTAAAAAGTAACCATGACAAACTCAGAATAGAAGACAACCTTTTAAATGGGAAACAATGCTTTTATGAAAAGCTCACCTTTATCGCCTTGTTACTTGGACTGGCGATGACGTCCCTGCAGCAGCACGCACTGTCCAGCCCCATTGAGCCTCGAGGAGCTCTCTCAGTTTCTTCTTAGTCTACCTCTCCTCCTGACGCAGCCCCGTTTGATTACCTCTGACACCTGGTGATTTTACTTAAAAGGCAGATAGATGATGATGGAAGGAGACTTGGCTCAGGTTGGTGAATACACAGCACAATATACAGATGATGTGTTATAGAATTGTACACCTGAAACCTATATAATTTTATTAATCAATGTCACCCCAACACATTCAATAAAAATTAATAAAAAAAATTTAAAAAAGAGACAGATGATATGTTGTCTTGACCTCTTTAGGCCTCAGTTTCCTCGTCCTTGAAATGAACACTTTGAAATTAATGATGCTGAGGTTTCTTCTAGTTCTAAAGATTGTATTGTTGCCCTGGCCGGGTTGCTCAGTGGGTTGAGCATTGACTTTTTTTTTAAAATATGTTTTTGTTAATTTCAGAGAGAGGAAGAGAGAGAAAGTGGCGGGTAGAAACATCAATGATGAGAGAGAATCATTGATCATCTGGCTCCTGCACACTCCCTACTGGGGATTGATCAAGCCTACAACCCGGGTATGTGCCCCAACAGGGAATTGAACTGTGATCTCCTGGTTCATGGGTCGATACTCAACCACCAAGCGACAGCAGCCAGGCAGAGCATCATCTTGATATGCCAAAGTTGCAGGTTCCATCTCTGGTCAAGGCATGTACACGAATCAACAATGAATGCACAAATAACTGGAACAACATATGCATTTTTCCTCCTCTATCTTCCTTTCTCTCCAAGATCAATCAATAATTTTTAAAAAAGATTGTAATGTTTATTGATTTACCTAATCAAAGGTGATAATTATATTCACTTAAATCTGGTTTTCTATTACATAAACTCAGAATATATAGGATTATAGGCAACGATTTTCCCATCAAAAGATGAGGGAAAAGCCAGAGTATTAAGTTGAAACCATTCTTTATTCACTCCTGCTTAACTGGCCATCTGTAAATTGGGAAAGGAGCGAATATCATGAGTGAAGGGGAACAGGATGATGAAATACTCATTTCATATAAACATCATTTTAGTGTATGTGGGCCTGGGAGCGGGGGGGTGGAATCCATCACTAATTATCATAAGAGTCTATCTTCCCTCCCATTTCATTTAGCCTTGAAGGAACCACTGAATTAATTTATACTGTTGTTTGTAGTCACTTTGATTTTGCTTTGCTTACCTCCACCCCCTACCACCATCCTTCCCTTTCTGACCAAGGTAGAGTTCAAGTTGAGCTATCCAAAACAAAACAAAACAAAACATTAAAAAGGGAGGAGGGTGATCAATCAAACATAGCAATTAGTACTTTTTGGCAAAGGAATTATAAGGTTTGTGATCACTAATCTTGGCCTATGGGTGTGATCTCATGAGCCTGTGCTGTAGTCTTCTATGCTCTCCTAAAAGAGCTGAGTAAAAAATGAGGGCAGGACATGAACACAGGGTCTACAGTGGGGAACCCCACCCACAGAGCACAAGTACTTATCCCTATACATTCTACTCTGATCCATCTAATTTGAAAGATTCCCCACCAGTCAGTGTAGTGAGGAACACTGGGCTGAGAGAGCTAAAGATACTTAGCTGGGGTATATTCATATGCAGATTTCCAACCCTGGGGCTGAGAGGGGGGTGGAAATTATCATCTCAGATCCTTTTAGTGTACCTGGAGGTTTCAAAAATACTTCTTTGGTATTGACATCAGTATCAAACAGAAGGATGGGCTCATAAAACAAAGATGTTTTTTCCTTTCCAGTTTTATGTCTTCCGGAGAAGACTCTATTGGTTCAAAATTGAATCCCTTCTCACCACAGATCACATCTTGCCTCTTAAAAGTCATGGCCAAATGGAGGGACCCCTGGATAGCTCTCTTCAAATATAAAAGTGGAATTCTCACTTTTGGTGTGCACAGGCAATGTGCTGGTCCTCAGTAATCTTGACTGAGAGCCAGGAAGAGGCCATTAGCTGGGAGCACCGCTGGGAAGAGCCCATTAGGGCCCAGCTGCCAACCAAGGTTTGAAATGTGGAGTGTGCTATATGTTCACAGCCTTGAAACTGTGCTTCTTTCAGCACCTGCAGATGGTTTGCAAAGCATGTAAAGATGAATCATATGCCACCATTATGTTAATACTTTATCCCTAGATATAAAAAAGAAAGGAAAATTGTGGTCAGTCCCCATACATTTGGTATATATGGAGTTTGCATGGAAATGTCAGACGAATGACAAAGCTTTTTTATCTTTATGAACACACTAGAGGCGCAGTGCACAAATTCATGCACCAGTGGGGTCCCTCAGCCCGGCCTGTGGGATCGGGCAAAAACCGGCTCTCTGACATCCCCTGAGAGGTCCTGGATTGTGAGAGGGCACAGGCCAGGCTGAGGGACCCCACTGGTGCACGATCAGGGCTGGGGAGGGATGCGGGAAGTTGGCCAGCCAGGGAGGGACCATGGGAGGGCTCCCGGGGGTGTCTGGACTGTCTCACTCGGTCTCAATCAGCTGGACCCCAGCAGCAAGCTAATGTACCAGTCATAGTGCCCTCTTGTGGTCAGTGCACGTCATAGCAAGTGGTTGAGTGGCCTTAGCCTATCATTAGCATATTATGCTTTGATTGGTTGAATGGACGACCAGATGACTGGACACTTAGCATATTAGGCTTTTATTATATAGGATAGAGAATCATGTAGAAGCATGGAATTTTCTCATAATAGGGTTTTAATGAGGAGTGTTAGTGTAAGAAACATTCACACCTGTAAAGAATTTACTGAGTTTATGTGAGCCAAACTGTGGACAATTGCTGGAAAACAGAATCTTTTTAAAAATATATATATTTTATTGATTTTTTACGGAGAGAAAGGGAGAGGGACAGAGAGCTAGAAACATCGATGAGAAAGAAACATCGATTTAGCTGCCTCCTAAATCGATGTGCCCGCAACCAAGGTACATGTGCCCTTGACCGGAATCGAACCTGGGGCCCTTCAGTCCGCAGTCCGACACTCCATCCACTGAGCCAAACCAGCCAGGTCTGGAAAACAGAATCTTAACTCATTGAGGCAATTCTCCAGAGAATGGTGGTCTTTCAACATGTTTTATACATTATAATCAAAAGAGGAGATGCAAATGGGTCACATGAACTTCACTGGTGATAGATTAGGTAGGCTGGAGATAACAAAGGGGGGGTGGGTGGGGACGAAGCCTCTGGGATTGGATGAAACGTAAAATGGTAGACACATACTTCTTCTTCTTAGGTGGGTGCAGGATAGTTGACAGTCAACAATGAGCAGATAATAACAATGAGAGAATCTGTGGTGTGCGCCTTGGCTCTGCAGGACCCTTTGTCCCTTGCAGCCCTTTCTATGCCTGCATTCTTTTCAGGCTGTGTCCATCTATGTCTTCTTTGCCCACTCTGAGTGGAGCCTGGACAGGAAGGAGGGACAGTGCATTAATGGTAGAAAAAGTGGTATATGGAGGGCTGGACAGACTGAGTTGGGGAAGTTCTCTTTGTTGGTCACTTTTCACTCTGTATTCTAATCTAAGTAATTGATTGGAATTAGTTAAAGTCACTCAGTGGGAAAGGGAAATGCTTTTTAAGGACACAGAGATGTCTCACAGTCTTGGCCTCAGAGTGGGCAGGAAGCAGAGCATGCTCATTCATCTCAGTTCATGGACTTTTACTTTAGTGTTCTGCCATGAATGAAAGTCATCTATTTTCCTTCATGTTTACTGGTTTCTGTCTTGCTACTAACTTAATCTCTTACCACATTCCTAATTCCCCATAGGAGAGTCTGACTCAGCCCACCTTTTTTTTCTATCAGTCCAAAGGTACTTGGCACCCTTTCAGGTCAGAACTGCACTTGATTCAGTGAGCTATGCTGGAGAAGGGTGTGCCCTCATGCCTGCACTCACTCCACAGGCTCTGGAAGGAAGTGGATTCTTTGGGAAGGTGTGGGCATGCCACCTATGCAGAGCACATCGAATTGCATGGCCAAGAGCCATGACTCCTGCCACAGCAAAGTAGACATGATTTCCCAATCACAGAGGGGGAGAAATATCCCTAAAGTGTGCAAATGCCTGAACTCTGACTTTAAGAGAAAGCAGCAAAATTGTGAAGTTGAGCTTTTCCCACATTTGCTTTAGCTTCTTGTCTCCTTAACCCCATCAAAACACTGTCCTTTAATATTGGGTTTAGAAAATATAACAAGAGTATACCCACTGCAAATACTCTGGAAAATGCAGGAACAGAATACAGTATTTCAGAGGTTGTGATTATTGCATTTGTGAATTTAGAGATGAAAGACAGAACTTAGATAAGAAAAATTTTGTTCTAAATGGGAAGCCCAGAAAATGTGTATTGGAGCTAGGAGGAGCTGATGGGTAAGTACCACAGTCAAGGCCATTATCCATCCTCTGAAGTCCAAATTAATATCACACAAGATTTAGGAAATTGTGGCCAAGAAAGGTATGAGCGAAATGTAATTCCCATGGACCAGAATGGAGAAACCTTCATTACCACATAGATGAAACTTTCAATTTCACACTGGCATAATTTTAACAGCCGGGAGCTCCTCAGACCTGAAAATCTGTCAAGCTTCTTCCCAACCTATAGATTTGAATATTCTTCTAAACAAAAAATAAATTGTTCTTATTACATTGAAAGCAATCACATTTTTAGAAAAATGCTTTGTTTTCCATTCTTATTCATTTATAACTACCTTTAAAGTACTTTTCCAGAAAGCAAACACGTATTTTGAACTAAAATGGTAAAAACAGGAGGCACAGATTTTGAGTTCACCCCAAATAAAATACCATTGAGGGCCGAGTCTCAGTCTGCCTCTGATCTTCCATGTTTTCAGCCTGGACCAGACATTTCTAAACGTCTTCTCCTGAAATCACTCCACATTACACATATCACAAAACCTTATTACTTCCAAATTCAAACTCTTGCTAAAATTTGTATCACCCTAGTAGTTTTATATCAGTAGGAACACTGGTGATGTTGAGTGATTTTAAGGTAATTGGAGCATATTTATTTTAACAGGCATTGTAATCTGGCAGCCAGTGAAGCAAACACAGGGATATTATATAGCAAATGGGGATATTGAATGGCTTATCCCCAAAAATACAATAATCATATGCATTGAAGGCACAGGGAAAACCAGGGATGATGGCTAGGGAACCTTTCAGGACCCACAAACCCCTTTGCCTGTGGAAGCAGCACAGCCGGGTGATGAGGAACAGGGACTCTGTACTTACCACCATGTGTCCTTGGGCAAGGGCTTTGTTTCTGTATTAGTTTCCTGTGGCTTCCATAACAAATTATACAAACTGAGTGGCTTATAAAAACTGAAATTTAACCTCTCACAGTCCAAGAGGCTGGAAGTCTGAAATTAAGGTGTTGGCAGGGCTCTGAGGGAGGATCTCTTTCATGCTTCTCTCCTAGTTTCTGGTGTGGCCGGCAGTTCTTGGGGCTCCTTGGCTTGTAGATGCATCACTCTCATCTCTGCCTCTATCATCACGTGACCTCTCCTTCATATCTCTGTGTGTCCTCTTCTTATAATGTTACCCATCATTAGATTTAGGAGCTACTCGAATCCAATAGGCTTTCATCTCAATTCTTACTTTAATTATATCTTCAAAGATCCTATTTCCAAATAAGGTTACAGCCTGAAGTTCCTGGTGGACATGAATTTTGGGGGGAAGGTGGTCACTATTTAACCCATTATAGTTGCCTCCATTGCAAAATGTGGATGCTATGACTGTTAGCCTCATGGGTTGCTATGATATATCCGGTATTGAAAATAGGGTGCTTAGAACAGTGCTTTGTATGTGGGTAAGCAGAGCATATATGTTTTAGCTATTCATTACTGTAATAAGTAAGAAGGTCACACTTAATAAATGTAAATTCATTTTTATTTGCCGTAGAGTCACTTGCAGGTACATTTATAGGTACATCACCTTTCCCCACAACATCAGCTACCTCCCTACCTCCCTTCTCCTTTACATACAAACTGCCCATGTGTTGCTGTTTTGTTTTTTTTTTCTTAAAAGGACCTGAAAGCAAAACTTGGCACAAAATGCTGCCACAGTAATAAAAAGGGAAAAGAAAGCCAAACCAATCCACAGCCGGATCCTGGGTGACAGAGGACAAAGAATCCGTCAAAAAAAAAAAAAGCATTTTGCTGCTGGTTGCCAAGTTACAAATTGAGCCTAGATAACCAACTCACTTTAATTAAATTGCTTCTGACTGAGCTCCGGGCTATGATTTTTCATATTGAGTTTGGCTCTGTGGTGAGCCGGCTCAGGCCTCTTGGCATAAAGTTGTGGTCTGACTATTTCAAACCCCAAGGCTTGTCTCCCTCCTGGCCTGCTTAGCCCATCACACCTGGTGTGCACTGAAAAAGTGCTCCGTCTTCCAGCCAGTGGGGAGCAGGAAGCAGATTCCGGAGCAAGCACTGCTGACGTGGTGACCTGGAGTTCCTCACATCACTTCTGCTCACTCACTTTGCCCTGAACTAAATATGGCCACACCTAGAGGCCAGAGAGGGAAGACATGTCAGGAGCTGGTTGCCATGAGCTCAGCCAAAAACCTGGTGGAAGAGATGGTTCTATCATTAGAAGGGGAAGGAGAGAATTAGCGCTGGAGCCTAGTCAGCTGTCTGTCACATACAAGAGAAAACAAAAACATAAATTACAACCTTAAATGTTGTCCAGTTATGTTGGCGACAAAGCTATTCTGATTGCACTTTTAGGGTGAATAAATGAGGTTTAGGGAACATGAATAATTTATCTCCTTTCATATAGAGAGTAAGCAAATAAATGGAGTTCAGACTCAGTCCTAAATCTGACTTCAAATCTATACATTTGTCCTCTACTCTACTGGTTATTGATGCATTTGAGTGAATACATTTTAAGATTTACTTCAGTTTCAATGGTTAAATATCATGTTTTATTTTTTATATTAACGCATGTGGAAAATGTGATCATTTGGGGGTCTGTTTTAATGGCCTTTGTCGTTCACAATTGTAAAATTTATTTTTACAGTGATGTTTGAAATATCAATAGATTCTTAGGACATGAAGCTTGAAAAGCCTATTAGCTTCACTGCTCCATGTTAGGTAGAAACGTCATGAATTCATGTCACTTTATACGTAAAGTACCTTGTTTGGTCATGGGTGATAGCTCAAATTGTGTTCAGATAGAAAAAGAAGGCAACAGATCAATATCCATAAACTCTAGGCTCTACCATATGATGCTTTTTATATGCAAAAGACATACTGCCTGCAGCCCAGAGCAATTCAGAAATGCCTCTTGCTCCTTGAAAACCAAGTAGCATCTTTGCACTGACGTCCAGCCCCTGAGAATTGGAGTGTGTCTCTGTGCACGGTGCTTTCTACACTGTCCTCGCTTTCTGTGTGCTCTGCCCTGCTCCTGCTCCCAGTGACCATGCCCACATGCCTTCTGTGTGCTCTGCCCTGCTCCTGCTCCCAGTGACCATGCCCTCATGCCTTCTGTGTGCTCTGCCCTGCTCCTCCTCCCAGTGCCCATGCCATTGTTGTGTTGCTCTTCCTTTTTTGGCCTTTACATGTGCACACTCTTCTAACGTTCTGCCCTGGAGCTCCCTTAGGCTGGGTGTTCTCGTTTAAAAACCCATTCATCCCCGTTTCTTCAACAATTAGGGAAGTGACCAAATTTGTATGTCTAGCCATGACCCCTCCTGGCATATTATAACTATTTCCTCATACCCGACTCTAATTTTTCTATCCAAGTTCCCATTCCACCCTGTGCCTTTCAAAAGTAGCCTCCTTCAGACAGATTGCTAGTGGAGTGTGTCTCTTTGCCTGGTTCTTTCTACACTGTCCTCATGCTTTCTGTGTGCTCTGCCCTGCTCCTGCTCCCAGTGACCATGCCATCATGCCTTCTGTGTGCTCTGCCCTGCTCCTCTGCCCAGTGTCCATGCCCTCATGCCTTCTGTGTGCTCTGCCCTGCTCCTCTGCCCAGTGTCCATGCCCTCATGCCTTCTGTGTGCTCTGCCCTGCTCCTGCTCCCAGTGCCCATGCCATTGTTGTGTTGCTCTTCCTTCTTTGGCCTTTACATGTGCACACTCTTCTAACGTTCTGCCCTGGAGCTCCCTTAGGCTGGGTGTTCTCCTTTAAAAACCCATTCATCCCCGTTTCTTCAACAATTAGGGAAGTGACCAAATTTGTATGTCTAGCCATGACCCCTCCTGGCATATTATAACTATTTCCTCATACCCGACTCTAATTTTTCTATCCAAGTTCCCATTCCACCCTGTGCCTTTCAAAAGTAGCCTCCTTCAGACAGATTGCTTGGCAGTTGGCACTTCACAGAATCTCCCAAAAGCAATGACTCTTGCAAACCATTTCCCCAAAATGCTTCCTATTCACACTTGAGCTAATGCTCTCTCCCCATTTCTCAGCCGCCTCTGACACCACCAAGATAACAAAATTCCCTCATTCTGTGAGCCCACAGATCTTGCTTCATCTCTATTGTTGCACTTACAACGTCTCTCTGAGCTTGCATGTGTTTTTGCCTCCCCTCTAAGCTGTGAGACCCTTAAGGTAGGTTTGTGCTCCTGTTTCCAACATGTGGCACAGGGCCTGGCACACAGTCTCTGTGCACACAACTTTGCGCTGAATTAAACACATCCTATTCTTCCAGTTATTTTTTCATGAGTTGGCCAGTAAGATCACATTTATTAATACCCCCAATAGTAAGGGTCATAAAGGTTTTTTTTAAAGTGTAAAAACACAGCTTAAAACATACAAAGAACTCTGAAACCTCAAAAATAAAAACAAACAACCCAACCAAAATGGGGCCAAAGACCCTAACAGACATCTCACCAAAGAAAAAATATAGATGACAAATAAGCATATGAAAAGATGCTTCACATATGTGTTCATAGGGCAAGTTGAATTAACAATGAGATTACAATATACACCTATAGGCATACCTTGTTTTTGTTGTTCTTGTTTTTAATCTTCACCCCAGGGTATTTCTTCTATTGATTTTTAGACAGTGGAAAGACGGGGAGAGACAGAGAGAAACATCGATTGGTTGCCTCCTGCACTCTCCCCTATTGGGTCAGGAAAAGGATCATCAAGCCTGCAACTGAGGTACATGCCCTTGACTGGAATTGAACCCTGGACCTTTCAATCTGAGGGTCGATGCTCCAACAACTGAGCCAAACGGGGGGCGGGGCGGGGGGTATAGCTTGTTTGATTGCAGTTTGCTTTATTGTGCTTGACAGATGTATTTTTTACAAATTGAAGACAAGACCCTCCACCACCAAAAAGATGATGACTCACTTTATGGCAGTGGTCCAGAACAGCACCTGCTGTATCTCCTAGGTATGCCTGTATTAGAAAGACTGAAATCTAGACACTGGAAATCCCAAATGCTGATGAGGATGTGGAGCAATGAGAACTCATTTATTGCTGGTAAGAATGCAAGGTGGTACAGCCACTTTGGAGGACAGCTTGGTGGTGTGTGCTTTTAACAAAAGACAAAACTAAACACGCTAACCGTGTGATCCAGCAATGGAACTCCTCGCTATTTACCCAGAGTTGAAAAAATATCCACATAAAAATTTGCATATAGCCCCACTGATTTGGCTCAGTGGATAGAGCGTTGGCCTTCAGGCTAAAGGGTCCCAGGTTCGATTCCGGTCAAGGGCACATGCCCGGGTTGTGGGTTCGATCCCCAGTAGGGAGCATGCAGGAGACAGCTGATCAATGATTCTCTCTCATCATTGATGTTTCTATCTCTCTCTCCCTCTCCTTTCCTCTCTGAAATCAATAAAAATATATTTGAGAAAAAGATTTGCACAGATCTTTACAACAACTTTATTCATAATTGTCAAAACTTGGAAACTACCAAAAGTCCTTCAGTACATGAATGAATAAACAAACTGTGGTACCTCCAGACCATGGGATATTATTCAGCACCAAAAAAAAAAAAAAAAAAAAAAAAAGGAATTATCAAGCCATGAAGAGTCAGGGAGGAAACTTAAATGTGTATTACTAAGTGAATAAAGCTAGTCCAAAAGGCTATATATACATTGTATAATTCTATCTATCTGACAGTCTGCAAAAGCAAAACTATGGACTTAGTAAAAAGACCACTGGTTGCCGGGGGTTAAGGAGAGGGAGAAGAATGAATAGGCAAAGCACAGAGGATTTTAGGGCAGTAAAAATATTCTGTAAGATACTATAATAATGGACATATGTCATTATACATTTGTCCAAACTCATATACTACATACCACCAAGAGTGGGCTCTAAGTAAACTAGGGAATTGGGGTATTTATAATACCCCAATATGTCAACGTATGTTCATCATTTGTAACAAATGTACTATCTGGTGGGGGTTATTGTTGATGGGGGAGGCTATGCATATCTGGGGGCAGGGGACATAAGAGAAATCTCTGTACCTGCCCCTCAGTTTTGCTGTGAACCTAAAACTTCTCTATAAAAACAAAGTCTTAACAAAATGAGAAGTTAAATGGAAAACAGGGATGAGCAAGACAGATGAGAAAGGCACCAGAAGTTGGGAGGCTGTTTGTATTAAGGGTAAGCCTAGGGCAGGGGAGAAAAATAGAGGTTAAAGAGCGAGAGAGAACATGATTAAATGGAATAAAAGATTAAAACTGTAGGTGGCCAAGAATTATTTGAGCCTCACTCATCACACTAAAAAAGGTGAGAGGAGAAAAATAAACTCTAA
>NW_006294681.1:6084111-6090711 GCF_000327345.1 Myotis davidii | reverse complement strand
AAGCCATTCTACAACCCCTGCAGCGGGCCACCTGGCCCTCTTATAACAGACTATCTCACCCTACTAATCAGACCGTCTTTAGCCAGCAGAGACCAAGCAGCCAGTCTTTTTATGTTATTGTTGCACATAGTTGTTAGCTATGTGCAACAATATGGTTGACAATAATATGGCTATATATGTATTTATAAATATGAAAGTCCTAAACTTTTAGTTCTTATCTTTCCTAGAAGCATTATTATTATAAAGCTATTTTATATTCTAAATGATTTATAAAGTGCCAAAATGAATGCACCTTATGGGCATTCACTTATTAAATACTTGCTTTGTGCTTACTGTTTTCAACTTTTTTCTATCTGAATTGTTTTTCATCAGCCATAAGATTCCGCAATGGCACCCGTAGGATGCCATAACAAAATACTATAGATCAGGTGGCTTACAACACAAACATTCAGTCCTAAACAGTCTACCCCAAACTCATTCACTTATTAAATACTTGCTTTGTGCTTACTTTTTCCAACTTTTTTCTATCTGAATTGTTTTTCAATCAGCCATAAGATTCCGTAACGGCACCCGTAGGATACCATAACAAAATACCATAACAAAATACCATAGATCAGGTGGCTTACAACATAAACTTTCAGTCTTAAACAGTCTACCCCAAACCCCCCAAATTTATGTCTTTGCATGCAAAATGTACGTATTCCATCCCAACAGCCCCAAAAGTCTTAACGCATCCCGGCGTCAACGGTAAAGTCTAAAATCCAAAGCCTCCTCTAAGTATCACTTAAATCAGATATGGGTGAGACTTTCAAATATGTTCATCCTGAGGCAAAATTCCTCTCCAGCTGTGAACCTGTGAAACCAAGTAGCTCTGTGCTTCCAAAATATAATGATGGAACAGGCATAGGACAGGCATTCCCATTCCTAAAAGGAGAAGAAAAGAAGTAGAGGGTGATGGGTCTACGCAAGTTCAAAACTTAGCAAGACGAAGCCCATTAGATTTTAAAACCGAAGAATAATCCTCTTTGGTTTGATGCTTTGCCCTCCAGGCCTGCTGGGGTGGCAGCATCATCCCCACAGTTCTCTGCGAAGCTCTCTCATTGTTACAATCCATGAACCCACATTTACACATCATTATCATCTGGAGTCCATGGCTTACATTAAGATTTACTCTTGATGTTGTACGTACAGAACATTCTATAGATTATAACATGTATCCAACGTTAAATTTTTTTGTCCTAAAAATTCCCGGTTTTCCACCTGTTTATTCCTTTCTCCCCGCCCCCCGCCCCCCCGCTCCCCCAAGCCCTGGCAACCATTGACCTCTCTACAGTCTCTGTAGTTGTGCTTTTCCCACATTGTCATACTGCTGCAATCATACAGTCCGTGGCTTTTTCAGATTGCCTGGGAGTTTTTGGTGGATGTATTTTTTTTTCCCCAAGTAAAATACATTTAAGTTTTTTCCATATCTTTTTATTGGTTGCTTGCAAAATTTGGCAATTATGCATAAAGCAGCTATAAACATCTTGAGCAGGTTTTTGCATGGAAATAACGTCTCAGTTCTTGTGGGGAAATACCAAGGAGCTTGACAGCTGGATCATATGGTAAGACTATGCTTAGCTTTGCTAGAAACCACCCAACAGTCTTCCAAAGTGGCTGTATCATTTTGCTTTCCCACCAGCAATGAGTAAGAGTTCCTGTTGCTCAGTATGCGTATTTTAATTTCTATAAGGCTGGCAGGTGCAGTAGACAAAGACAGGCTCTGGCATCAGAAAACCTGAGTTTCAGCCATGGCCCATTAGCTCAGTTAGAGCGTCATTCTAAATGTACACCAAGGTTGCAGGTTCGATCCCCAGTCAGTGCACATACAAGAAGCAACCAATGAATGCATAAATAAGTGAAACAATAAATTGATGTTTCTCTCTCTCTCTTCTTTTTTCTCTCTAAAAAATCAGTGTAAAAACACACACCAAAAACCCAAGTTTCAGTTCCTGCTCTGCCAAGGGAACAGTTCTAGGAGGAAGAAGATTGTGAGATCCCTGACACCTGACACGCAGTGGTAGAAATTTAGTGAGACAATGCAGGTAACCGCACACACAGTGACTTCCATGCACCTGATAAATTCTCAATGAGCATTATAATAATTATTATATGTGTATATGCATGAATGCTCATTGAGGAAAAATTGGCAATGGCTATAAACTGAATATTAAATATTCTGATTCTTATTTTTCTTTTTTGGTTATTTTACATTCTTCAAAAAAATTCTTATACTTCTTTTGGAGTAAGGATATAAAACCTTTTATATGAAAAAGAGATCCTACAGTGTGGTACAGCAATTTAAAATAAATGGCTTACATGCCTCCCAGTTAATCAATCCAGGCTGTTGCTTATTCTTTAGCTTCCTTATTGCTCCTCTCAGTTGTTTTCGTTTTGTTTTTTGTGTGTCTGTTTTTTGTGTGTGTTTGTGTCCGCGTGTGTTTTTGGCTGGTCCCATTTCTCCTACTCTTGATCCTATTGCCTATTAGCATCTTTACTTGGACGTCAAGTTTACCAAGTCCAAGACAGAACTCCCAAATTTTCTGCAGACATTGGCTGCCCCAAGAGCCTCCTCATTTCTACTTATTCACATGGTTTACTCCTTTACTTTCTTTGATGTCCACTCAACTCTCATCATTCCTGACCACCCTCTTTAAAGCAGTTAGCTCACACACAGAGATCCGTCTGGACCAGGCCATGACGTTTTATGCCCTCCTTGACTCGGACGTCAAGTTTACCAAGTCCAAGACAGAACTCTCAAATTTTCTGCAGACATTTGCTGCCCCAGGAGTCTCCTCATTTCAATTAGGAACTGAAGATCCGTCTGGACCAGGCCATGGCATTTTATGCCCTCCTTGACTCCTCTCTCTCTCTCTCATTCTGCACCCATCACAGCAACAGTTTGCTCTATCTTAGAAATGTGCCTCCCACCCCCACCCAGCCACTTCTCACCATCTTGGCTTGGAACACCCAAATCGAGTCATCGTCATCTCTCACCTGTAATATTTGCACTAAGACTAGTCGCTTGTTTAGGTAGTCACTTCACCACCTTGCAACTACAGAATTTCTATTCAAGCCAGATCATTTCACTTCCCTGCTCAAAGCCATTCAATGAGGGGGGCGGTGAGCTAAAATTATCTCCCAATGCTTCCCATCTGATATGGACTCCAAATGAAATTCAGAATCATTCCACAGCTTGTACATAGTGCCTTATATGATCTACTGGCTCTCCAGTCTTCGAGCATTCGCATCAATTTGATCCCCCCTTGTCATTCTTCAGCCTCACTGTCCACTACCTGTTCTCTATGGCGCCAGCATGCTTGCAATGCAGGAGTTTGACTTTCACTACTGCCTCAGCTAGAACGCTCTGACTCTACTTATTCACATGGTTTACTCCTTTACTTTCTTTGATGTCCACTCAACTCTCATCATTCCTGACCACCCTCTTTAAAGTAGTTAGCTCACACACAGAGATACGTACACATACACATGCAACACCCACTTCAATCTCTATTCCCTTTCCCCCCTTTGATAGCCTCTATTTTATATTTTAATTTGGGGATTGTGACTACTTTGTGCATCACGATGTTCCTGGTACTCTAGCACCTAACAGTATCTGGCATACACTTCTGCATCAAAGAAATGGGAGAGGCCCAGTCAGCATGACTCAGTGTTTGAGCATCAACCTATGAACCAGGAGGTCACAGTTCAATTCCTGGTCAGGGCACATGCCCAGATTCATCCCCAGGGTGCGAGTCAGGGTGCATACTGGAGGCAACCAATTGATGTTTTTCTCTCACGTCAATATTTCTCTCTCTTTCTCTTCTTGTCTCTCTTTTAAAAAGTAAAAAGAAACATTTTTTTAAATGTGTAAAGTACACGTACAAACATATGAAAGTATTTGGCAACCTAAGGATTTCTCCTACCCACCAAGGATATAGTTAATAGTGGGCATGTAAATTTTCCTTTGTTCTTCAATCTGAGATGTGTAAAGCAAATGCCCCCCAAAACCATTGAGAGTATTGAGCATTCTGGGAGGTTTCAAGAAGAAAGACATCATTGAATTTCGAGTCCAGATTGAGATTTGGATTCCATTTTCAGCTTCATCAATGACTTGGAGTGGTGTTTAAATCCATCACAACCATTTAGCCCCAACCTTCCTCATTTTCCAGCTCCCAGAGCATCATGGAGATTCCTTTGTATTCACTGGGCTCTGGATTTCGGGGAGGAGATCTCTAGGGGTGAGCTGAGTGCTGACCTGCAGAGAGAGATAAGACATCTTATGTCTGGAGAAGGGTCACATAAAATCCAAGCCAGAAAGATAAGGAAAAGGCAGGGGCATTCTTGGAGAACAGAGCTATGGGAAATCATCCCAAATATTGCTCCTTTTTCTCCCCCTCTCATATATTTAAGCCAAAGATAAGGAATTGGTTGAATATGAATAGCAAGGGGATTTATGAAAGTGAAAATGTGCCTCCAAATAATAAAGAAGCCAGAGGTTCCAGAGGTGTGAGTGGGAAGATCAAGGGGCTATGAGATAGACATTATCCTAGAATTATATGGTCAGGGCACATGCCCAGACTCACCCCCGGTGTGAGGAGGCAGGTAACTTAAGAACCTGCCACTTAAACTGCTTGCCAAACTGCCCAACCCCAACCTTGCCCTGGGACTCCTCGGAGGGTTTTTTTTTTAAATGATGAATTTTATATAACACCAATTCTGAAAGTACTTTTACAAGCATTAGCTCTTTTGATTTTCACATATTCCTTACATAGAGCAAAAGCCATTATTATCATTTTGCTACAGAAAGGAAATGGCTTTTTGAGCCCATATGGCCAAAAGAGATACAGTCAGATGGAAACCTGGGGCCTCCAATTCTAAATCCTATATTCTCTTAACATAGAAACGTTACTTAACACTCAGGGAGATGGTGCTAGAACTTCCCTGTCACCTTTATGCTTTCATCCTCTTTGCATTTTCTGCCTGAATAAATATCTCATTTCTTCTCTGCAGTCACAATTACAAGCACAGTGCTCTACCGGGCTACTCTTTAAGTAACCAGAATGGAAATACATTATTTTTTTTAATTGTTATTTACCTCTACCAAAGATCCAATGGAGAGAGCCTGCAAGCCTCCTCCTAGAACATTGATCATCTTTCTTCTGAAGCCCCAATACTTCTAATCTTTAAGTTTCCAATATTTTTGTCTTCCCTTTTCGTAGGCATACAATGCTATATCTGCTTTCTAAATAGCTGCTTCATCCCCCAAAGAGCATTCATCCTCTGTTTTGTAATTTAATTTCTGTCATTTTACATTCATACATATATGTGATTGCTTCTACTGGCATCATAGCTCAGGATTAGTAGAAATGTCAGCCAAGTTTGAAAATCAAATTGCATTGCACACAGCTTTTCCCTCTGTGTCCTTCCTTCAGTGATGAATGCCGTATTGCATATCAACATAATATATTATCGTAATAGTGCCTTGTAAACACAAGAAAGCTTTTCTACTGCTCAAAGTGCTTATATATTCACTCTGCCTCCCTTATCCTAAGTTTTTTTTGCATGTTTCATAGAGGCATCTGCATGTAAATAATTTACATGTTCTTATACAAGCAGATAGAAGTATCAGCATATTTTCAAACTTAATATTCCTTTACACAAGTTAATCTTTATTTCCTTTGCTTTTCCCAGATTCTCTTCTGTCCCCATCAATTTGATATTTATATAAAGGACCACATTGAGCAAGGTAGGCAGACTGGAATCTCAGAATAGCTGGTTGAGAGCGATTTGATCTCAGACTGTCTTGTGAGCAATTCTTTTCCATATTCCACTTCACTGTCATGTCTCAGTGGAGACATAAAGAAAGGAGGACTGGGTTTTTAAGGTGTGGTTAAGGCATTGAGGCGTAACCTACACTGTTAATTATGTCTGTGAAGTTACTTACCATGATTTCTGGAGCGTAGGCACACACTCAGTGTTGGTCAAATACAATTTTGAAACACTTTGCTGGTGCCTCTATCAGCCTACAACTTCTTCCTCTTCTTTTCTCATTTCTGTCCTACCCAGTATGCTAGGCCTTGCTCCTCCTTTATCCTCACCATCTTTCCTTCCCAGATTCCTCTAGAGGAGTTTATATTTATCTCTGTGTAGTCAATGCATTTAACCATCTTTGGTGATCGCTAAGTATGGTTTTTAAGTCATGGTCAAAATAGGCCATGTCCCTGCTTTCATGAAGTTCATATTCTGGTCAGCAATTGTTTGATTATAACAAAATAAAACCATTCATGCCAATGGTTCTATTTTGTTATGTCTGTTATGCAATTTAAGGCATGAATATAATAGTATTCATGAAGAAGTAGATCTGAAATGTAGAAGTCATTGGAGATAACATTGTCCCTTTTGTGGAACCTTGTGGGCTTGTGTCTCTCTTGTTCACGCAACATCATTCTCTCTGTAGACTGGCTTTGTTGACTAAGGTTATACAAGGTCAAAATGGTTGCCTGGGTCTGACTTCATGTGACCTCCCAGTTGAATCTCTGAATTCCTAGTTCTCATGTT
>NW_006294681.1:6048537-6084063 GCF_000327345.1 Myotis davidii | reverse complement strand
CACAATGCTGCACACATGGTTTATGCATTGGCAACTTCAGATTGCCATTTGAGTTTTAAGTTTTGGGGACTTCTATCAATAATAGTGTTCTTTCCAACTGTCTGGAATTTCATTGTACTAAGCATCAATTGAAGATGCACCAAAAAATGTCCACAAAGACCTATAGAAAGGTGAAATAGAAAAACTTTGTTTAGCCCTAGTTGGTTTGGCTCAGTTAATAGAGCATCAGCCTGTGGACTGAAGGGTCCTAGGTTCAATTCCCGGTCAGGGCACTTGCCCAGGTTGCAGGCTTGATCCCCAGTAGGGGGTGTACAGGAGGCAGCTGATCAATGATTCTCTCTCATGGTTGATGTTTTTATCTCTCTCTCCCTCTCCCTTTATTGCTGAAATCAATAAAAAAAAAATTAAAAAAATAAAAGCTTTGTTTAAAACCAGCCAATGATGTAGCCACATCAAATTACTAATAAGTGTCCTATTTAGGAATAGTATTCTGTAGAAATAATGTGTCTACTCCTATCATTCTTACTTTATATCCATATTGATTAAATTAATTTGTATATAGAACTATACATCAATAAATAGCATGATTTTATTTGTATTCTAGTATATACAAATGTGACTGGAAACAAAAACTCCAATAACCAATGAACTATTTATTAATACTTTTTAAATATCCTCTAGAAAATTCCAAAAAGTTAAATGTGTCTTTTTTATAGCATAAACAAGTTACATGAACCTTTCTTCATCCACTAATATCTTAATGGCATTTGTTAATGTACATTTTTCAAGGTTATTTTTAAATTTCACAATTCTTTCAGAAAAAAAAGGTATCTTGGGTTTCCAATGGTTTGAACTAGAAAGGTATTATGGATATTTAAGAAGAATGGACTATTTATTATAAAGAAATCCATAGAGCCTGAGGAATGTCTACAAAAACAGGTCATCGGAGTCTCCTTTATGTATTTGCTTTTTCACATTCTAGCTCTGCACGTGCTGGTACTGTATGTTTGGATGTCTAATTTAGAGCTTCAAAAGAGACTTTTCCCTAGGAGCACTGCATGAGTTCCCTAATTCCTGTGAGGGAATCTAGAATTACCTGGCAGAGGCCAAACCCAGCCATCATCTCAGTTCATCCAGTGCATCCTATCTGGCCCAATTTGCTATGGATTCTTCTAAATTAAAAATATTTTAATAGGTTATACATTCAGCATTTTCACTTTCAAGTATCTAATATATCCTCTGACTTGTGATCATCTTGTTTGAAATGGAAAAAATGTAATATCAACAATAAATGCCAATTTTAGAATGTTCAATTAAAATAGAAATGAAGACAGAACTTAGTATATACCAGGCAATTCTTTTTGAGTAATTCAAATAATATGTGATCTCTACCTTAAAAAAAATGCAAACTTTGTTATTATGCAGTTTGACAATAAATTGGTATTATGCCACTAACTGTGGTCATCATAATTCATCCTTATTTCTGGGAGAACAATATAGTCATAGATTCCACAATATTTATTGACTGTAATGTGGTATGGCCAAGGATCCAACTCAGAATGAGATATACCTTCAAAAAGCTGTAGACTGAAGGGTCCCAGGTTCGGAATAAAACTAGATATAGTTGTAGATATAGGTATAATTGCAGATGAGTTCCTTTCTTTGTTACCTGCTCCCATCAATGTTATCACTTTCTGTTGTTGTCCAGACCTCTGACAATAACACACATCCATTTAGGATTAAGATAAATGGAGTCTGATACAGCTTTCAGCTACTGAATCCTAAAATGGATGTTGAATTTCAAATTGCATATAAGTGGCAACTGGCTATTCTGCAAAGTTTATGCGGAATATTATCTTTGTTACCGCTGTCAATCTATTAACTTTTTTAGACATAAATATCAGATCATTAAATATGGAGCTAGAAAACAAGGTATAGACCCATAGACCTTGGAGATAGTGAGCGACGATTTCTCATTAATGGTTTAAGTAAAAAAAAAAAAAAAAAATCCACAACATTAAAAAAATATCAAGATCTAAATCTCTAAACCATGAAAGAAGTCCATTATCCTATATTTGACTTTAATACAGTAGCCTAGGAGGTTCAGAGTGAGCATGAAGTCATTGTTCTAGTACTTTTGCCCGTTATGCCTCTTTTCAAATACAGTAGCGAGGGTAATATTCATTTTTTCCTTTAGGGACTTCACAGATGTTTGGTTTGAGCTATCAGTAAAAAAATGTGTCAGCATAGTTTATCAGTCTCTAAAACAAATATATTCACTTTTCATTCCTAAGCCCACCTTGCTGCCATGTCTGGTCAGTTTTTATATCTTATATTTGTTCTGTTTGCCATTATGAGTTGTGATAGTCATTTCTTTCACAGCATATTATTCTCACTAGCAATCCCATGAGTACTGAGGCTTTGTATATTTGTAGCAGTATCAGTTTCCTCCCAGATATAAAATCTGTATTTGTCCCACCTTAGAATAGAATGGATAAAACTTTGTGAAAATGTCATTTCTCCCCCAACAGATTTAAATTGTGTGCATTTGTAGAAAACTTCCCCAACTAAATTCAGTACAGCCTGTGGTTTAAGAAAGAACTGTTCAGAGCAGCAGCAACTGCACACTAAGCATAAGAAAAGCAAATTGGTCCATGACTTCATTTTTTCTGTTTGATTCTCTACATTAAGTTGGAGAAGTCTGCTGAAATGTCCTATTCAAAAACAAAATGCAGATGTAGAACTGTATAAATTATTTGCCTTTGATTCTCCTGTTTTTCCCCAGACTAAAGGATCTCAACCATGCACCCTAGAAGGCAGGACTATTTTTGTTTTATTATCTCTATATATAAAAGCCTAAGCGACTGAATTGAAGCTGGCCAACTGCCCACAGCCCCTCCCCCAAGCTGGCCCCAACCATGATCGGCCCCCCCATCCCGATCAGGGGCAGGGCCAGCCAACCTTCTGTGTCCCCTCCGTCTGGCCGGCCCGATTGGCCCTGATCGGGGAAGGCCAGCTGGACCCCACCCATGCACGAATTTGGGCACTGGGCCTCTAGTTGTATCATAACTGCCTAAGCTTGGAACCATGCAGATATTAAATGTCTGCTGAAGGACTACAGCATGAGAGACTGCACAATGGGAATTAATTTGCTCCAGATGGAAAATCAGGACTTGCTGCAAATAATAATGTGATATCCATAAGCTGTATCAGTCTACACATAAACTGTTGAGAATTTTCCCTCACCAAATTGGGCCATTCCTGGGAGGAGCTGCTTCTAAGGCAGTGGTTCTCAACCTTCCTAATGCCACGACCCTTTAAGGAAGTGGTTCTTAACCTTCCTAATGCTGCGACCGTTTAATACAGTTCCTCATGTTGTGGTAACCCCCAATTTCATTATTACAAATTGAACATAATTAAAGCATAGTGATTCATCACAGAAACAATATGTAATTATATATGTGTTTTCCGATGGTCTTAGGCGACCCCTGTGAAAGGGTCGTTCAACCCCCAAAGGGGTCGCGACCCACAGGTTGAGAACCGCTGCTCTAAGGCCATGTATTAAATAAGAACATGTGTTGTTTATGCCAGAAAGTGCATTGGTTATTGATTACTGATTAGCTGGTGTATGGGAAAGCCTTCTTGGATGGAAGAGACACCTCTCAAAGTATCTGAGGTGATATGAGACATGAGCTGGGGTTTAGCTCATTTCTGTGTCCAGACAGAAGGTCCGAGGCAGAAGACGGAGAGAACGAATGAGTCAGAATCAGAAAGAGCAGAGAGACCAAGTGAGATAAGCACAGGCTATTCCTGGAGTTCATGGCCCCAGTCTGCCCTGTGCTCAGGTCGGGGATGGAAAGGAGAAAGTTAATTTGGTTTCTAGGTTTCTAAAACCAGAGCAAGTAGGGTGTGATGCATGAACGCATAAGGTAGGGACAAAACCACAAGTTAAATAATCTGCCTGAAAACTACTTGTTGAAGAGTTCTGTGTGCAGAAACAATTGGCAGAAAGATGAAGTATTTGGGTGATCTGAAAATTTTAGTTGCTATTCTATGTTTTTTCCTTCCTATGTTAATATTCTATTCTCAGTTCACTGTTAGTAAAGTTAGCAGTAAACTTCTATCCTCCACGGAAGCCAAATGCAAGCAATGGTAACATACACCATGTTGTTTTCCTGGCAGATGGTAGAGAAACCCACATTTTTGGTAGATATTCTATTCTCAGTTCACTGTTAGTAAAGTTATCAGTAAACTTCTATCCACAGAAGCCAAATGCATGCAATGGTAACATACACCATGTTGTTTTCCTGGTAAATGGTAGAGAAACCCACATTTTTGGTAACCTTCATATTCAGTTTTTACTGTTTATAGCAACAATTAAAGTACCAACAGAATAAGTAAGAAATTGATCTAATTGGGGGCAATTATTAGTAAAGCCTACCCATCACTACTTTAAATTTCCTAGGGCTTTCTTGAAACTAAGAGGGAGTTGTCAACTCGCAAATTTTAAAATAAAGAACAGCATCAAAGGAGCTTATTCAATAAATATATATTCACAGTTTAATATATAAAAAATATTTCTAAAGAGAAAGAGAGGGAAAGGCACTTTAAAAAGAAAGGAAGAGAGGGGAGTAGAGTAAAAAGAGAATAAAGAGCAATTGAGAGGGAGGAAAGGAGAGAGAGAGAGAGAGAGAGAGAGAGGGAGAGAGAGAGAGAGAGAGAGATCAGGATCACAGGAGAAAACAAATTCCTTTTCATGAGAATTTGAAACTACTCCTGGCCACTCCTCTGCAGAATGTAATAAAAATCCTGTAGCAGCCCTTTTCTGTTCTTCTTCACGTAGGAAAACTTAAACTATTATGCAAATATATACAGAATCAACATTATATATACATATATATCCCAAATACCCGTGGGTTTCCCTTTTAAACTTGTAAGGGTATGTGATACTTTATTAATATTGAGCTGATATAGTAACTACTCACTCTCAAATGAAGGGGCTTACAGAGAGAGTTTTTTGCATTCTGTTTCTTTCACTGTCTCCCTGACTTTCAAAATGTTTCTCAGGTCATACTTGTTTGCTCAGACACGAACTCTGTCCTCTCCTCTGAGGTGTCCCTTCCATTGGCCACGAGGCTTCTTCCTGCCACCAGTGGGCACCAGCAGGACCACCACAGAGTGTGTATGGTTAGTGAAATGGATCAGGCCACACGCTCTGAACAGTAGACTGGCCTGGTTCCAATGATCTGTTCAGATTTAAGAAAACTGCCTTCCCTTGGCCAGATGGTGAATCGAATGTCTTCATTACAGTGAGACTGAAATTTGGGGACAGAGAAGGAAGACTCAGTCACACTGAACCAGGAACTCCCTGTTGGCGGTGCTCACCAGAGGCCTTGACTCCTGGTTCTGAGGGTCCCCAGGCTGCCGGCTACACTCAGAGCAGGAGAGCAATGCTCTGACCATATCATTACTTCTCCTGGGACGAGATGGTCTGTTCATATAAAATTAGTTATGGTTTTTACCCATGAAGAAACCCCTTTACAGCACCCTGGCTTTATTTGGGACACAAAGAGATAAATTTTTTCCCTTCTAATTAGAGAGACATACACATAACTTTTTAAAAAGGACCTTCACCCGGGGTAGTTGTATATGTTCGTTGGTCCCCTCAGTGTAATTTGCCCATATTTATTTTTAATTTTAAATTTTTTTTCTATTTTAGTTGATCTACAATATTGTATTAGTTTCAGGCATACAAAATAGTGATTAGATGTTTATGTAATTTATGAAATGATCACCCCAATAAGTGTAGTACCCATCTGACACCATATATCATTATTACAATATTATTGTACCTTATATTCCCGGATATTATTGACTGTATTCCCTATGCTGTACCTTGTATTCCCATGACGGTTTTTATAACTGGCAATTTGTACTTCTTAATCCCTGCACAGCAATAGAAATAAATTGATGTTTAAACTGCCCAGTCTCTCATATTTTTTGAAGCAGCCTGAGCTGACTAAGACAGTGGTAGAGTTGCCATCAGAACCTCACCCTGACAGATTTGAAAGTCCATGCTGGTAAGGATTTGGGATCAAGGAAGCTATCCATGGGCCAGGGGGCATCTATGGGCTAGATGAATGCACCAGAGGATTTGGGTCACTGTGGTCCAAGGGGCTAGAGTATAATGAAATCAGCTCCTTTCTCACCAAAGTAGAAACCTAGAAAGTGGACGATATCTTTCTAGGGTTCCCCCTTCCCCACCAGTACCGTCCCAGAATCAGCCTCTAAGCCCTACAGCATCTCTCTTTACCTGATTCCCAGTCCATCTCTCTGGTCACCTCTGCTCTTCCTGCCTTAATTTGGCAATTTTTCTCCTCCTTGGTCCTTCTGTCTTTAGTCTTACCCTTTCTGTCCATCCTAGCTCTGGAATGATCTCTTTAAAACTAAACTTTTTTTTTTAATGTTACTTTCCTGTTTAAGTCTACCAGACCTGAGGCCCTGAACCTAACTGTCCCCTATACCTGGGCTCCTGAGCATTAAAGAGAAAAAACCAACATGATATAGAAAAATATTAGTTACATGCAAACAAGTGGTTAGAATAAGATGGAACTTGGAGGCATTGTAGAAAATAGGTCTACCTTTCATCTACCTTTCATCTAGCGCCAATATTTCACCGTTGTGTGGAAATTACCTAAAAATCGGTACAGTGGTCTGGTATGGTTAAATCAATCAGTGGTACAAGGTGCAATGGGGAAATGGCCATGTTCCTCTGTAGGAAACACATGGAGTGGGCAATAGTGTGTCCCCCAATATCTTTGTGGAAAATACAACCCATCACAAGGTGATGCTGAGGGTGGCACTCTGTGCCCTGTCCCGGTGTCTCCTTTGCATGACCCCATACCCTTCTCGGTCCCTCCACTGCCTTCCTCCTTAAGATCAGTCAGATCCAGGAAGCAGCCATGCTTTGCAAGGGATAAAGGCAGACATAAATATAAAAATAGATACCATTTTGAAACTGAATTTGTATGCAAATGTAAATAATGCATATTTAAAATAATCACTGTCATGCTATTTATATAACACCTTTTCACCCAAAGATAGCAAAGCAGTTTATAAATATTTTCTCTGTAATCCTCATCATTTTCCATCAAATTGTTCTGTAAATGTTGTTTTGAATCATGAATTTCTTTCTCCCTTTCACCTTCCAAACCATCACTGGATATTTTGTTGAGTTACCTGACGTAGGCAGCTAGCTACCAAACACAGACGCCACATTTGAGAGTCAATGTCTCTTCTAGTTGGGCATGTGTACCTTCCTCTATTGCCCTTTCTGTGCCTCCTTTGTCCTCAGCCGAGGCTGCAGCTTGTTGAAGTTCTCTATCAGATGCACTGACTCAACCCTTCATTCCAAAGGGGCCTGAATCCTCAGTGGTCCTCCATGTCTTTGGTGCTGTAGTTTTTAGTGGGCATGGAAGAACTAAGGGACTGAAATGCAGTGCTCAGCTGTGACCAACACCTGAGTCAGTAAAATAATCAAGCCGCACTCAGGTGTGCAGATATGTACCAAAAGTTAGGGCCCTTCTCCTTTCCTTGATTGAAATTAAGAAACTAATACTTACCAGTGTGTGGATGAGCAGGGCAGCGCCATGCTGTTTTCACAGCAGCATGCTGCCTTGGCATTCAGAACACGCACTATGGCTGAGGCTCAGTACTTTTGGACTCTACATGACCTGCCTCCTAACCTCACCTGCCATCTTTTATCACCGTCTGCCTTGCTCCTCTCACTCATACTACTCTGGTCCTTTCCTCTTACAAGAGCGAACTATTAATGTTCTGGCCTCGGGACCTTTAAACTTGCTCTTCTCCTGGCTGGGGACTCTGCCCCCAGGTGTCATCCCAGTTCACTCCATCACTTTTTCTGGGTCCAACATAGCATCCCTATCCCATCTTAATTCTCTTCATCCTACTTTATATTCTTCTCTACCTTTATCAGCAACTGGCAGATTTTATGGTTAATTACTGTGGTTTTTTTCCCTCCTTTCCATAATACAAGCTCATGAGAGCAGGAACGTGGCCTATTTTTTCACTGTTGTGTACTCTGTGCCTAAAAATGTGCCCAAAACATACAGGACCTCAATAAGTATTCGACATATGAATAAATAAGTAGGTAAACAAATGCCCTCTGGCTAATGTCTTGTGATTAGATCAGTATATTTATTTACCGTTATATTTAACTGTTCTTAAGGTATACTTTTTAAGCCAAGCTTTCAAACACATTGGTACTTCGCATATGAAACTATGTTTGAGTTTCTTTGATATTTGTAGTTTTATATAAAAACCACATAAAAGGAAGGTATTTTCATGGTCTGCAAGTGGTCATCAAGGCAGACACTCTTACATAAATGAGTAAGTAGCCTGTGAATTGTGACGCATGAATGTGATCATTATTCATCACTCCCCTTCTGTGTCTGATTCTTTCTATACAGACTATAGACATAATGCATGTACTGTGTCTGTGTGTATATAGTATGCATACACATGTATAATATACATGATTGTTATTTGCTAGGGAAGAATAATTTTAAGACCTGGCAATATATGTGAGAATCCCAAACTCCAAAAAAAAAAAAGCCCCTTCTGTTAGCTTCCAGATGGCTCTATCTGCTGCAGCTGTTTCCCAGAAATCCACAAACCATCTGTATTATCTTAAATTATGGCTTTTTTTTTTACCATTCAGTTTGCACTGACCAAGGGAAATGTGCACATTCTACTGTCAGCCAGTTCCTACCCTTCATCCATCAAGCAGAGGGACTCCAGCAAATAGGACTTCAGTACTGACAGATAGATTATATTCCAGAGGCGTAATCCTGGTGGTCCTGTCAGTTCGGTGACCAATATAAGAAATCTATTCTGAATGTAGAGATCCAGCCTCATACAGACCGTTGGCAGATTGTTATCTCCACTGAGTGTTCTCTAACGTGTCAGGAAATATGGACTAGAAAACTGTGTCATGTGAGATCTTCCATTGCTTCAAAACATGCATTACGCACGTGCCTATTTCAGGGCCAAACTCAGCTTGGCTTGTATGCTACTTAGAGGCAGCTACGAATTATTCCAGGGGTCCCGTACCCCCACCTGGCCTCATGGCTGGCGTGTAAGTCCACTTATCCAAGCAGCTGGTTCTTTAGCAGAGGGGTCCCAAAGTCCTGAGCTGGGTTTGAAGGACAAAGAGATGACCCAGAGAAGGAAAGAAGGGAAATAATTAAAGAACATATAAGGACCATATTCAAGCTAAGAGTAAGAAATGGAAAATTATAAGTCTGATGGTCTAGTCTTAACAGGCAACCTCTGAAGCAGTTATGAGGCAAAGCTGACCAGGAGCCAGATGAGTATGGTCAGGAGTGAAGGTATAAGAAAGGGACAGAGCAAGGCCAGGGTTTCCAGTGGCCTGCATTCTTGAGCTATCCCTGTAATCATCCATGTGTCATGTGTCACTGGGCAGTCCTAACTTAAAGGTCCAGTGTCAGGGTGGTCACAGGTATCATCCATGAATAGAATAATAGCAGAAAAATAATGGCAGCGCAACAAGAAAGGAGGCGTGTTCAGTTCTTTCTAAAGAAGTTATAAATTCAATGCATCTTGAAAAAGTTGAAGACCAGGTCAGTTTCAACCAGTGTCGTATACAGGTTGTATACATAGAAAGAGGGAAAAGCAATTTGCTCAGGTACAAGATCAGAAATGAAAGGTTTTATGACTTTCTATATGGCATGGCCATGTAGTGCTATTAAAGGATCAGGAATCTGAGATTCTCTACAAGAGCAATGACCAGAACAGTCATCTATTTTCCACCCCCACCCTACACCCCCACATTCTTATACCCCACTCCACCTCCACCCTACCTGCCCTGGACCTATTTGCTCCTCTTAAAGATGCATGGCCTCTTTCTCTGAACTTTTCTTATTCAAACCAGGCAGAGAGCACAGATTTTAAACAGTTAATACCATGCCTAAAAATCATTAGCACCACCTGCCTATGGAATAAATTGTGTGTTATGTGTTCAGTACTAGCCAAGAGAGGAATTATAGGAGCTGCATGCAATAACAATGATTGTCAAACTGCATTTGCTATATTTTCTCCCATCATACATAAATGTCTCAAAAAGTAGTTGATATTTTAATAACTGCTGGAACAAAGGAAGATGGAGAACTTTGGGGATGGGGATGGGGATGGGGATGCAGATGGGCATGGGGACGGGGAGGGAAGCATTTTGTAGGGTTCAGTATAATGAGAACATGAGGATGGTTAGAAGAGCAGGTGGGCAGGGGGGAAGACAGGAAGAGAAGCTGAAGATCAGTGGGCTAATTTAGAGGCTCAGACAAAAATAAAATACAATTAGGATTATTCAAACTAGAAAATAAGTTGTGGGTTACTATGTAGTAGGCTTCTTTTGTCTCTCAGGTATTACAAATAGATAAAATTGGATCACACAAGAAGACCAAAGTTAATAACCAACATCTATGTGACACTGCACAGGTTATGAAACACATCCACACGTAATGTATATTTTGCCTTTCCCAACAACCCTGTAGAATGGTGTGGTATTACCCTCAGTTGGAGTTGAAGAAGTGAGACCCAGAAAAACAAACAACAGTCTCTAGGACAGAAACCTGTATTAGTTTGGGGGCTGCACACTAGCTATTGTAAGAAACCATTCCCAAAGTGGCTTAATAAACAGAGACAGATTTCTTGTGGTAGATGATAGATGATAGATAGATAGATAGATAGATAGATAGATAGATAGATAGATAGAATTAGCTAGACCATAACTAAGAGATTTCAGTAATAAACGGTAACCAACATCTTAACAAGGGTTGTGTTTGTGTTGTAGGCTTATGGATTTTGTTTTTTTAATCTATTTCTGTCCATATTTGTAATAGAATTTCCTTATTTTTATAATGACTACAATGATGTTATAATAGTCAAAAGATGAATTTTTTGCCACTTTCTGAACTTGGGAGGATAGACTATTTGAGTCTTTGTGCTTACATGGCATTATTTCCTTTACCACGCTTGTAAGTGTTCCACAGGAAGGGGAGTGGTCTCATGAAACGCTGGTTGACCTGCTGAGTAGTTTATAGTTATGTATCAACTGAGACATCGTTATTTCTTTTTTAAATGATGTTAACTTAGAAGAAGAAAAAAATTCTGCCTAAGGAATAAAAATGTTATGGAAATTAATGGAAATGTGAGACTGAAAGATTAATTGGAGGGAAAAAAAAGCAATGCAGCTTGGTCTGCCCTATATTGGATGTTCATTACATCAACTAATGGATAATATATGCTTATGAAAAGGTATTGTTGAAACAGTACAGGAGTCTATTGATTTTGCCATCATGAGTTCATTATACTCTTACCTTTGTGAGATTAAAATGAATGGAGGGAGTAACAAGGTTCTCCATAAATTAGAATCATTCATTTTCATTTTGAGAAAGAGAAGCATGTCATATTTTCAGCATTGTAATTGAGATCTAGCAATGATAACTTTACAAGATAATAATTTTAAAAAGAATTTATTTTTATCTTAGTAGTAAATAAATACAATAATAGCAATGGTAGCCTCAAGGTAAAATGTTGAAGGAATAGCACCAAAAAGGAAAGACAGTTTGCAACTGATGTTGATACTTTTAATTGGGCTATCATAGATATGGTAATAGGTAGTATGGACAATTGCTATATGATATAATCGATATTTTTATTCAATAAATATTTATTACATACATACCAAAAACAAAGTCCTGTTCTGAGTGGTTTAGGAAATAAAAAGTTTTTTTTTTCTTATAGAGGCCTGCTTTAAAAAGAGGAAATTATCTAATTATAGAAGTAATACACATGCAACAATCAATCTAATAATAACAATAACTACACCGACATTTGTTGAGCACTTACAATGGGCCTAGAACTGTGATAATTGTTTTTACCAACATTAAATCATTAATTCCCACAACAATCCTGTAAGTATGCCATATTTCTATTCCCATTTTATAGATGACCAAATGGAGGCTCAGAGTGTTTAGCTTTGTCAGAAAATAAGAAGTTCTACATAAATAAATTTCCAGATAAATAAAGAGACATTCATAGTCCCTACATTTGTGTTAAACGTTTTGGATGAACTTGGACTAAAGAATGTAGCACACGTTCCACTAAAAAAGAATTCAAGAAATCTTTCCTTGATGGCTTAGATTACTCACAGTGAACTTCAGATGTTTCATTTTGTTCTCTTTTGGCTACAGCCCCTATTTTGAGTGGTGTCAGACTGACAGGACCCAAAATAGTTGGAATTATGTATAAAATAAGAGTAAATGATCTCTCATTGAAGTTCAGATGACTGGCTCTAAACAAAATAATACACTTTTGAAATAGATTGTATGTATTTTGGGGGCTTTAGAGCTTTTAGCTATTTGCTTGTATTTTGGTCTCTTTTTGTTCTAAGCTGTGATTTAAACAGGTTGTGGCATATCTGAGATACTCTTGCTTAAGTTACAAGAAGAAAATATTAGTATTACTTTACGTTCTATAATTCCTTTTATGACCACTCAACCCTTAGCAATTATTTGATTTGGAAGTATCAGTATGGTTCAGAAAGCCTTCGGTTTCAGCTTCCATGACAAAATGTGCTTCTGTACATCCGTGATGTTACCAGAGTTGTTGAAGGTGTGTACATTCTCCTTTCCCAGAATACCGCACGCCTGTGGACAGAGAAAGGATGGTGATAAGAGGGACTAGAATGAGATATTCCCCCAAAGGCATGTCTGCTAAATAACAGGCTCCGCGGCAGGGTGAGGGAGCCTGGCTTTCCTCATGAAGGCGGCACCTGTGCAGAGGTACCATTAGCCTTCAAGAATCCATTTTTTTACACCTGCCCAAGAGCACAGACTGAGTGGACAAAAACCCCAAAGACTCTTGGAATATAGATATGGATGCTCTGTCTATTGTGGGGTTTTTTTTTCATATAACAGTGCGCAGGGATTCTATGTAAGTTGGTAAATGAGTAAACTGGACACCCCTAGAATAGAAATATCAGTAAGTAAGTTCTGAACAAATAAACCAGTAAAGAGGTTAACTGTGGTAAGTTGATGGTACAAATGTCCTGCTTTTTTGGAAGTGTGCTTTGGGAGTCATTGACATTGCGGGCATCTTTACCTGATATCTATAATAATAAAAGGGTAAAACGCTAATTATACCAGACGTCCTTTTGGACGACCTTTCGGACAAAGCCGGGGCTGTGAGGGAAGCCTGTGTCCCGGGTACCAGAGGAAAGCGGGTGCTGGCAGCCCGGGGAAGGAAGGCCTACTCTTTTTTAAATAATATATATATTTCTTTATTGATTTCAGAGAGGAAGGGAAGAGAGAGTTAGAAACATCAATGAAGAGGGAGTATCTGATTGGCTGCCTCCTGCACACCCCACACTGGGGATGGAGCCTGCAACCCAGGCATGTGCCCTTGGCCGGATTTGAACCTGGGACCCTTCAGTCTGCAGGCCGATGCTCTATCCACTGAGCCAAGTCAGCTAGGGCAGGAAGGCCTACTCCTGCACAAATTTCATGCAGTAGGCCTCTAGTTTATAATAATTGGCCAAACATCTACTCTGTGCCTTGCCATGCTGTGGCTCAGCACTCATTCCCTTTGTACCTTAATTCCTACCTCCTATTATTGCCTCTGCTAAGATCTTGGCCACTTGGAATCTTTTTGTCATCCTTCCAGTGGCAGCTCGAGTGTTTTTCATCTTGACCCGTCTTCATGCTCACAGGAAGAGGTAGGTGTTTCCTCCACAAACATCCTCAGGGCTTTGGACCAGCTCTGCCAAGGCGTTGGTCCTGTTGTATTGTTTGCCCATGTGACCATCCCCACTGTGCGCTTCTTGAAAGAGGCACCATGTATTACTCCAGTTCATGTTCCTGGTTTCTAACGTAACATCTGCAGCATTACAGGTACTCACATGATATGGTTTAAATTTCATCGCACCCCTCTCAAAATTATTCAAGCTTGCATACATTCTATAATGTAAACTAAACTACTAAGAAGTCCACCATTTTTCTAAGTGGTAGAAGGTTAATCAGGTAATAGGTCAGGATAGGTGTTCCATTTTACTGATGGCTCTCTTCACAGGGCCACTCATTTCTTCTTCAACATGTGACTTCCAGGTCACTCTGCACATAGCCGTCTCGGCCAAGAACAGGGAGTATACCTTGGCCTTAAAGGTTCTGGCCTAAAGTGTACCACATCACTTCTGCTCATTATCCTCTGGCCATACCTGAGAGCAGGGAGGTTAGGACCTGGGTTCTATTTGCATGCTCACGAAGAATGGAGAGCATGAATTTTGCTGGATGGCTAGCACCCTCTGCTACACAGCCCTTCTACTAGATTGCCTCTTTTTGCTTTTGAAAGTATGGCCATATTCCTCATCATTGGGCTTCAATCCATCACAGTCATCTCTGACTTCTAACTCTCCTTTCTCACCCCTCCCATGTATGTATATCCCCCTGCATGGAACCGGGTCCTACATTCTTGACCCGTGAAGCCTCCTTTCCTTCTCCATTGAGTCCTTCTTAATTCAAGAGAACATGATGCCTCAGTTAATCATTAATAAATATAAAGCTGAGGGAATGAGGGAGATGGAAAACAGTAGCCACTATTATTAAAGAAAGTATAAATTTTGACTCTAAAAAGAAATATACCCATGGAAATATGCCAAAGCCAAGTATACATATGTTTGCTGGCTTCTTTTTTGTTTTAAGGCTCCAAAAGTAACAATAAAGAGAGAGAAGGAAAATTTTGTAGAAATAAATGAAGCCATCTAAATGAGAAAAGCAGAAAGTATTTTGAGCTCACTCTAGCAAAGGGGTCAGTCATGTTACTTGCATTTTGGCAGAGACTCAAAGGCATGCTGAGTAGTGGGAGAGCTTTATAGTGCAAAAAAAGGGAGGTTTCTGGTACACCTGAATGAAGGCTGTTGGTGTGGGGAAGCTGTCAGTTTGCTAAATAGAAATGGTGCAGTCAGGGATTGGTAGGGGAGTGGATTGGGCATTCTCTGGTTGGTCCTAAATTGGAAGCAGGGACAGAATTTAGAGAGGCTGTCAGTTATTAATCAAGTCGTGGCCATTTGGGGCTGGTTATTACAGAAGTTATTGTTTAGCTTCCTGGATTGTTGCTAGAGATAGCAATCTGACTTATAGCCACTGGCTTCCTGGGTTGTTTATTGTAGCTCTGAGGTTAGGTTCCTGGGCAGGTTGCTGCAGGTTGTGAGTCAAAGTTCTATTTTTATATATGGCATCTGGCCATTGTCCATTTGTATATTCTGTCTCTGAAGACAGAGATGTGAACTAAGAATTAGCTGTTTTGTAAGCATGGTGGTGGCAAAAAATGGGGTGGAGAGTTGGTTACAGAGGTGTTCAGGTGGAGCCAGACCCTAAGAGAAACAAGTGTTAGCAGAGCAGGGAATAAGAAATGATGTCATTCTCCAGAAGAGAAGCAGCGAGTGAAGTGGCAAAGGCATCTTCATACAAGGATAGTCAAGTACTACCACTCTTAGAGCAAGGACACAATTGAAAGCTTTTAATCTGAAAAAAAAAAATGAGAGTAAGTTAGTAACCCAAGATTAACAAGCAATTGGATTGCAAATAAACTTTAGGACCGTGTGAGTCGTGCCTTGAAGATGCTGCCAGGGAAAGCCACTGTGTAATGGGATAGCTCATTAAGAAAAGCGGTGACAAAAGGAAAGACATCCAGCAGAATTGATGAGGCCCTCCATTTGCCGCAGAGCTTATGACAGTCCAGGTTTTAGATCGAAGCCTGCTTCCTAGAATTGCAGATTTGTAACATCTTCGACAGGGTCTTCGCACTTCATACCAGATTTCTGCTAATTGTCCATCTGCCAGGCTCACCTATACCCCCAGGATCTCTCACTGAATCTGTCTTCTGCACCTGCATAAGCTGGTGTCAAACTGCCTCTCCCTGGTTTCTGGCTCTACTATCCCAAAGATGCTAAATCAGAGAACCCAACAAGGGCTGTGTTTTACTGAAACATTCTCATTCCCTTTAAATTGGCTGCAGATGACACCTCTGTGTTCAGCTGCCGTTATGGTGAATAGCTGATCACTCTGTTCTGTCCTTCAAGGAAGAATTCGAAGAATTCTGTTTTGGAGTAAATTTTAATTATCTGTAGAATGATTTACTTTTCTCTACTAATTAATCATTTCTGGAGATAACAAAATTATGGACATAAACTCCTGATAAATAATACCACTGCCCAGTCTTGCCCAGTTTACTGAATCTCAACAAAAAATGCCTATAATGCCCCCAGCTTGTCTCCAAGGGATGTGACATATAATCACATTCAATGGGAGGAGGCATTACAATATCTGCTAGCTTAATTTTTCCACCAAGTGTAACAAAACAGAATGAAGGTAATACAGTATCTGTAAAAGAGTGTGTGTGTGTGTGTGTGTGTGTGTGTGTGTGTGTGTGAGAGAGAGAGAGAGAGAGAGAGAAAGAGAGAGTTGTCATGCAAACAGAATGAAGGTAATACAGTATCTGTAAAAGAGGGTGTGTGTATGTGTGTGTGTGTATGTGCGCGCGCGTGTGTGTGTCTGTGTGTGAGAGAGTTGTCATGTCTTCACTGACTAACTATGCCTTTGTTAGTACATTTCTCACAGTTCTGGAGGCCAAAAGCCCAAAGCCAAGGTTGTATGTCAGCAGGGTTGATTGCTTCTGAGGCCTCTCCTTGGCTTGCAGATGGCTGCCTTCTCCCTGTGTATTTATGTGATCTTCCCTCTGTGTGTTCCCTCTTCTTTGAAGGACACCCATCATATGAGATGAGGGCCCACTCTGAAGACCTCATTTTAACTTCATCGCTTCTTTAATGGCCCTAGCTTCAAATTTGGTCACATTCTGAGATACTGAGAGTTAGGGGTTTAACATGTGAATTCTGCTCTACCAGAAAGTCCAAAATCACACAGTGAACTCCTAATGATTGAACCACACCTCACACAGCATTCAAAATGCCAGTGTTTTTCTGGTTCTCATATTGAATTTAACAGCGGCCTAGTTTCTTGGAATACACCAGTTTGGTGATGAATAGTGGGAAGCCAAAGGTGCCTTTACCTGGAGAAATCAAGTTGCTCAGTGATATATTTTACTTTCTCCAAAACAACAGATTTGAGGCAAAATTATGTCCATGGTCTGACAAATGCATAAGAAGGTTGCTTGTCTTTTGAATTCCCTTTGCTCAAAGAGTCATAACATAGATAGCAAATGTAACAATAGTGACGCCCAGTGCCCACCTTCCTATGGAAATCAATAAGCACTCCTACTCTTCCACCTTTTGGCAGAAGACAGCTTGAACACTAGGAAACCATAGTGCAGCTCTTCACATTAATTTGTAGACAGTGATGCAAAGATAAAATCTTAAGTGATTTCTTTTTTCTATCCATTCCTTAGAACCCCACAATTTCTGGGAGGTCTAATGTAAAGTAGTCATTTTTCTTAATTGTCTTCTAAATAAGTGACTACAGATAAATTTGATTTATCCTACTGAAGTAAATATTGGACACATTAATTGTTGATTTTGAAATGTCAAGACAGAAACAAATCATTAACTGTCATTCCATTTTGCAGTAATTTTTTAACAGGGCGACTTTATTTATTTTGCAAATTCCAGAGATAAATCAACATCCAGTATCTGAGCTGGAAAGGGAGAGAATAAAATAAATACAGTCAAACAATAGGAAAATAAATTATATTTTAGCCAAAGCCAAGTAAATTATAGTATTAGCATGGAACATTGTGTGTTTTTTGTAACTATTTATGGAGGGTTTAAACTGAAGGACTAGACTTTATCGGCTGCCTCTGTGCATAGCTGAGGCTGTCAGCATTCGGAGAAGCCAGATATAAGCCAAGTTGGATTATTAAGCAATGCTTGATCGAATGACTGCCTCCCAGGATTTATGTGCAGATCCTGCCCTTGAGCACACTCACTCAGCTCCCATGGAGGTCAGTGTGAGCGATGGCCATATGATCCTCCAAACGATTGCTGTTCAATCATGTCCATCTCTCAGATACCATCATTCGTTTACTATACATCATTTATAAATCCATGATGCTAAGGTGTTGCTAATGGAATAGAAAAGTATATCCACCAATATATTATTTGATAACTATTTTGTTAGTGTATATAGGTACTTATATGCACATATCTCCTGAGACATTTTCAGGCTATACAGCAAGAACACAGATGGAGGCCAATATATCATGTCTAAATATTTAAAAGTAATAAACCAATCTTAACAACCATTGAATGAAATATGTTCTAGTGTGTTCCTCCTCCTACCTTAATCAATATGCCTTCAAAATGTCAAAATCAAAAAGTTGTAAATATTGTTTATATTGCTTATATGTGATATCAAAATAACAATGCTGATTAAGATAAATTATTAATGCATAAGTCTAAGTATGGATCAGTAGCTCTTGCTAAATAATAAATACAGCATGTATTACTCAAATTATTATATACTTATTCCAAAATATTATTTTTCTTAATGTTATGTCAGCAATATCACTAAATATGTAGGTATTATCATACATTATGAAGATATTATTATAACTTCATAAAATTTTTGTTGTAAAGATAGTATTGTTAAAATAGAAATTTTTGTTTGGTTATTATAGTTTTTAATATTCTATAATTAATTTCAATTTCTAGAAAAACTTCATTCTATTAAGCAAGTGCCAACTGGGATTGTTGGTGAAATTTTTAAAGCATCACTTTAGTAAAATATTTGAGATTTTGGGGAAAATATTTGGTTTAAGATATGAAAATAAATTATTCAGAGGCCATTTAATGATAATATCAATGACTTTATTAAAATTAACAAAAGTTTGGAAAAACAAAACTAAATAATGACTATTCCTTACATTAAAATTTTATACTACATATGAGTTTAAAGAAGAAAATTCATCCTCTTTCTGTTGAACATTAAAGGAAACTCTCCTAATTAATAGTTCTAGAGTGGTCTGAGAAGACTTCATTCTGAATTTGAATTCATAGTGTTATTACAATGAACTAGAGGAAGAATTACATGTCCTACCATTTTCTGCTTTGTATCTGGGAAAAAAGAGGAGTGACTTATAATGGTTCAGGTTTCAGATGAGAACAGGAACCAATGGAAAAATAAAATCCTGGTTTCCTTCTGGGAAAATCACAGAACCTTTTGGGAGTTTAGTTTTTCTCTCTAGGAGTTGCACAATGACTTTCCTTAAAAAAAAAAAATCAATGTTATTGTTAATTTTGGGACAAAATTACTAGGATTATGTCCTAGCCTATCAGACATCTCTTTCTTACATTATTCAAGACATTACCTCATTCAGGACACTGAGGAGCAAGCATGTGTTTATTTCCTAACAGAAACAAGAGGAGGCTTGCAGGAACTCTGCCGACCTTATTGATTCTTCACCCATTGCATGTATAAATCTACCTTCTGAGGAGGCCGCACGGAGCCCTGCACACATGGCCTGAGAATAATAGTCACCTTTGTTTCCCATAAGTAAAAAGGATTGTCATAGGTTTTTGTCAAAGAGCCCCAAAGCTAAAAATAAAGATTTTCCCAGGGTCTCCTATTTCAAAATGACAATTATGAAATGAGTGGTTCTGGTTCTGAACATAAAATGACAGAGGAAGGACAAGGGATCATGCCGCAGTGAAGTTGGCAAAATCAGAAGGCAGGGAGGCTGGAGTTGGCTGTGAAGGAAAACATAGAATTTATGAAAATGGGAAGAGAGAGAGGACAGCCCAGGGAAAGGGTTTAGTCTTCAGGGCTACTCCCAGGGCAAGGGTTTAGTCTTCAGGGCAACTCCCAGGGAAAGGGTTGTCTTCAGGGCTACTCTTGGACACCAGGCTGCATTTATTCTCCCAGGCCCCTCTTGTGAATCCTCAGAATAGACATCTTTCAAAGATAGCTTGCCAAGTAACAGCCTCTTTGCTTTGGAAGCACTGGGTATGAAGCCATGGGCCCTGGCTTCCTGGGGATATGGGGTTGTGAGGATTGTGCTTTGGGTGGGAGCCCACAGGGAGGCAGGAGTGAGCATCCTTGGAGAGGAAGAGCCCTCCGGCTGCAGGACTGGCACGGGTTCCTGGGCATGAGGCCAGCAGTTGGTGTTGTCCAGGAAACAGATCTGCAAGCTTTTCTGGCAATGTGCCTTCAGCTGAAAGCCGATGACATGTGGGAGGTTGTGCCCCTGTCCTCTTTTCCTGGGACCACAGAGCCTATTCCCTTAGATGTGATTAGTAGTGTTAAACAACAACAACAAAACTAATTTCCATGGCTAAGTCTTTTTATAAGAAAGTATTTGTTAAGCCATTGATAGGAGGAGGAGGAGGAGGAGGAGAAGGAGGAAGAGGAGGATGAGTAGGGGGAGAAGGAGGAGGAGGAGGAGGAGGAGGAGGAGGAGGAGGAGGAGGAGGAGGAGGAGGAGGAGGAGGAGGAGGAGGAGGAGGAGGAGGAGGAGGAGGAGGAGGAGGAGGAGGAGGAGGAGGAGGAGGAGGAGGAGGAGGAGGAGGAGGAGGAGGAGGAGGAGGAGGAGGAGGAGGAGGAGGAGGAGGAGGAGGAGGAGGAGGAGGAGGAGGAGGAGGAGGAGGAGGAGGAGGAGGAGGAGGAGGAGGAGGAGGAGGAGGAGGAGGAGGAGGAGGAGGAGAAGGAGGAAGAGGAGGAAGAGGAGAAGGAGGAAGAGAAGGATGAGTAGGGGGAGAAGGAGGAGGAGGAGGAGGAGGAGGAAGAGAAGGAGGAGGAGGAGGGGGAGACAGCCTTGGGGCATGGAGTATAAACCACCAGCCACATGTCCTGGGTAGGAAAGACATGCCCATTGTCTCAGAGTCTGCAAGTGTTTTTATGCATCAAGTAGGAGGAAGGGGAAGGAAGATGCAAGCCGCTTGAAAGAATTTGCATTGGCTAAAGGCAAAGGGGTGGGGAAGGTGAAGCGGGGCCAGCTCTGAAATAAGCACAGCATTCCAATAAAGAGATGTCTGCCCGGAGGATTGGCTGTGGGCAGCAGTCTGGAAAGCCTGCCTGTAAACAGATGCAGAGGCTCCTGCTGTGGAGGGGGCCTGAGTAAAATAATCTGCGAAAATAGGCACGTGGAAATTAATGGAAGTTCCAACAGACATGCAAGGAATGTGAAAAGCCTTTTCTTATCTGGTTCACAGCCACTTTTTTTTTCCATCCGTAGTAATTTAATTCAGAACATCAGCATTTTCTCCTTGTCAGAACCCATGTCTCATCAGATAGGACAGCCTTTCTTCAAAATATCAGAGTTTTCAAATATTTACCGTCCAGTGTTAAAGGTCTGTGTCCCAAGGAAAGACACGTGAAGTGACCTGCTTAGGACCAAATGAATACCCTCCCAAAAATGTGTCCTTAAACTGTTTTAGTCAGCATAGTTAGTCTAGGGGGTTATTTACTTCCAAAAATACAACATAGTTTTGTGATATTTCTTGGTTTCCATTGTTTTTCATTTTCAGTGTCTCTATTTTTCTCCCCAGGCTTTACAAATTCTTTTTATGGTAAATTAGTTCTAGTTCTTCCCATATCTGTAACACAGAAAAACTAACGCAATCTAGTTGGTTAGAGGCTCTCTCTTTTTGAATTTTTGTAGAGCATCAAATTACAGAAAAGAAAGTTATACTTTGAGGTTGGACATCCAAGTGTCCAATCGAGGTATTTCAAATATTTCTTGGGGGGAAAAACCCTCCAATCACCCAGAAAGCATTTAATTTTTTTTTAAATACAAGAGCCTATCACCAAGCATTTTCAACCAATTTATATTTTTGAAAAATAAAGTCAGTTAGCAGTGCTAAAAGTTGGAATACAATCTGCATACTCAGTGATCAGACTCTGGTCACTGGAGATTTCAAAAGGGCAACCTTGCAGTTGGGCTGTTGAGCTCCCAGGCCGTATTTAGAAAACCAATTTAGATGTAAGTACATTTGCATACTAGAGACCTCAGGCGCATCTCCTCAGCCTGGAGTGCTGGTGAGAATAGGCCTTCGCAATATAGAAAACCAGTTCTCAGTATCCAAGATGCTTCAACTTCTCCTAAGAGGCCTGAAGGATTCCCGTCAGGGAACCCAGAGCAAAAGAAAATCTTTTACCTAATGAGAGAGGGGACATCATGGAAATGGATGCAGAGAAGGGCTGTGTGCTCACCAGGTACAGCTGGCTCCCAGAAGGCCTCTCTGCAGACCAGCAGATCGCTCACCATGTGAGGGAGGGGCACAGCCAAGCCACCCTCCTTTCCCGTCCCCACCTTCCCAAGGGCCTGACACAGAAGGCCATTCCCGAGGGGCTTTGCCTATGGGAACTAGAAACCCTGTTGGAGAGAACTGTATTGTTGCTAAAAACCTGCCAACTGAAATGTAAGTAGAGGCTTCCTCTGAGCACTGCTCATCCGAACTCGTAGGACAAAAAGTAGCTCTGACTTACTGCGAGGACCTGGCTGCATTTCCTCTGCACAAGATGTCCTTTCCAACTCCCATCTCAGAAGATTATGGGAAATTGTATCAGGCGTGGGGCAGTGTGTCCCCACCAGGGGAACGTTCTGCACTCGGCCTCACACCAAGACGGAGCTCAGCTTTCAGGAACCCAGGAAGGAGCTGTTGTCTGTGAGGACGACTATGCCTGGTGACTTCATTTCAGGTTTCGCTGCTTTGCCTTAATTAAAAAATAATGGCTAAAGGGGTTGCCAAGAAAATGAAGGGATGTAAAATTTAATACACTTAACAATTTTATGCTTAAAAAACTTCAAAATAGTAGCTTCTACAGTGGATCCTGAGGTGATTTCTGGAACGAAAGGAGATATTATAATTCACACATAAAAGTAATTTTAGTTTCATCTTCCTAGTGCACCAAATAATTAATTTTATATTGCTGTGTGTGCTTTCTTCCCCCAGTTTCCCCCAATGGTACATCTTGCAAAACTTGAATGCAATATCACAACCAGGATATTAACATTGACATAGGAACTACGGCCACACTGAACTTCTTAATACCCCTAATTTAAACCTTAGCAACCACTAATCTGTTCTGTTTTCCAAGATGTTCCATAAAAGGAATCATACAGAATGTAACCTTTTAGCATTGGCTTTTTGTCAGCGAGTGCAGTGATGTTCATCCAAGTTGCTCCAAGTAGTAACGGTTTGTACTTTTTTTATTGCTGAGTAGTACTAGTATTCCGAGTCATGGATGTACCCAACAGTTTGCATATCATTCCCTGTTAAAAAGACACCTGGGTGGCTTTCAATTTTTTACTGTTATGAGTAAAGATGCTAGAAACATTTACATGCATTTGTATAAACATAATTTTTGATTTCCCTTAACTAAACCTTCAAGAATGCAATTTCTGGGTCATGTGAAAGTTGTATGTTAAACTTTATAGAAAACCGTCGAATTATTTTCCAGAGTGGCCGTGGCATTTTACATTCCCACCTGTAATATATGACGGATGTGGTTTCTTTGCACCCTCACTAGCATTGGTGTTGCTGCTATTTTTTATTTTAGCCTTTCAGACAGGTGTTTAGTGATGTCTCATAGTGGTTTTACTTTGCATTTCCCTAATGGCTAAGGATGTTGAAAATCTTTTATATGCTTGTCATCGGTATTTTCTCATTGGCAAAACATCTCCTTATATTTTGCCCAACTTCCAATTAGATTGTTTTCTTTTAATATTGCTAAGTTTAGAAAGTTTGTTATGTATTTTAGGTACTAGTCCTTTGTTGGATATGTGGTTTGTAAATATCTTCTTTCAAACCATAACTTGTCTTTTCATCCTCTTCACAAGGTATTTTTCAGAGTAAATGTTTTTAATTTTCACATTGATATTCTTTTATAGATCATGTTTTTGGTATAAAATATACAAATCTTTTGCCTGGCCCTAGACCACGGTTGATTTTTCTTTGTTAAATGGCATTTAAATATACAAAATAAATATCAAAAATATAAATCTTTGTTTTACTATGGTTGCAAATATCAAAAAAATTTCTATATGTGACACAGCCCCAGAGTTAAGTTAGTGTTTTTCAAAATGCTGACAAGCCAAGCTCAAAAGGTTCACCATCACTGCCCTAGACCCTGAAGATTTCCTCTGTTTTTCTAAATATTTCCTATATTTATTTTAAAAGATTTATCATTTTAAAATCTGAGAAACAGTTTGTATGTTATTAAAACAAATACTTCTATGTTTTGTTTATTAAAAATTATAGTATTCCTGTAAAGCCACAGATTTTTATTTCCATCTTTGGAAGAAACTGGAAAGATGATCCCTTTTTAAAGAAAATTTACTATTTTAGCCTATTTTCCTAAAACCTTTCTTGTACTAAATGTTAACTATTTTTGTTTGTTTCTTTGTATAGATGGGCATTTATAAGGTTGAATGAGAAATCTGAGCTTCGGATTCTAATTTGACTCATTCTTTCATAATCAACTTGATATGACAAACCTAGACCAATAGTTGGGAAATAAAATACTCAGGAAAAAAATCATTTCATGTTTTGTTTTTTAATATATGAATTTAAGCTCTCCATTTTAGCAATCATCAAATTAACTACTTGAATGCCCCATCAACATCTAAATTTGATTTTTTGAAACATTAAGTCATTAAAATTTTCCATACCTAGAACACTGGGAAATAGGAATATGAACATTTAGACCCATATAGAATCTTCAAAGCCTCATATCAACTTACCTTATATATATCTTCAATCTTATTTCTTATTATCCACCATCATCACTATTTTATTTATTTATTTTAAATATATTTTTATTGATTTCAGAGAGGAAGGGAGAGGAAGCGAGAGATAGAAACATCAATGATGAGAGAGAATCATGGATCGACTGCCTCCTGCACATCCGCACTGGGGATTGAGCCCACAACCCAGGCATGTGCCCTGATCGGGAATCGAACCATGACCGCCTCGTTCATAGGTTGAAGCTCAACCACTGAACCATGTAGGCAGGGCACTATTTTACAATATCAATCAATAGTCCCCATCACTCTTGAATTGCTCATTTCTGCTAGTTTGCTTCCCAGTCTTGGATTCTCTTCCAGGCATTCTCTACTATCTTCATAGACCTAATTTAAAACTCATCTTCTCTAAGACCCTCTTGAGCAGGGAAAGGCTTTCTCTGCAATCCTGTCTTAATGGTAAATTCCAAACTAACTACTCCTGTGTTGGTCAAGGCGTGTTTTTCCTTCATGTTGTCATCACTCCAAGATATCCATGTCCCCTCCAACCCCCTAACACATACACTAATCTCTCCATCTTGGCTCTTGAGCTTGGTTTTACCTGGACTGATTAGATGCTGTGCGGGTGTGGGGCTCTGGGAAGAGCCTTGGACATAAATGAACATCTCTCCAACTAGAAAACTGATGGATAACATCTGGTGATTGGTAATTCTCAATAGCAGCAGTTCATTGCTGACTCTTCACCCCCACAACATTGAAATGGTTTATTCTTGATCCCTGTACCTCCTTGTCTCTAGGCCTATTCAATCTGTTTACCTAGTGCCTAAGAATTTGGGAATTTTATTGTTCTTGTATTCCTTAGCATTCTTCAGGAATTCCTACTTTGGTTGCTAATAGGTGACTATTTTAGCCTTTGTTTCTGATTTTATCTTAATGCCATAGGGGTAAAAGGAAGCCCTCCAGATACCAGGGAGGAGATTTATACAAAACCAGTTGAAATGTAACCCAACCACATTTCTATAATGAACCTCATTTACTTTCATATCTCTTTGCTTCCTAAAAAGTCAATACAATAGTATTAAATTAATATATCTTTCATATTTTCTTTGTTTATTATCTCTCCATGCCTAATCAACAAAGCCACTTGGATAATTTATTATAAAAACATACCTAAAATATATGTAGTTCATACCATGTATTAATATATGTGTTAATACTACTAATGCTGGCCATGCAAGGAATGGAGAGGTGATTCTGGCATGTATTCTCTTCTTCCACTGCTTTCACGGTCCACATAGGAGGGAAGAGGAGAACTATGAATTTATTTGACAGAAGATAGTAATAAATGACATGATATAGACACAGTAAAGGTGTTATGAGAAGTTAAAAAAAGAGGTCTTTTCCAGCTATGGGCATCAAGTACTATTTCTCAGAAGAAATTTAATTTGAGGCTCATACTTTAGGTTTGATAAGATAGACTTTTGGATGGTGAAGAAAATGTTTAACCATTCTTTCCATGCGCATTAATTGAGCATCTACTATGTGCTAATAGCACGAACAAAGAAACAACAATAAAATATTAAGTGATTCTTATGTCAGACTGAAATTGTCAGACTGAAATTACACAGGTTAGCTGGAGCAGTGGGTTGTGTGAAGCGTGGGAGCGGGTAATAAGGAGTGAAAGGGTATGTGTATAATAGGATCATTGAGATAAGAAGTTACTTAATGATTTACAGGGTATGTTTGTTTGGTACTCACTGGATTTAAAGCTTCTCCTTGGTTAGAATTTTATTTTTGAAGATTATTGCCAAAAAGATAAGTAAAATGTCCAATAGAGTATAAATACTAATAACCTATCAATTCCTGATAGCTTATAAATGAGGTACATTTATTGATCTATGTATTCACTTTATGTTCAAGTGGTTTTAGTTCATGATTATTCTATTTTTATTATTTCATACTCCATAGATCTATTAAGACTTTGATTTAATAGCATTAAATGAAGATCATATTTCTTAGGCTATCAGTTTGCCTGCTGTATCAGAGAAATTCAAAATCATGGTGACATAGATAAGATAGAAGTTTATTTCTCTTTCATACAAAACAAAGATAAATGGCCCACGGCTGGTATGGGCCTGGACAATCGTCAGGGATCCAGGCTCCTTTTATCTTGCTGCTCTGACATCCTGTCACACATCATCCATCCCATCTACCACCAACATACCAGCGTTACAGCCAGCAGAAAGGAAAAGAGAGAACAGTGGGGGCATTTCTCTTTAAGGGAATGAACCAGATATTGTACATATCACTCCATTTTCATTCCACTGTTTAGAAGTTGGTACATGGCCACCCTCAGCTGCTGCTGTTAGGGAGTCTTTATCTGAATGTCCATGTGACCAGCTGAAATATGGTGTCCTATTATTAAGATAAAAATCTGGATTGGATATTGGGCAGTGACTAATGATTTCTGTCATAATCTGTTAAAATTTTAAACAAGTCATTTCATTGATGAAGGCCTCTTGCTCCTTTATCCATCTGCCTACTGTGTCACTATTATTTTTTTCTTTTGCAGATAACAAATGCATATACCATACAAAAACTTATCATTGGAATCAAATTTCAATGAAAATTTAGAAAGTTAATAAATAATAATGAACCAATTATGCATACATAAAGGTCATAGCTGAGCTCCTGTTGAGAGCAGAAGATGGGCATAACCGTTTTAGATATTTAGATATTGAGAAACTGCCTAAGACTAGGTAGGATCGGAGAAGACATTAAGATTGGGGAAATTCAAGCAGTGCTGCTGAGATAAAATGCAACTTTCACACTCACTACAGCTTTTGTTTCAGATCAAAGCATTTATATGTTTATGAACATATGTAGGTGAACAGTATTATATTTTTAAAAAACCAGAATTATATTAAAGAAAGAACATAATTATATTTAAAAAGAAAGAGCAATAGGTAGTGTCCATAGATATTTAGTTGTGCAGTCCTGAACAAGATGTTTAACTGCCCAAAGTCTCTATTTCTTCATCTTAAAATGAGAATGTCAAATTTGATTTGTCAACAATGGAAAATACTCTTTCAAAACCTATTCTGAGCCACACCGCATTCTACACATGAAAATAAATGCTTCAAGGAGCTTATGTTCTTTTGGGTTGGGCCGAGGGCTTGCTGAGTACTAGTAAACAAGCCACTGCAATACAGTCTAGTACAGGGTTCCTCAAACTACGGCCCGCAGGCCACATGCAAATACAAATATTGTATTTGTTCCCGTTTTGTTTTTTTACTTCAAAATAAGATATGTGCAGTGTGCATAGGAATTTGTTCATAGTTTTTTTTTCAAACTATAGTCCGGCCCTCCAACGGTCTGAGGGACAGTGAACTGGCCCCCTGTTTAAAAAGTTTGAGGACGCCTGGTCTAATAAATGCAGTTACAAGGAGAGGTAGCAGGTGCTTGGAAAACACTATTAGAAGGGGCTCCAAATCCAGACTGGAACTGTCAGATTTGACAAATGAGTAATTCTGTACTAAAATTTTATTAATTAAAACCAAGGTCCAAGATTAAACTAAAATTGACAATCAAATTAGAAGGGACAGAAAATGTGCAGTTTAGGCAAGATAAGTTAGAATGGTGCAAAGGTTGAAATGGGCTGGGTCCCTGTACTTCAAAAGCCTACAAGGTAACATTAGCATATAGGATCCAAATTTTAGGAAGATTTTTGAGATTTGGCATACAGTGCCTGTTGGATAATCTGGTCATGACTGTAGCAATACAAAAGTACATCCTTACAGGGCAAAGGCCAGGGTTGCTTTATTGGGAAAGGATTGAAACTAAGGAAAAGAGGCTCAGAAAATGGTCCTTATTTTTAAATCTATACCATTTTTTGTGAATATTTCTTTCTTAAGGAGGACACATACTCCTTAGATGTGTGGATATCAAGTAACCTGAGGTGCTCCCAAGCAAGGCTCTGTCTAAATGTACTTCACTCCCAGACCCTATCAGCCAAGGCTACGGAGATGGAACTTATTTGCTTTCTTTTCCTTTTCCTGTTCCTTGTTAAAGCACCCTTAGATTTATTTTCAATTTTATTAACCGTTATATAGATATTTGCTTTATTAAGTTAGAAAATATAAACAATAAGGAAAATAAAATCATGTAAAATTTTGTCAACAATTTCATTATCCAATGGTAATATTTTATATACACTCAAAATTCTTCTAAATGTTACATATGATTGATTATACTTGCAATTTATTCTTCTGGCTTTTACCCAGCAATCTTTTTAACAAAACATTTTGTACTGTAAGAATTTCTATAACACCTTTTAATTTTAGCTCTAATATACCAAAAATAATGATGAGAACAGAGTCTCTCACTTTTGCTTGACAGCAGTTATAAAACTAAAAATCAAAACTCATAGAACTTCCTTCTAAACCTTTTTGGTAAACAATTTCAAACTCACAGAAAAGTTGCAATAATAATAATACACAGATCTCCTGTATTCTTTACCCTAAAATCACCAAATTTAATATAGCAATACATTTTTTATTATTTATCCTCACCCTCCATGTGTGTACATATACAGATAATATGTATGTATTATACAGGTTAGGGTTAAAGCATGAGAGAAAAGCAAACAGAGTAGAGAGATAATCCAGAGTCAAGTACTGAGGGGTTTAGGATGGGAGCTTGATTCAGAGGGTAATGGAGATCATTGGAGGACTTTAGTCCAGGGCATATTTTTTGCTTCTTAGGAAGGTAATGTCTTAAAGATAATTTAGTGAATTGATCTTATTGAGAGTGCTGAAGAGGGGAAATTATTGTAATCTGGATTTAGTAAAATTGGGATAAAAAATGGAGCACATTGAAATAAATGTGGTAGAATGTCTAAGATATAATATGAAGAATAAAGACTAGGGAAGGTCAGTGTGACAATTAAAAATTCTGTTATGTGCACTGAATGTCACGTGGTACAATCCACTAAGACTGGGAATGAAGGAAGTGGCTAGATACACTTTTAGACATGGTACATTTGAGATATCTGTTGGACATCCAGATAGAGCTGTCCTCCAGGACTCTGAGAGAGACATAGATTTAGGCACCATCAACTCACAAATAGTCACTGAATCTATGGACTAGAGAAGATCCCTCAGAGACTAAGGTCTGCCTGAAAAATGGAATGGAGAGTGACTAGGTAGCACAGTAGGACTGCTAGTGTATTGATAGCCCCACTGAGGTTGCAGAACCATGAATTCATAGACATCAACCTGTTAATAGGGTGACTTCCAGGAACATGTTATACTCAGGTAAAAAGTGAAGCAAGCAGTTCAGTTGAACCAGTTGAGTGTAAGTGTTATAAAGAGCAATAAAGGAAGGGAGTTAAAATTATTTGGCAAATAAACCATCAAAATGATAGATAACAGACTAAACTCAATAAGTATTAGTTCTTGTTAGTATTGTTAGGTTAAAACTGAAAGAACTAAAGTTTCTGATTATGCTTTTCAAAGGAACTTTTCAAAATAACAGAATAAAGCGTGAATGATTTAGTGGAAGGGACGCTGGTGTTGGTAGACTTGCTTTGCCATTAACTCACTGAGTAAGTTTGGACATATCACACTCTCTTTGAGCCTCAATCCATAAAAGAAGAAGGTTAAGACTGGAATTTGGGGGTGATTCTATGTCTGGTGCATTATCAAGGTGCATTAATTCACTCAACAGGAATGTATGGGGAATCCCTTAGGCTCTTAGGTTGAGTTCCGCAGAGGCAAACTTTGAGCAGGGGATTCATGAGAGAACGTTTATGCTAGAGTATCCAGGAAAAACTTAGGGGGGTGGGGAAGTGGGACAAAGAAGAAAAGAGGTCAAGTGAAGACCCACAAGGGTCAGTCCTGCGGAAGGCAGGAGAGATGATGTAAATCACCCCCAGCATCATCTCCACCAGAGGCCAGAGAACTGAGGTATTTATACCTCCGTACCAGTTGGTCATTATTGAATGCAGTCCACGCTCATGTAAATTCCCTGGCACTGCCTGCTCTGTGCAAGAGGCAGCAAAGCCATTCTGACTGCCTGAGGGCAGCCCTTTGGCAAAAAGATGCAAATGTTGGCTTTTAGAGGAGAGAAAACACGCCTGGGAGCTGATGTGTCTGAAATGGAAAAAGGGATCCAAAGAGACATAGGGGAAATATTGACAGCATCTGCAGGGTGGAGCTTTTCTCTCTCTTAATGGCACTTATAATGGAGTGGGGGGAAGTGACAAACAGCTTCACAATTCAAAAGGGGTAGATACGCAGAGGGTGCTGAAGACTACAGAGGAGATAGCCTTAATGTCAGCCTCTGGTTGCAGAGAGGGGCTTAGGGAGGACTTTCAGAGCAAATGAAGGAAGAGAAGGAATTAGATAAGCAAAACAGGAAGGTGGTGAGAAGTAAGCATGATCCAGCTAGCTAAAGAGAACATAGTATGCAAGGAATTAAAATAAGCTCAGTATCGAGTAGTCCCCTTATCCCTGGGAGATATGTTTCAAGACCCTCGTGGATGTCCGAAACTCTAGATAATAACAAACTTTAAATAATATACTGTTTGTTTTTCCCCTCTACATACATAACTATGATAAAGTTTAATGTATAAATTAGGTATAGTAAGAGATTAACAGCAGTGACTAATAATAAAATAAACAATTATAACAATATCCTGTATTAAAAGTTACATGAATGTGGTCTCTCTCAAAATTCTTATTGTACATGGACAGCATGGAGATGCTAGACAAAGGGATGATTCACATCCCAAGCAGAACAGAGCGGACAGAGGGAGATTTCATCATACCACTCAAAATGGTGCACAGTTTAATACTTATGAGTTGTTCATTTCTAGAACTTTCCATGTAACATTTTTGGATCGTGGTTGACTGTGGGTAACTGAAACCATGGAAAGCAAAACTGCAGGTAAGTGGGGGGGGAGGGGGGGGCTACTGTAACCCAGTCCAAGGAGAGAGGAATGGCTGTCGGTGAGGCTGGAGGTTAGGGGTAGCTGGATGCTAAAGTGAGTCAGGTGAGTTCATTTATGGGAAGCTTAGGATCATTCTCAGTTTGAGTAGAGACAAGTATTAGCTGAAAAGAAGAGCCCAATTTCTTAATTTGCAGTGAGATGATAGCCTGTAGAATGGATCCTATTTTCCCATTAACATCTATGAATTATAGAGAAAGGTGTCATTGGGGATATATGATCATTTCCAAAGACTTGAGATCGGTAGGTTTAAAATTTTTCTGTATCCTCTGCATACTGAAAGGCAAAGGAAAGTGTATGTATAGCCTAAAACAACCCCCCCAAAAATATCTAATTTTGCTTCAAAAAACAAGCATGAGAAGAATTTCCGTGGTGATTATGTTAATAATGTTATGGATTTTCCTCGTTTTGTGCTCCAGAGTAATCTGCTACCTACTGAATTAAATCTGCAGGTTATTTGTTTAGATTTGCTCTGAAACAGCCTGTTCTAGCACAATTTAATTTCATGGTCAAATGATAATTATCCCAAAAAGCTTTTAGCCGTGAGCCTCTTTGTGATTTTTTGTTGCAAATGTACCCACTTCTAAACCTGTTCTGTGGTTTTTAGGAGTGGATACAATAAAGATTTTGCCTGTTCCCTCTGAGTTTTGTATTTCTTTTGACGGGAAAAGTTAGAGATTTCCATCTGAAAATAGGACATCAACTTTGTATATTTCTGTTGACACAGATTACTAAACTATTTCAAGTTAGTTAAGGGGAAGACCAATAATTCATTCCTTGTTAGCCGACAATGAAACTATTGTCTTTTTCAAGGTTCATTACATGAGGTTTCTGAGTAATACGTTTGATGTTTATTTCATTTACTTATATGAGCAATTACAACATTATAATTACTCTGCATATTTCACAAGTTGATACAAACCCCAAAGTGTGATTATATCCTGCCCTAAACTAGGATCACAGTTTAGTGGGATTTTAACAGTGAGTCTTTAGTCAAAACTGCACAGACTTAAGGGTATGATCGCTGGAATTTATTGTGGACACCAATATTCCTTCTGTTGGGTTTTGGTGGAAGAGTTCCATCACTAATGTAATTAATGCCCAACAAAAACTCACTTTTCACTAATTTCATGAGTATCTTTTTTATAATGAAGGTAAATTTTGTTTTACTGTTTTGGAATTAATTTAAATCTTTCTGATAAAGCTCTAATCATTGGAATCCAAAGCTAGCTACCGTCTAAGATCCCTCCTTGATGAAATAAAGATGAGGGGAAAGACAAGACCCAGAATGTGGTGGCTGTTAGATGAGAATCACTTTGTCTAGTCCCTTAGGATAGTTTTGCATTTAGATGCCTTAAACAAGACAGATCATTTGATTAGTTTTTCTTAAAGAACTTCACATGACACAGTTATTTGGTTACATTATTCTCCTTTCTTTCTCTGGGTTTATAGCATTTTAATTGTGTTTTAATCTTGGCTTTATATAAAGCATACATAATTCTCTTGGTGGATAGAATGCATGGAAGTAAAAAAATGTTGTTATTATGCATTTCCTAGTCTGTTAGTGCTTTGATAGATTGCCTAATTCATTCTTCAAAATAAAATTGCTATATACATCGCATTCTTTTTACATTACTATCATGAGTAGGAGGAATACTTTAGGTTAGGATAAACAGTAATTGGCAAGAAGCTACAACATTGATTTGTACAAGCTTAGTGTCCAGCCCATCTGAGGTTGCTATTAGAGTAATGGGTGCAATGGAGGGAGTACCAATCTGCTAAAATTTATTTCGGGAAAGATTAAAGTGGTATTAGGGCATTGGGAGCACTAGCCTTGTCAGTCTTCTGAACAGTTTCTGGCTCCAGTAGAAAAGAGTAAACAAGCTATATGGCAGCAGCAAGATATTTGGGTGGAAAAAAGGTCCAAGATGCTGAGAGAGAGCAGGGTGCTATCAAAACCACTAGCTCCATGATTTTCAACCGATGTGCCACAAAAAAATTTTAAAACACGAAATACCTGACTATTTAGTCAAAGGCACTGACTGCCTTTCACTTAGACCAGTGGTCGGCAAACTGTGGCTCGTGAGCCACATGCGGCTCTTTGGCCCTTTGAGTGTGGCTCTTCCACAAAATACCATGTGCGGGCGCACATGTACAGTGCGATTGAAACTTCGTGGCCCATGCGCAGAAATCGGTATTTTGTGGAAGAGTGACACTCAAGCGGCCAAAGAGCCGCATGAGGCTCGCGAGCCGCAGTTTGCTGACCACTGACTTAGACTGTCAAATTTAAAAAATAACAACAGCCAACACAACAATAGCCAGCCAGTGTGAATGCCCTGTCTTGAACCATAAATATACAGGTCATATAATAGAGATGCATCTTATTGGTCATGTTGCATGACTGGCGTCTGATTCCTGATACCAGTTAATTCTTGGTACCAGAAATCCTTATATACACATATAGGCACTTGATTTTTTTAAAAAAGTCACTTTAGAGCAAAAAGAGTTGGTAATTACTTTTTTTTTCTTTTGTAAATTAATCAAATTATACCTGTTTTTTGTCATCTCATTTGTGTGCCATGGGATGGAAAAGGTTGAAAATCACTGCACTTGATGGATTGGGTGTGTCTACTTATTCAATCCAGTCAATACCCCATAAGCCAGCTGGCAATAAAGAAATATGAGGGTAAATTCCGTATTCCCCAATGCCATTTCTCTACAGCAGTGAACTTCAACCACTATGCCGCAAGAATTATTAAAACATGCAGTACCTGACTACTTATTCAGGGGTATTGACCTCTTTTCCCTTAGATTATCAAATAAAATAATGACAGCCAACACAATAATAGTCATCTGGTGTGGATGAATCAAAATCATACCTATTTTTTTGTCAGATTGGCAAAAAACATATTTTTATTGTGCCACAGAATTGTAGTAATTAGTTTATATGTGCCATGAAATGAAAAAGGTTGAAAATTGCTGCATTACAGAAAGGGAAATATGCTGAATATTATAAGTAACTTCAAGGCTGCTGTGGCCACCAGCTGTTGCTATGATTTGACTAGGGAAGGACCCCAGTTAGATCTTCTGATCCTTGTGTAACCAGACAACCATGGGGTCCAGGCTGACTGTCATTTCTTGAGCCAATTAAGCAGAGACAGGGTTGAATCCTATATCATTGTTTATTCCAATAATGCCGGCAGTATGGGAGAGCAGCAGGGCATCCACAAAAATCTGCTCTGACCCCCCTTGCCAGTTGGCTGGTTATATACACACGAGAGAGAAGGTAGCTACGTGCAGCTGGAAGCCACAAGTGTAACATGGAAAGGGCAGGGTAGAGCCTGCAGGCCGACCTTCAGGAGCTCAATGTCTGATAACAACATGGCTAGTCTTTCATGACGTCACAAACAGCTCAGCCCATTCCTGGGACCGGAGAATGGTCAGCGTTCCCCTAGAAAAACTCCCAGAGGGGGTCAGGGCCTTGGCACAGCAACCAAATCAAAGCACACCTTGTCCTTGGTCTGTTCTCAAAATGTATTTCTTTGCTGAGCAATGGGCCCATGGAGGCAGCTTATCTTTTTACAGCCTTGCCTCATCCTCCAGTTTCTCAGGGTCTGTAAGAAAGTCTCAACTATAGTTAGTGAGGTGAATAATTAGTAGGCAACGGTGGCTCTATTCTCATTACATGCTCTTCCCCACTATTACTTGGAGTTCCTGAGAGAACGGCA
>NW_006294681.1:6038131-6047811 GCF_000327345.1 Myotis davidii | reverse complement strand
TTTTCTTGCAAAGTTTCCCTCTTCTGTTATCCTTATGTTCCTACTCTTCCCTCCCTCCCCCAAACAGTAACCATAACAACAAAAAAGATTTGACAGAAAAAGAGAGAGAGAGAACACAGTGGGTAACAACTAGCCTAAGTCTGGGAGCCAATCTCCTCTCCCAATACCTAACTGTTGAGAGAGTCGTCTAATAGTCTGAACCCATTTTTCCATCCATAAAATGGCAAGGCTGAATTAGATCAAGAGGGGAATGCGGCAGCTTCTGCAATGCCAGATCAGGGTGGCGAAGGCTCTGAGGTCCAAAGGCCCCCCTGGAAGAAACATCCTGATGGACCATCAATGTTGACTACAGGGACAGAAAGTGAGGGTGAGCGCATGAATGCCATACATTGGCCATACCTGAACTAGGCGATTGATTATGTGGCATTGTTTTCTTCAGTAGCAATCTTTAAGACTTTTTCGAAGTCTTCTAGTAAAAGAGCAATTCCAGGTTAGAGCAATGTTACCTTGATACCTGAGTGGAATGGGACAGACCTATTTGAAACCACAGGTACTAACTTCATTAGCAATCAGCGCTAGCACTCATTCATGGACTAGCTGCTGTGCACCCAACACTATACTGGACTCCAAGGACAATGAGATGTGTGAACCAGGTGCTCGTTGAAAGAGACCTTCTGGACAGATCTGCTGCTGGTGACCATACCCTTGGGCTGTGCCATTCCCAAAAAGGACCTAGAACCCATTCAAATGAGAACTATTTATACTACAAAACCACCTCATGATGCCTTTTGTCCAGAAAATCCCCAAGATGTATTTAATAAATATTCTATGAACAGAAGAAAGTGGCTACCCATGATTTTAGTAATTTAAAGAAAGACTGGAGTTTTTTTAATGCACTTTCCATATTTTTAATACGCTTCCCTGAGTAAAAGCCTTAGCACAGGAACACCACAGCATCTCTGAAAATGCTAAAGATTGGATGGACCCTCAAGGTGTGGGGTGATTTGAACTAAAAGCGTGAAAACTTATTGATGAGCTTCATGAAGTCTCTGCCATCTTGGGATCTTAGACTTTGGTTCATGGCCGTATAAAGCCAAACAATCAGCTAGAAAGTAAAGGTGTCATTCAAACTGGTTAAGTGGAATCTTTAAAACATAAGGATCTGTATGATTTCAGATGAATCACTTTATGATGGTTCATCATAACAATGATATCTGTTACTTTTTCACAACATCGAAGTCAGGTTCACATGCATCCTCCCTTAAGTTTTAAAAGTCTATTGAGGGAAGTTCACACCCAAACACCAAACCTTCCCTGTTCTTGCCCTGATGACCAGCAGCACCAAATCTCAGGCTGTGGGCAGGGAAATGGTCACACGCAGGCCCCAGCTTCGCCAGGTCCACCTCACACTGCTGGGCTCTCAGGCCCTGATATGTGGTAGTGCCTACGACACAGCGCATCCCTTTCATTCGGGAGTAAAGTTGTAACTTGTCTAGATAACCCTCTTTTTCAAAGTTGATTGTAGCACAAATCTATTTAAAACTGAAACTCTGCTAAGCATGTGTATCATTCGTAGATGAACTTGAAAAGAAATCACATTGATTTTGGTTAAGAAAGATGGTTTACAAAAACTCAGCTGCCCTGTGTTGCCACTAACGGCGTATAATATCCCATTCCTCCCTCTTCCCTTTGTCCCTTCCTCTGGTCCTGCTCCACCTGGTCCCTGTATGGCAGCTAACCCATCTGAATGCCCAGTTCCCCTTTCAGTGCTCTGTTCTGTCCTGGGGTCCTGCTCTACTCCACCTGTTCTCTACCTCAACCCCCGAGCGTATTTGATGTGACTCAGAGGCACAGTGGTTTGGACGAAATGAAAAGAATGAAAGCATAAAGAAATTCTTATACTCGCTGTATCTAATTAATTTCTCTGGTACAAATTCAATATTAAGTGCAGATTGCAGCTAAAATGGTTCCCAAGGGAATAACAGAAGGATATCGGATCTTCAGCGGACTGCTAATTGAAAGGGATAGCTGGCTGGGAAGCTTTTAATAAACATGTACTCTCTATGGCTTAAAACATAAGACCGCTAGAGGGGCCGGGAGAGTGTAGGGATGACTCTGTAGCCTTTGTTAAAAATAGCCTGAGGTTGATTAAATTTGCTTATAATAGTTAAGAACCCATCTTTCTTTCCTGGCATGTTAGAGGCACTTGGTCAATTAAATCTATAACCATACCTCCCACGAAATAATTGTTTCAGGAAGACTTGAATTAGTGGTGGCCGGTGCTCTGCACATAGCTCATCAGAGTTCTCCAGAATTTTATTCATTTAAGCACCTGCTATTACATTACATTTTTTTCAACCTTAAAAATTACTGACCCAAATCCTCCAACAAAACCAACAGCAAAAGAATCACTTACATCCTATCCTTGCCCACATCACTTTACATCATCCTCTCCTTTTTATGTCCTGTTTCTGGGCCATTTTTCCCCATAAGACAAGCTGTTCTTGACGTTTCACTCTCTGAGTGTCCCACACAGAGTTCAGGATAGTAAACATTTGATTTACTAGTGTTTTGTCAGCAAACCTTGGCATAATTCCCCAAAGACAGAGGGATCCAAATGTATAAATATGTAAATGTCTAAATAACACGATGGGCAGAGAATCTGCACGAAGCTCCGAGGATCTGAATTCTAATTCTAGGGCACTTTGCTCTCACTTATCTCATCTACAAAGTAAGAAGGTTGCCTGTATAAACTTTCTAATATCATTCTTAGAAAAATATTTGTGGCTTTGTTGTGCCAAATTCTCCCATCCTAAAATAGTTATTGTTCCTATATTATGCAGAATAAAATGGGGCAATACTAGAAGAGAATAAATGCAACTCAATTCATTGTGTTTCAACTTGAATTTTTACTTTGTCGACTGAAAATTAATATTGACTAGGTGTTTTGTTACCAAAAAGATTTATTCAGAAAAAATAAAGGATTGCAACACACTGCGTGCAGACATTGGCAAGCCACAATGACTCTGCCTGGTGTGCCAAGATGGAAAGATAATTATCCATGGGAAGAGGAAGTTAAGGCAAAGGGAAGTTGGAATCATACAGCTTTATTGCAAGCATGGAGGCCTAGCTCCTCCCAGAGACTCCCAGACTGGCTGTTTTCTTAATGGTCCAGTTAGTCTTAATCATTTCTCTCCCACTATTCTATTTTCCTTCCCCCATTCACATGCACCCCAGCATTCCTACCACCTCCTAAAACAACAAAAATCTCTTTTTTTGCAAGAGTATATGAAGACATCTGCTCCGGAAAGTTACAAAACTCAGATCATTTTCAGCTTGCTCATTTCTGAAAGATTTTATAGTCAGTCATTTCAAATATTTATCTGAATTACTTGGCATACTACCATAGATGATGAGTGTTCAAAACAATGACATCTCAAGTAGCATGGAATTCGTCTGTTTTGCATCGAAATGTGTCTGAAACATTGAGCACCGACAAACAAATAAAAACTCAATCCCTTTCTCCCAATTAGCCATCATTTTTATAATGTCAGATTTATGGTGTCACTTTGGGTTTGGGATTTTGGTCTTTCTATGAGCAAGGCTTCGGTAAATTAAAATATTCTCCCATTTATTTTTTGTTAGAAAAAAATAGATATCACATCTGAGAAAGCAGGATTCATATTACACAGTGTTTCCATGTCAGCTACTCATATTGGCTCTGATATCTCTGTGGATAAGAGTTTTCAGCTCAGATTTCATTTCACGTCAGTGATTGTGACAGACCTTGGTCTCATGCATGCTCAGCCCAGGCAGTGATAAAAGGTTCAATATCTGGAGGTCACTCCACGGCTGTGGGTGACAGACTGCTGTGCACAACCTGAGCAGCAGGTAGGCAAGAAAAGCATGATGTCAGGAAAACATTCTGGAAATCACCCAGCAACCCAGACTTGATTGCTGGCAAAGAGGCCACAGGAAGAGGCAGAGTCCTGGCCCCACAGACTGACTTCAGAACAGGACCCTGAGCCCGACGATGATGTCTATAATCTAGATGCAATTGAAGAACCAGAAAAAAAAATTAGAAAACAGATAGGAAACCATTTCCTGAAAATGTAGTGCCCAGATGTAATTTATTCACAGGGACTAAGTAATAATTCCATTTATTAGAATTAATGGTCAGGGTCAGACTACAAGCAGTGCAAAGTTGGCCTGATGCTAAGTTGCATCAGTATTTGGCTTGGGTTCATCTCTCTTCTAGTAATGAATCATTTTAGGTTTAGAGCTAAGAGACAGGCACGGTGATCTATTTTGTAAACATCTTGCTAAAAATCTACCCTGGCTAGCCTGAATCATTGGCCCATTTCTTTCATCTTATTGAATCGTGACAAATGGGTACAAAAATAACAGATAATCTTGAGAATACTGAAGCCAAAAGTAGCATTATACATTTCTTGATCGTAAATGTTTATTCTCAAGTAAAATAAAAATCCAATGAATTTTTTCCCATTCATATCAATAAATGTTTAGTGAGCACCTACTATCAACTGGGGAAAGTGCAAGAGGCTCTGATGGTATAAACAAAATATGGTGTCTGCTGGGGGGTAGGGAAGGCCAGGGGATTGTCAAGGGTGGGGGGAAAAAGGAGACATATGTAATACCCTTTGTAATACTTTAAGCAATAAAACAGTAAAAAAAATATGGTGTCTGTCCTCTATGCTCTTTAGCAGTTTGTTCCAGCCTCAAACAAAAACCAAGGATAAATTCATTGCATGGCCCCAAACTAGGGAGGAGGCAAAGTGCAGTTTTGCCTTTTTGTGAAATGGGAATTCTCAGAATTGGGAAATGGAATTTATGCTTGCCATCTGGAAATATTTATTGAGAACCTACTATGTGTTGAACATTGTGCTGGACTCTTGGGATGCAAATATGAATACAGATGGTTATTGGTTTGAAATAGGTTACAGTCCTATAGAAAGACCATTTCTATAGGAATGAACATGTCTGCTCCCATCAGACACCTAACCTCAACACCAGCATTTTGTACAAGACAGTGCCTCCCATTTTGTAGGAAACCAGTTATTACAAGTTTCTCTATTGTACATGTAACAAATAGGGCAATATAGATCCACAATAAGAAAGAGCATTTGGGAATAATAAAATTCGGTTTCAATATTAAAATTGCAGTATAAGGACGTGCTAGTACTATACATATTGTCAAAACAGAAGATTAGTGCCTCCCAGGAAATTGTAAATTGTCTGACTTTTGTTCACTTTTTTCTCTTTGTGGCAGTCTGCTCTCTCTGCATCTAATTTTTTTCCATGGAAAACTCTTAAGGTCATTGTGACATCCTATGTTACAGTGAGAGAGGAAAGAGAGAAATACACTGCAAAATTTTATTATCATGTCAGATCAAAAAGACTCTTATATTACCTATTCTTTCTGTTTATTTTTTCTCAGAAATATTCAAAAGAAAAGTAAAACCTATAGTCCTAAGTTTGTACTTGATATTATTCATATTTTGCAATTTGTGATACTTTGGAGAATTTTAAATAGTTTTACTACATAAAAACAAAAGCATTGTTCTTTCATTATTATAGGAGGAAGTTGAGACTAGGGTATAGGAGATAACTTTTCTAATGTCAAAAAATTAGTAAGAGTCAGCACAAAGATTCAAACTCAAGAGGGTCGAATACAAAAACCTGTTCTTTTACTGCTACCTTACACAATCTTATAAAGCCTCCCCTTACCATAACAAACTTTAAAACCTTTTCAGTTGGCCTCCTATACAAATATTTTACCACCTTTTACAGCATATGATCCTATAAGGCCATTGGTAATTGTATATCTTATGCCTTCAATTTGAATAAAAGATTCTTGAGAGTCTAAAATGAATGTTCTATTTCTTTTATGTATCTCTCAAAATATGTCACCACATATTTAGATGCCACAAAATAGATGATAAATAAATGCATGTTAAAGAGATTTGAAAAAAAATCTAAATGAAACCCAGTCAAAGGAAAAAATATAAGGCATAATTTTAGATATGTTTTGGCTAGCAGCCTCAAAAAGTAGTCCATTTGGAAGATGCTAGCATGTCTATGCTATATCAGAAAACAAAAACAGAAGAATATGTTTCCTGTATACTTGCCTAAATATTTATCTCAAGTTTGATGGATTAGGTTTCATTATATAAACTGAACTAACCTTTGAATCTGCTCCCAGGGCCTCCTGCCCTCAAGAATTACTTCCATTAATCTCTCTGTTTTGAGTATAAAGATAGTGAGGCAGAAAGATCTGATTCTGACCCTAATCTCTCCCTGATTTACTGTGCAGGAATAAATAAATAAAATTATTCCGTGGGACCTTCAGTTTGTTTTAAGATGAAAAAAATTTCTCCTTTGAATTTGAGTATAAATAGTGTTAAAACCTGAAGAGTTTTGAAGACTCTATGAGAAAAACTTTGTGTAAACTGTCCTTTATGTCAATTTTAAATGTCATTTTCTTTCTAATTAATTCTAGAAGGATTCAAGAAGACGTGACAGAATACAAAAAGCACTAGTTACTAAAATATTGCTCACTTTCCTCATCATTGTAGTCATAATTTCCTATCTTCTTGCCCCATAATCTTATCACTGTCGGGAACAATTCTTTAGAAAGTTTCTTTGTAAGAGATACTATACAAATAGATTCCATGGGAAATTTTTTAAGAAGAATGAGTCATGGTAATTCCTTTCTAACAAATTCATATACAGTTTCAGCGATAAGGCTTATTCACAAGGGGGAAAAACGATTATACAAGGTAGAATATGATAAATTTAAAATCGTAATCATAAATGTGCTAGTGATTAGAATAAAGATAAGGATGAAGTGTGGAATGTGTAGCTTTTGATTTTGAATGCCAAACCAAATGCAGAGTGGGCAAAACTAGGTTTATAGTTGTTTGTATGGAACAAATACAATAATTAATACATAATAAAACAGGGATAAACTCTGTGTTTCACACACACACAACTGTAAGTCTACTTTTGCCCCACCCTATATTTTGGATTTGATCCTGTAGTCAACAGAAACCACTGAATCACTGAATACGTCTGAGTTGCCGAATGACCAGATGTGAGTTGATGATAAATGTAGAGGGAAGAAAACTAGAGGCTAGCAGACCTGCTAGGGGTATACTCTAGTTGTCCAGGCAGGAAGGGGATAGGGATATTGGGTATAATAATGACCACCATTTGTTTAATACTTTCTGTTCCAGGCCCTGTCATGGGTGCTTAACACGCATTACTCCCAATTCTCACAATAACCAAAAAGAGATGTATTATTTGTTTAATGAGATTTATAGATCAACTTTCTCTGGGTCCTAAGCTGTACCACACAATGTCATCCTCAAATGTTTTTGAAAGTTGTGAAAGTTAGGTGAATTAGGATTGTGGACATAGGCTGCAAAATTATATATGCACCTAAGCCTATTGAATTTGCATTTTCAAGCACCAGGAAGCCTAAAGAGGCCAAAAAATGAACATGACCAAGAGCTAAATGCGGGGCTGTTGCACGGGATGGCTTCAGGAACAACGAGGAAGTCCATTCACTTGCTCCTCCATGCTGGAAATCATTTCACAGGAGGCAAGACGAGAGCTAGGATGCTAGTAACCCCACAAGAAGAAACACACACCAGTTTTCATTCCAAAGCACATAAAAAACATGTCTGATCATTTCTGGCCCAAAGGTTTGACTAGCTGTCCAGAAACCAGAGCAAGGGGTCAGTAGGCACCTAAATGAGGGGAGCAGGACAATGGTAAGAACCCTGACTTATTGCACAGAATGACCACAAGTGACCTTGAGGTCAGGGACCTTTCGCTGAAGTTGCTAGATGTTTTTCCCCATTTAGAAAAGTATAATGTTTACACTATGTGCTCAAAACCCATTTCTTGCTTTGAAGCCTTCTTTATACTGTTCCCAAGTCAAGAGGAAGAAGGGAAATCGGTGCCTGTAAAGGAGACAACCTGCCAAGCACTATATTTAAGGCAGTCCCCCCCCCCTCCCTTTTTTTTGAACAAACAATATTAATTCATTGCTGGGCATGGCACTGAGGTCAACCTGGAGTTAGAAATAAGCCTCCCCACTACATGATCATTAAGGTCATTATCGGATTAAATTATTTCAAAGTTGTACTTTGCCAAAGCCATTTGTGAATGAGACCTTGCAATCAAATAGTATTTGTGTCCTTTAATAAACATAGATGTAGCATTGCATCTTTTCAGTGATTGCCCCACACTTCATTAACATTCTTCAGTCATAAAGAACCGTAGTTGACATACAAGTCAGCAAAATACAGGAGTAAAAACAAATGTTCCTTAGAATAACTTTGACTTTTGTGACATTTGAAATGGACAGAAAAAAGTCTGCCTGACCTTTCAGCCACAAGAAGATGCCAGTTGCCAAATTCACATGGTTAACACTAGCAGCAGAAAGCAAGCTACAACTTCATGATCCAAATGTTAGTAAAGTCACCAGGGAGGTGAGGGCATGAGCAGGAGTTGGGGGGGTGAGGGGAGCTCTGGGGGGATAAGGACACATGTGTAATACCTTAATCAGTAAAGAAAAAAATGTTAGTAAAGTGTGCTGATGGTGCCAAGTAACTCTTCGAAGAGTTCACAGTCCAATTTCTATGAATTGATTTTTTTTTACTTTAAATACTTTTTTAGTTTTTCAATTACAATTAACATACAATATTATATTAGTTTCAGGTATACAAACCAGTGAGTAGACATTATATGACTTACTACGTTATCACCCCAATAAATGTAGTACCCATCTGACGCCATACATAGTTATTATAATATAATTGACTATATTCCCTATGCTGTGTCTTACATCCCCGTGATTATTCTGTAACTACCACTTTTTACTTCCTAATCCTTTCACCTTTTTTCACCCATTCCTCCAGCTCCCCTTGCCTCTTAAAGAAAACCCTTTAACATTTCTTGTAATACTGGTTTGGTGGATCCTTTTAACCAGTGTTTTGCAGTCTGTCTCCACTTTGTTTAGTTTTTTTCTGAAGTTTTGTTTAGTTCTTTCATTTGGGACATGTTTCTTTGCCTCTTCATTTTGGCAGTGCTGGTTCCTATGTGTTAGAGTTGCTACGTCTCCTGGGCTTGGTAGAGTGGCCTTGTGCAGTAGATGTTCTGTCCGGTTCACTGGAACAGCCTCTCCGATTACCTGAGATGCGAACTCCAGGTGCAACCCCACCCCACCCCCAGTGTGAGCTGTGCACATTCTTTGGTTGTGGTTGAACCTTAATTGCTGTTGGAATGTCATTGAGAGGGACTTACCCCCAGGCTGATTGGCTGTGAGAACTGGCTGCAACCTCTGTGGAGGATCAGCTGTAGAGAGGCCGACCCCATGGAGCAGAACTTACTTCAGCAGGGCTCTGGTGCTCACTGAGTCTACCCTTTGAGTATGCCACTTGTGGAGGTGGCTCTGGGGCCTGTCAGGAGGTGCAAGCCAAGGTCAACCGTTGCCTGTATCCTGCCCAGGACCACCCGGCTTGAGCTACAGAGCAACCTGCTGATGGCTGCTACTTGTGCTGGGCTTGGAGGTGCCCAGGAGAGGCCAAACTGCAAACCAAGGCTAGTTTCCATTAGTGTCGGGTGTGGGACCACTTAGAAAGAGATACAGG
>NW_006294681.1:6030418-6037396 GCF_000327345.1 Myotis davidii | reverse complement strand
GATGGCTGCTACTTGTGCTGGGCTTGGAGGTGCCCAGGAGAGGCCAAGCTGTGAACCAAGGCTGGTTGCTGCTAGTTCATGGGAATGAGGTCATTTAGGGAGAGGTATGGGGCACCGAGACCAGATGGCCCTTGTTTGAGAGATTTTAGAAAAGCCTGAAGCTTGAGCCAAGACAAGCCATTGGTATGGAAAAGCCACTCGTAACAGCTTGAGTGGGCTTACAAGTTGGATGGGGTTGGGTCTCAGGGAATCACCAGGGTGGGGCCAACAGAATTAGCCTGGTTGCTATGGCTCCTACCTGCCAGCTCTGTGTGAGGAGGGCTCAGACCAGGAACAATGGCCTCTGTCAGCCCTTCTCTGTGAGAGAAACCTGCCCCTACAGATCTCACCCTGATGCCTGACACCTCAGTTCTTCCCCATATGTCTCTGGTGCTCTCCAAGCTTCTGCCTCAGCACTGGAGCTCAAGTGTGTGGGTCTGAGTAAGTCTGTGTGCAGACTCTGTAAGAGGAATGCCTGGGCTCCAGCAGCCCTGTCTCACTCAACCACACTCCCCTCTAGATTTTACAGCCAGAAGTTATGGCGACTTCATTTACCAGCATTGGAACTCTGGGCTGGGAGCCTGGTGTGGGGCTGGGACTCCTCACTCCTCAGGGGGGACCTCCACAGCTGAGATATCCCTCCCGGTTTTTACCCACCACACATGCAGTCCAACACCTGTGTTTCTGGAGATTTTATTTTGTCCCTTTGCATGGGGCATGGTCCTCTGCTTCTTTGTATGCTTTGTGATTTTTGCTGAAAGCTTGGCATTTAAATAAAAAACCACCTCTGTTTTTTTGCAAACTGGCTCCATGTGAGAGCCACTAATCTGAGATCTTCACTAATCAGCCCAGCGGGAAGGCTTTAGGTCAGCTCAGGCCTTTCCTCAATATGCTTCTCTCCTGGGTTTGTGTGTGTAAGCACTTTGTTATGATTCTCCTGTTTACATGACAGCTTTTAAATGTCTTAACTTTTTTGAAATACATTTTATTGATTTCAGAGAGGAAGGGAGAGGGAGAGAGAGTTAGAAACATCAATGATGAGAGAGAATCATTGATCAGCTGCCTCCTGCACGCCCCACACTGGGGACTGAGCCAGCAACCTGGGCATGTGCCGTGACCGGAGATCGAACCATGATCTCCTGGTTCATAGGTCAATGTTCAACCTCTGAGCCATGCCAGCAGGGTTTAAATGTCTTAATTTCCCTAGGAGTCTCACCCCTGCGTCTTCTAAAGGATTTAGATGTTTCATTGCATTCCTCAAACAATAATTTCTTCCTGCAGGCTTCTGTGTGTCTGTAGTTTCCTTGAGCCATGACCACTGTCATCCATGGCTTCTGCTAGCCTGAAATCAAAGCTGTGCTGCTATTAGCTTTCTGTGTTCCTTGTTAAGTGACACAGAGACCAATCCCTCCGCTGCGCCCAAACAGGTTAAAGCATTGCAAATTTGTCTGCTCTGTTCTCTCTGGTTTGTGGAAGGACCCTGGCGACCAGGGTGCTGCTTCCCCCACACCATGCTGCATGGTGCTAGAGAGGGGTAAGAAAGGGGTGAATAAAATTGCACAAAATCTCCTACCATTTTTAACATGGCTTTTTCTTGATGATGGGTTCACTTGGTTGTCATCGATCTTTGATTGATTTTCAGAGGTTTTCTCAAGTTATTTTAGCCAGTCTCTCTTGTTTATTTAATAGCTCCCTTAGGGAGCAAGTACCTAGGGCCTCTTAGATGGCCATCTTGCGGACATCAGTCATTGTACAATTTTAATAAAGAAAGAAACAGAAAGGGAGAAAATCTTTTAAACCCAAATATATGAGCACAGAGAGCATTAGTTGAGAATAGATAGCTGGCTGAGAGGGGCAAATGGCCTGGAATGTTGAAGCTCAAGTGTTTGGTAATTGCTATGAAGTAACTGTGCAGGGGAACAAAAGTGGCCGCTGCCAGAAAGAAAATATGGGGTCAATTATTTCACAAATACATTTATGGAGGTCCTCTGTGAGTCTGGAGGATACAAATTAAATCAGAAGGACTGGCACAGGCGTACATATTAATCAAGCATAATTGTGATCTTAGGGCTAGGTCCTGGTCCCACTCCATCTGCAGGAAAGATGCTCAGCATCATCCAGCAGCTTCAGAAAATACTTCTTTCCTGCCTCTGACATATCAGAAACTCTGGGGGAAGGTCCCAGCACTTTGTGTTTTACTGTAACTAGATTCCAGGTGATTCTTATGCACACTTAAACTTGATCTAATCAATATTCCTAAGCCCTTTCTCCAATACCAACTCACCAGAATCACCAAAAATACCAGGCTCCTATAGTTGTGACTTCCAGAATTTTTAGTTATCTATCTATATAAAAGCCTAAGCAACCATCTGACCATCCAACCAGTAGCTATGACACGCACTGACCACCAGGGTGCAGACACTCAATGCAGGACCTGCCCAGCGACAGCAACTTTGCAGAGTGCCCTCTTGCACTCCAGGACCCCTCAGGGGATATCGAAGAGCCAGTTTCGGCCGATCCCTGCAGATCAGCCTGAGAGACCTCACCTGCTGGAGGGAACCCACTCATTCCACAGATGCCCTTCGAGCCCCGGCACCACCCCAGGTGCAGCCACCTGGGGAAGGACCATGGGAGGTTGGCTCCAGGGCATGTCCTCCTGTCTTGCCCAATCCCACTCCACTGACCACCTTCTAATTAATTTCCTTTCCATGTGCACAAATGTGTGCACTGGCCCTCTAGTTTTTAATAAAGCAATGGGTGGCCTGATGGCCTGAAATGTTGATGGATATAGGTATAAATATATAGATAACCTGTGGGCTTTTCCTGGAGTTATCCTTTTCTATATAAGAAAGCTTCACCAAAAAAAAGGGGAAAAAAACTTTGTGTGTCTGAAGGACTTGATATGTGCCCTCTAGTCTTGTGTGAAAATCATGTACTTAAGGCCTGTTGCTTATTTTTCTAGGCCCTTTTGCTAATGATGATACTGCTCCTGAATTACTTCATGTTCTTTCTGGGTTATTCAGCCATGGGACTGAAATCAATAAATGCCAAGGTCAGATGTTTTGAGTTTGATAACAACCTACAAAAAGCCTGGGCCTATGGAGCTGCTCCATGCATGGGTAATGAGCTCTGCTGCTATGAACTTTGAAAAGTTCTTAGACAACATAGAGACTTTACTGTATGCATGACCTGGGTCTTAGCACCTAATAATGTTTTCATCAATATGTAAAACCATAGACAAACCCAGAAGCAATAAATATACACATTATATTAAGAAAACTCCAATAAGTAGAAAAAGGAATTCACTAAACAAATTATTTATGGTGTATATACATTTTTTAAAGAATTTTTTTTGGCTTTATAAAATGATTGATTATAGGATTCTTTGAAGTAAAGAGCTTCCTTGCAATACTATGCAGCAGTTTAAAGAAATAATCTTTATATGAATTAGATATACATCTAGCAATATCTGTGGATCATAAAAACATGGCACTGGGTGAAAAAGAAAGTAAAATATTTTTGACACAATGCCATTTAGTAAGCTAATGCATGCCAACAGAATAAATGCCAGTGTCTCAGAATGTTACACATATATTTACCATGTGGCCTATTTATTCTAGAGAAAGAAAACTTACATTCACACAAAATGCTAAATTTGATTATTGATAAGAGTTATATTCATAATCACCAAAACCTAGAGAAAACCCAAATTCCCTTCAAAGAGTAAATGGATAAACAAATTGTGATACTCAGTAATGAAAAGGAATAAATGATTTATATATGCCATAACTTAGATGGGCCTCAAGGGTGTTATGCTGAAAGAAAAAAAATCTAATCTCAAATATTAAACACTGCATTACTCTCTTTTATATTACATCCTCAAAATGTCAAAAGTATAGTGATGGAGAACAGATCAGAGGTTGCCAGGGTTAGGGTTGGTGTTGGGTGTAACTATACATGGTTAGCACAAAGAACTTTATTTGGGGTGATCTGTATTCTGATTATGGTTCCAGTTAGATGAATCTATGCATGCTATGAAATCTGATAGTTAGATAAATCTACACATATGATTAAAAAAATAACTAAACATACACACACTAAGAGGGAGAAAAAAAACTGGTGAAAGGGGAAATAAGGACTGCAGCTTAGGAATAGTATTGCACCCATGTCAGTGTCCTGGTTTGATAACTGTACTATGGTTAAATAAGATGTTATCATTGAGGGAAGCATTCTATTTCTTCAGTTTCTATATGAGTCTAAAATTATTTCTACGTGGAAAGTTTTTTTTAAGAACAAGTGCCTATTAAAAGAATGCATATTAAGTACATTTTAATGATTACCTATGGGAAGAAAGGAATGAAGGGACCAGAGGGAGAGGAAGAGAGAGATTTCAGAGTATATTTAAACCCTTGATTTGTAATTTTCTTGGGGGTACACTACCAAGAAATTCTTTGTTACTAGATTATAAACACTATGAGGTCAAGAATGAATTATTAGTCTTTTCTGGATCTCTCAGTGACTAGCATAGTGATGTGTATACAGGGGGTTTCATGTGCTCACATATGTAAACCTACTTTTGTCCCACCCTGTATATTAGGTTCACAATGAACATTCATTCATTCTACTATTAAACAAATAACAACTACTGAACATATCTATTTCATAGTTGAACTCCATAAAGCAAATAACATATAAATTTGCAAGTGTTTGGGGATGGAAATGTTGACATTTTGTAAATGCATACATCGTAATGAGGTCTGATGTATCTCTATGTGATGCAGTTACATCATGTCAAACTCTGTGGATGTGACTGCCCATCCACTCATGAATTCAGTGGGAAATGGCAAATGGGGAGCCAATATGGTATCATCACTGAGATGGCCCTTAGTGTCTCTTATCACCAAGATTTGTCTTTTAACAGAAAAGAAATTATAGTTCATAGAAATGTCAGCATGTGGAACCAAGGTGGACTCACTCTTGAATTAGAATATCCCATTTATCAAATACTGGGTGGTGGGTTTTTTGTTTGTTTGTTTCACTGGTTCTTACACTTTCCTCATGTTCCTTTTTCACCTTAAGAGCGTTTGCATGTAATTTAATATCCCTTTATGATATTTTATGAGTCAAGGCCATTTTTCTCAACTAGTAATTACTGTCCTTAAATGTGTAATGAAAGCTGTTCAGAAATTCACCAGGTCATACTTTCTTACACATCATTGCCAGTTTTTGGCGGGAAGAGTGAAAACATCTGGGCAGGCATATCATATTAATTATTGATGTGGGGAAAAGATGGAAGCAGGGAGGAAAAGGGAAGGGGATTGTTAGGGTTTGGCTGGTGATGCAGGCTGTGAAAGAACTCACCACTAAACGAAGAGATGCAGAAAGGAAGTTTATTTTTACGTTTCAAGAGAGGAATGGGCCAGTGCATTGCTAATCAGTACAGGGCTGGACCAAAAAGCAGCAAGTGGCTTCCACTTTTAAAGTGTTATGGCTGCTGTTGCTAGGTGACAAGGAGGGAGGAGGATTTGGGGCTGAAGTTGAGCAGATACTGGGAGCTGTCCTGAAAAGTTATAGTTTGTTTGCTTTCCAGGGGTTCGGCAGATATCTTAGGGAGGTGTCTTATCAGTATTTTTCCCAAGCCTATAAAACAGCGGTTCTCAACCTGTGGGTCGCGACCCCTTTGGGGGTCGAATGACCCTTTCACAGGGGTCGCCTAAGACCATTGGAACACACATATATAATTACATACTGTTTTTGTGATTAATCACTATGCTTTAATTATGTTCAATTTGTAACAATGAAATTGGGGATCACCACAACATGAGGAACTGTACTAAAGGGTCTCGGTATTAGGAAGGTTGAGAACCACTGCAAAACATGCTTAGAGCAAAAGTTACAGAGTTCAAAAGGGGAAGGTTTGGATTTGGAAGGGAGAGGAAGGGCACTGTCTACTAACTAGAAACTCTTTGGGAAGGATGAAACTCTTTGGGGAGTGTTTTCCCAGAGTCATTAAAACTGCAGGGAGGAGGAGGACGCAAGAGTGTAGTCTTGAGAGCAGCTTATCTTGCAGTTTGAACAGAGGGGCTGTGTGAATCAGAGGAGCTAAACGTCTTGGGGTTTAATTACTAGGTGGTTCCCATAAATTATGGAAGCCACAGCAAAGAAAAAGAAAGGCCTTTTATTTCTGTCCTCACAGGGATGAGAGAGAGAATTTGTAGGTGGTGGAAGGGACAATGGTAAAATAAATAGGGAGATATGAAGGGGATGGCTCTGAAAAGTTCACATAGTCTGAAAGCATTATTGAAATACCTTGGATGAAGGTTTCCTAAAGGGAGACTCTTTGGTAGCTTTTCTCAGCGCTGAACCCTGTGGTTCTTCTGAGAGCAGGATAAGCAGTTTTTTATATTCTTGACGAGAAAGGCAGGGTCTTTTCCTCACGGTGTTATAAGAAAGTCAAACACGTAATGTTTGATTACCCTGCTGCCACATTCAACATGAAGTGTCTTCCTTTTGCTATGAACAGCATGTCTTCTGTATTGTCTCTTGCCTGAGCGGCTGGAAAACATGAACTGATGACAGAAACAGGTGGTTTGGCTTGCCCTGTATGACAAAATTAATTGAGCAGTAAGTTTTAAAAATGTAAGAATTCTGTCAGGCATGGTGAAAACGGAAAGTCAGATGGATTTGAGAGAGAGCTGCTCTTAAAAATAAAAAAGAATCTATTTTTTAAAATTGCTCTCCTAAATTTTATTTTTAAAATTGCATCTTTAATCTGGGCAGCTGTCACTTACCTAGTCCCTCCTCCCACACAATCTTTGATGAGAAAAATCAGGCTTTAGATTCACTTATGGTAAACATCTTAGCCTGAATCTACCAAATCCAGAGCCTGATACAACAGGGACTATGCACGTGGTTTATTCAGGGAAGTGCCCAGGGAGC
>NW_006294681.1:6018553-6030393 GCF_000327345.1 Myotis davidii | reverse complement strand
AGGAATGGGAGACAAAATGGAAGGCCTGCCCGCCCAGGTTGCTCTGTCAATCTGGTCCCCACTGTGAACAACTGGAGCTGGCAGGCCTAGAAAGGGGAAGAAGAGAGCTTTAATTCAATGACTCTCTGATCCTCCTTGGTTAAGGGTGATCCTATGGGTAAATAGTCCAGGGACAGCGATTAGGAGGAAAAACTGCAGCTTCAGCAAAGTGCTATTTGGTTACCGTTGTGCCAAGCCAACGGACTCAGCAAGAGCTAGAGTGAAAGTGGACTGGAGCCTGGGAGGCAGGACACAGTGAAGTGAGGTGAGTCAAGCAGGATCACTTCTCAACCATATCAAGCCTTCGGGCATGACTTTTGATATTTTGGATTTATAGGGACAATTGTACAAATGCTCAAGAAAGATCATGCTTGTTTGTGCGTGAAGGTCATCAATACATAAATTCAGCCGTCTCATGGAGCTATTGACAAGGAGACAGCTTGGTGTTAGGAATCCCAGCCTTGCCTTCTAGAAACTCACACTTCAAAGGCTACTCTGAACTACACAGTATATCAGGTTCAAGACCATATTAAGGGATCTAGTTAGTTCTAACCCAAATAGCATTTTAATATAAGACCAGTGGCAATTCAGTCATGGGTAGTTGACATCTTTTCCTGGACTGGACACCCGAGGTTGTTTAATGACTTAGGATGCTAGAAAGTGGGTCTTGCTATCTCTAGATAACATGGATTTTGGAGGCTGACAAACGTGGTGTCTAGGGTCTGCTCAGCTGCTCACTAGCTGTGAGCTTTCTAATTGACCAAAGACTCTTATGGCAAAGATTCTTCAAATGTTAAAGGGTGTGAATAACACTACCTTTATAAAGTGTCTTGGAAGACCAAAAAAAAAAAGGATATAAAGCATTTTACCCTACCAGTATATGTTAAGTAGAAAGTTGTTATTAATTCCCTTTACCTGATCATGTGCATTCATTCCACAGGACCAAATGGCAGAAGCCAACTTAGAAACTGCTAACATATACTGGCATACCTTCCTGGGGTTAGTTTCATGGACTGCCCCTCAGCTACCATTCAAAACCAGTTTGGAAGTTTGAGTCTGGGTGGGACAGCACTTTCTTTTAAATGTCAGGCAAGGGTACTTTTAATTCTGGGCAATGGTAAAACCACAGAAGGATGTAGGTCGTCTTCTGTTATTTACGAAGCATGCTAAAAATTATGCAATAAACCATAAATTAAGAAAAGCTGCCCTATAAATTTCAATTAAATCTTACATTGCTTTTAATATTTAATACATCATCATGAACACATTTCAATAAACCACAAAAGAAGTCTGGGAAAAGCCTATAAGAACATGTTAGATTTTTGCTAGTATTATTTTTCTTCAAGTCCATCCTCTGAATAAAGCATGAAATCAGTTAGATTATCCTTTATGACATAGTGCAGTGGAGGCCAGGGGTAGGAGTTGTGTGGGAGTCGGGGGGTGGGGAGGGGTGGTGTTGGGGTTAATGGCTGGGAAAAAGGGAACATCTGTAATTCATTCGGCAATAAAGATAAATTTTAAAAACACACAAAATCAAGTCACACTGACCATTGATGTTACTGAATTGAGTCTAAAACACAACATATAATTTTAGTTCATAAATTACCAGAACAACTCAAATTATATCCTGAAAGAATGAGTGTACATGCACAATTCTTTCTTGATTTATTTTGTGATTTTAAAGAAAATTGGCTCAGAGGCACTCATTGATAATAAAACATGTTATGGCACCAGAGAGAGATCTGTGTAGCAGAATGATCAACTGAAAACAAGCAAAGGATTACAATTTTTAATACTTAATTACATACATATTTGTCAATTGTCAGCCAACAAAGATGCATTTTCAGCTGAGTCTGTCTAGCATATAGTGTGGTAAGGATGTTAGTTCTTGACTGTATATATGAATGATGAGGTTCAAACTCATATATATGACATGGACAGCTCTAAGTATAGATTAATGAATTAACGTTTAGACTGATGAGTTAGATAGGCACAAAGCAGGGGAGAAAATATGTACCACAGAATAATACCTTGACTGGCCTATTATAATCTAACTAGAGGCCTGGTGCACGGATTGGTACACCAGTGGGGCCCCTCGGCCTGGCCTGCACCCTCTCACAATCCAGGACCCCTCAGGGGATGTCAGACTGCTGGTTTCGGCCTAATCCCCACAGGCCAAGTGGAGGGACCCCACTGGTGCATGAATCCATGTATCGGGCCTCTAGTATGCATATAAGATCTTTGGTTAATCTCTTCCCACCTTCCCCCTCCCCCCTTCCCCTCTGAGATTCATCAGTCTGTTCCATGTTTCCATGCCTGTGTGCTGAGTGTCTGCCCCCTGGTGGTCAATGCACATCATAGGTACCGGTTGAACTATTGCTTAGACTTTTATATATAGAGATGAGAGTCGAGATTAAAAAGCACATGAAGCAATTTGAAGTTGCTTTGGCAGTTGCTCTCAAGAGCTGAGCAAAGGAATCAAAATACAATAGAAAAATTGGGAGCCATTTTGGGGTTATTGAGCATGAAAGTGAGATGATGCCAGTGATATTTTTGGAGGCTTTATGTCCAGAGGAACAAAGTGCACCATTGGGGTGCTACTGTGAACCTGCGATGTAACTAGGGTGAGGGTTTGAGTGTAAGTGGTTTACTTGAAGGCAATTCTAGGAAGTGCTGGTAGTGGGACAGGGCAGGTAAGGCAGTCAAAGAGTGTATGTTATTGAATAGGTTACCACTGTGGGAACTGGGACTCCAGCCTGCCAGGGAGTAGAGAGCACATTTCAGATTATTTAATGGGAGGCAGCTAGGATATTTAGCCTCCTACTCTCCCTTGTTACTGGCAGAGGACAGACCCAGGACATTAACTCCTCAGCTTTGCTGCCCTGCATATGAGAGAAAACCCTTAGCATGTACCAGAACATGTATGGCAAGGAGCCATGGGCTCACACTCATCCTGAAGGTGTTTGAATTTAGATTCTCTGTGTTTACTCTCCTTCCTTTCAAGTTAAGGGGCAGCCCAGCCACTTCTGACTACTTTATAAGCAAGAAGTTTCTGAATATAACTGGTTTTTGCCAGGATGGCCACTGAGAAAAAGATGGTTCAACTTTTTCTTAGGAGTTTGAAATAACCCTGGCACCTTAGGCAGCCAACCCTGGGCCCCCCTAGGTAGTCTTCCTTCCCCACTCCAGGCCTTGGGAAGGGACCGACTTCCTAAGAATTCACACTTCCCCGAGAGAATTTGGATTCACCCCTGGAGTCACCTCATATATTTAGGTATGGTGCCTTTGGAAGGAAAACCCCTCTCTTGATGGGCATCACACTCATGCCCAGTGAGATGACATGCCAAGCCTATTAGGTTGGCACAATTTCACTGAAAGGGTGATCTCGTCTTGTGGCTTTAAATACTATAATGCCTCCCAAATCACCCTGAGACTTTTGAAAGAGGAGAAAACATATTAAGGAGATAAAAGTTTCAGAACATAATCCTTTATCAAATGTAAGGGGTAAGAGAGGGATAAGATCCTAGCATGATCCCTAAGCTTCTGGCTTAAATGCCTGAATGAATGGTGATATGGATTATCAGTATAGGAGATGGGACAATTTTAGAGGCAATAAGAGGTTTTGAATATTTTTGTTTTCATATACCTGTGGGAAATGTGGAAAGCAGATGGACATATGTGTAAGCAGATGGACATACAGTTTTGGATCTCTGGTGAGGGTTGGAGTGGGAGGTACAGATTTGGAAATCACCAAACAGGAGGAGAAGTCATAGGATTAACAAGATCGAACGTTGATAGAAGAGTATTATCAGTTGAATTGTGTTCCCAAAAGATGTTGAGGTCCTAATGCTCTGTGTCTGTGAATGGGATCTTACTTGGAAACAGAATAGGGTCTTTGCAGATGATCAAGTTAAAATGAGATGTTAGGGTGGGTCTTAATCCAATAGGACTGTGTTTATAGAAAGGAGAAATTTGGACACAAACGGACACAGAGAGAGAGAAAAAGAGAGAGAAAACACCACATGAAGATAAAAGCTGAGATTAAGGTGATGTTATCTATAATCTAAGTAATGCCAAGTTTGCCAGCAAACCAGAAGCCAGGAGAGAGGCACTAATAGAGTCTCCTTCACAGCTTTCAGAAGAAAGCAACCCTGACAACCCCTGATCTCAGACATCTAGCCTCCAGAATTGATGGGCAATAAATTTCTGTTGTGTAAGCTACCAGTTTGTTGTACTTTGTTAAAGCTCCCCTCTGAAACGAATAGAAACAGGTAGAGAGGTAAATGCATGGAAGAGTGAATGATTATTGGTAATGATTGAACAAATACTGTCAGTTCAAAAACAAGTTTGCCAGTCAGAGAAGCCGGAAAGGCTATTCCTAGGCTATTCTAAGAAAAGAACGAGCTTGTGAAAAGACACAATTATAAGAAAGATAACACCAGCAGCTTGCTCTGGGCTGGTCCACAAGCTATAGCTGTGGAGTGGTACAGGAACATGGGTTTTTTCCTGTAAATTGCACTGTAGCACACTCATAACTACTGATAGAGAGAAGTCAAAGACTCGGAAGAATGATTAAATCACTTTTGTGTTTTAAAATGCTACTGTTCTGTAAATATAGTGGCAATGGCAGCAGTTTTTGAATCTACCAAATGTAGCCCATTAAAATAATCAGAGCAAAACTAAAGAATCATGGACAGTCCTATATAATAAAAGCATAATATGCAAATCGACCTAACGGCAGAACAACCAGTCAGCAGAGGGCAGGGCTGGCAAGCAGGTGGCACCAGGCCAGCCAAGGCGCATGCCAGCGGGCAGAGGGAGGAAATGGCTATCAGCGACCAGCAGTGGCAGAGGGGCAATGGGGGGGGTGCTGGCACCGTCCCCTGATCGGCCTGTCTCATCACCTCCCGCAGAGGGAGGCTGGGTGGCAATGGTGGGGTGCTGGGGGTGGCGCCATCCCCTGATTGGCCTGGTGGCAGCGTATAGCGGGGTTATGGGAGTGGTGCCGTCCTCTGATCCCCTGTTCTCGCCTCCTGCAGAGGGAGGCCAGACTACAGCTTAGGGAGCGGGCCTATGCCATCAATAGGACATCCCCTGAGGACTCCTGGACTGTGAGAGGGTGCAGGTTGGGCTGAGGGACAACCGCCCCCCACCCCCCCAGTGCACAAATTTTCGTGCACCGGGCCTCTAGTGTATATAATAAAATTTAGTGCTGAGATCTGCCCTTAATTACCCAGGAACAAATTAATGACAGCTTATAAGAGCCTTGTGATATCAGCAACTACACAGGGAGAGGCAGAGGGAAGGCCTTGAGATGAGGAGAACCTCCAAATCCCCAACAGGCACTCACTGGAAAGTGCATCAGGCCAAATTAGAGGAGCAATAGAGACTAGAAGTGTGCTCTCAATGACTCAATGCAAGAGTGAGCCAAAGGGGACTGTAAGGCATTAAGTGTTTATGCTATTAAAGCTGAGTCATCCCTAACAAACTGAAGAGCCTTCCACAAGCCTCTACACTAAGGAGAACCTGCAGGAATGGATTTCAAATTGAGCAAGACAGGGACATCCACAAGCAATGAAAGAAGGAAGGGGGAGGGGAACAGAGGCAGCTGATCTCAGAAAGTTAACAAGGGATGTTGTTTTTATCACTTCACAAGAACAAGGGAAGAAGGCCTCTGAAGTTTTGACACCAATAAAGCTATGCTAGCCCACTTAACCTCTCCTGAAAGTACATGAAAATTAAATTAACTAACTTTTGAATTAACTAATTTTTAAAACTTGTCAACAAGAAAAATTTCAAAATTATTATGAGAAAAAAGGGAATAAGAAAAATAGTGATTTTTCTACATATAATCAAAGTGTACCAGGAAAACACTTGTAGAAAACAGATAAAAACAAATATTATAAAATGACCTGGGATAATTTAAGAAAATTATAAAAGCCATTAAAGAACAATACTGTATAAGTCATAATTAGAAAAAGCCAGAAAAGAAATGAGTAGAACCCAACCAGGTTCGATCTCCAGTGGGGGTGCATATGGAAGGTAGTTGATCAATGATTCTCTCTCTCTCTCTCTCTCTCTCTCTCTCTCTCTCCTTTCTCGCTAAAAATCAATAATAAACATATCCTCAGTTGAGAATTTTTTTAAAAAAGAAATGAGTAGAAAAGCTAACATTTAAGAAAATGATATAATTCAATATAGAATTCTCATTTTTAAAAACAATTAGGTCAGAAATGAAAATTCAACTCAAATTTTGACACTATTCAAACACCATAATTTGAAGATTCATAAAAGATGGAAAGGAGGAAAACATTTTATATGAAAATCAATTTGAGATTAAAAATATTCAGAGAAGCTAATAGATATAGGAGATACAGAAGATAGAACATAAATAAATAGGAGACCCCAAAGAAGAAACAAAGCAATGGATTTAAGAAGAAATACTAAATACTGTAGGTTGCCCTAACTGGTTTGGCTCAATGGATAGAGCATTGGCCTGTGGACTGAAGGGTCCCAGCTTCGATTCTGGTCAAGGGCATGTACCTTGGTTGCGGCCACATCCCCAAGCTGATCGATGTTTCTCTCTCATCGAAGTTTGTAACTCTCTATCCCTCTCCCTTCCTCTCTGTAAAAAATCAATAAAATATACTTAAAAAAATAAATAAATACTATAGCTCTAAACCACTTGAAACTGCATATTAAAACTTGAAACTACAAATGAAAGATTTTTTTCAGACTTTCCTACAATACTTTATGCAATAAAGTAACAGATTTAACATGCTCAAATAAATAAATTGCAGATCTTGGATTTTGCACGGCATATGCATGGATTTCTTTTTTAATTTTTTTAAAATATATTTTATTGATTTTTTGCAGAGAGGAAGAGAGAGAGATAGAGAGTTAGAAACATCGATGATGAGAGAAACATCGATCAGCTGCCTCCTGCACATCTCCCACCGAGGGTGTGCCTGCAACCCAGGTACATGCCCTTGTCCGGAATCGAACCTGGGACCTTTCAGTCCGCAGGCGGACACTCTATCCACTGAGCCAACGGATTTTACAGCTATCCAACCGGACCCTCCAATGAAAAAGTTGCCCAGGTTTTTCTGCTTTCTCACTTCCTTGCTGCATCCCTACTATTCTTCTTCTCTCTTGGCATCCAAGAGCCTTTGTATTGGGTAGGTTCAGTTCTTTCACATATCCTAGAAATGGGCACTAATCTCCAAGTGAAATTGTGACACGTTAGGGTCTACATAGCAAAAGAAACCTTATCTTCACCCAAGGCAAGATTGATAGCCATGTGCTGTTATAAACATGCAAGAACTCAGAGAACAGTGTCCCTGTGCACCTTTTTAAAAGATCGACTAGAGAATAAGCTTCAGACAACCAAACATACTGTAAAGATTTTGACAAAAGGGATGCAGAAGTAGTCTAGCCCATAAAAAAGAAGGGTGGTAGATTCAGAATATCAGTATTTTCAATCCCTAAAGAGTGAGTGGACCGAGGATATGATCATTTGTGGATGATGACACCATAAAAGAGAACATTAGTGCCTCCTCAAGAAAATACCCCTCAAGGAAGTCCTTAACATCACCTGCTAAAAACGACCAAACTTGAATCTGATCAAAATTCTAATACTACCCACATGAAGAAAACACAAAGAACAGAAACGTTAACCACACCACACAAATACAAACATCAAGATCAAGACAATAAAAAATATGCAAGAAATGAAAAAAAATGGAAGGGGAATTCATGGTGTAAAAAAGACTTAAGATACATATCAAATACTCATCATGTGTGGGCCTTGTTTGAATTGTATTTCAAATAAACTGTGAACAAATATAATAGGGAAAAAATGAACACTGAGTATTTAATAATATCAAAACTGTCCTTATATTGTAAGTATAATAATGGTATTGAACTCTTGTTTGTAAATTATCTTAATAAAATACTTACAGATGAAATAACATGTCTGGGAGTTGCTCCAAAATAATTTCATGGCAGGGAGTAAAAATACAAAGGGGAAAAAAATTGGGAATGTATTGGTAATGACTTAATCTAGGCGAAAGGTATAGTGGATTCAATATGCTATGCTTTTTCTCCTTTGGCATATGTTTGAAATTTTTAATGGTAAGTTTTTAAAAGACATAAGGAGTATTTACAAGCCCATACATTCTAGTCCTTAGACTTGCGTTGTGCCCCAGGAGAAATCCATCTTCTGAACACTGCTGAGCACATAGAGAAACTGACCCCAGTGTGTGTGTGTGTGTAGATTTTCAAAATAGCAAATCTCTCTTTTTTTTCCAATTTATTTTTATTTTTATTTTCTTTATTGATTACTCTCTTCTACGCCCAAGTTTCTAACACATTTCACCTCACTCCTCATATTGCAATGCAATCGAATGCTTTTAGTGAGGATTAAAATTGCAGTGACTTCTCAGAGTGAACATTTAAGGATAAGGGAACTCAAACAGTTAACTTTGGGCCTGAAAATAAGCCACTGGAGTAATTGTTTCTTGTGTGTGCTGGCATATGGTGGCTTGCAGAAAAAAAAAAATAACCTTGGTGTTTGAATTATAAATTATCACTCATCTCTTTCTTGTTCTCCATGTTTTCTTTCTAGATATTTCCACACAATATACTTAGGTATTCGAAGCCGACAGAGTGGGGAGAATGACAGATGGAGGTTTTACTGGAAAATGGTGTATGAGTATGCAGATGTGAGTATGCTGCATTTGCTAGCCACCTTTCTGGAAAGTGCTCCACAGCTGGTCCTGCAGCTCTGCATTATCGTACAGACTCATAGCTTACAGGCCCTCCAAGGTAAGGGCTTGCAATTTGGTTTCTGAATTTGGGGGAAGACTGACTGGCTACTTTTGTCACATCCAAGGAACTGTTCTAATACCCTTTGTTGATACAGGCCATGGTGCTTCCCGTTATGTTCCTGGTGTCTGGCACTGAATTTGTGAATGATGCCTGTTTTGTTCTTGGCCATCACTTGTCAGCTCTAATTTATAGAAAGACATTTGTTTTGGCCTTCAAGTTGCCCTCTGTGTAGGAAAAATGAATTTTATGATTTTGCACTTAGCCACTATGAAAATACAGTTAACTAAGGCTTTCTGGTTTGTATGCTAGAGTAATATTTCTTTTACAAGTTGAATAAGAGTCAGAGCTCTTTCTCTCTCTCTAATATCATCTATCTATACATATGAATATTAGGGTAATCTCTACAATTTTCTTTTCACTTTAAGAACCAGCGATTAAGAGAAAATGGTAGGGATTAGCTTAGTATTTTAAAAAGGACACCTGGGGAAAAAATGTCAATATTTAACGATATATTGTTTATACTAAGTTTTATCAAATGAATCTCATTATCAGATTAATATTTTCATGTTTTGCTGTGTTGTTTGATAATCTCCTCAGTAGCACTCTCCCATTTATGACAGATTTGCTCTGATGTTTCTGAGGGCCTGCTGCTCAAATCTTTTCTAGAAGCAGAAAGATTAGACAGACCAGTGGTCGACAGGTGGATAAATAAGTAGATGGGTGATGGATAGGTAGCCATTTTCTATAGAAAGAGTTTCCTGGCAATGTGATAATCCTGTTACTAGATAGATGTTATTAAACAGTTCACGCTCTATGCTCGTTTTGTTTCCATTTCAGCAGAGCTTGCTGAGGCTTCCTCTCTGCACACACAGGTCTGGGCCATGCTCTAACTTGAGACTTGATCTGGTTGGTCTGGGGAATCTCTACAATAGCATTATAAATTTTCATAACTAGAAGCACATTAGCTTAGGCTGAGTGCTTTAAGGAGGGAGTGGGAGAGACATATTATAGGTAGAGGAAAATGGAGGGTATCCTGTAGCCAGTGACCCATTTATTTATGAATTCCTGGTTCAAGCCTGGCTCCACGCTGAAGTAGCTTTGGTCTAAGATGTTTGAAGAAAACTCCAAAAAGATCCATGGGGTGTGATTCTCAAATGTCAGAAAGCAAATGGGAAGAAAGAGAAAGTGGAGTGTTTGAACAGAAATAGAAGAGAAAATGTGGGAGAAGGCAAGGCCTATCGATTAGTTGTGAGTGGCTATGTTTAGCAGTGAAAGCTGCACACGGTGGATTTGGCTTTGGTTTTTCTCATTTCTTACTGTGAGATCTTGTGCAAGTCACTTAACCTCTCTGGACCCCTCTTTCTCAAATGTAAAGGTCACAAGCTAAACCAGGAGACCATTCTTTCCATCTTTGCATCAATAAATGCCCAACAAACTCATAGGGCCAGGCATGCATTAGAAAATCGTCTATAAATGAGCATACAACTTGAAAGGCAACATCAAACAAAGTCTCTGTCAAAGAGTCCAGCACTCATGTCCAGAACAACTTGGCCACTCCTTAGTGTAGTTACACAGTGAAAACTCTGGAAAAGGAAAACCCAAGCACCAATGTGGAGGGTTGCTAACCACCTTCCTGTGGCCCAAGAGTACTGAGTGTCTCTGCTAATTGTCTAAATGACTTAGAAAATTATGAAGACGTTTTTATCCTAAAGAGGGTGGAGATAGAGGAGGAAAGTCGAGAGAGGATCTAAGGAAATGAGATCATCTTTCATTTTGAGAGGTTTATGTAAAATTTTATACAAAAAAATAGAAAAATGATAATCTTTAGTTTTTATCAGACTATTAACCCAAAACATAGGCATCAATATGTATGTTGCTTGGCGTTGTGGCTCTTTTCTGACACCACATATTCCCAACTTCCCTGCTAAGCTCACATTTACATCAGGTTTACCACAGACTTTGGGAACCAGACCTCATCCTTGGCCAAGGCAAGCCTTGATGTCAAAACCAGAAAGTCGTAGGGAAATTATGTTCCATATCACTCCCATGGGGGTCAGACAGGTTGATGCCAAGATCACTAGGATCCATGCCAGTAATGAAGCACACGGTGAAGAGCAAGCTCGCTAGGTTAATCTTACGGCTGCCATTTTTTAACAAGGAAGGTGGGCAGAAAGTTGAATTAAAAAACCAAAGAGGGGAAATACCTGACAGTGAACAACAACAACACAACCTCCTGCAAATAGCATCAGGCAATACTATAGGAATCCTTTTCCATTTCGAAAAGAAACCTGTCTTCAGAAAGAGCTTCTAAATCCAATAATCCTCCTCTGATAAATGACAAAGGAACGAGCTTATAAATTAAATTGATATGAATGATAAGATCAGAGCTTTTCCCCTCTAGAAAAAGAAAAATTAATGTGATGGAACCTAGTCTAACTTATATTTTCATACATCTTTATAGTAAAAGATGCTTGAGATTTATGTGTAAAAACACAGGTTGTGTAGTGTATACCAATAATCAGTGGCATAACACCTGTGGAGAATTTGCAAATAGCTCTGAATTAAAATCTCTAAAATATTCTTATTTAGCAAATGGAGAGTGGTCCTAGGTCTGCAAGTCATTTTTGTATATGACTATGTCTAAAATTATTTTTTAGGATAGAAAGAAAATTGCTTTTTAAACCTGACTTTAGCCATCTACTACTCACTGAAGGACACTCTTTGAAAACCAATGAAAAAATCAAACAAGAAATATGACATTTAAAAACTTTTCTTTAAAAATTATATTCTTCTTATGGAAGTTGATGTAGCTCTGCAATATACTGTTAGCTGTGAAAATCTTTTCTCCGCTCTCCTTACTTATTGAATAATTAAATCAGAGACAGCTCCTTGTGCTGCAGGCTGACAGGTTCCGTGGAGAACTGTTCAAGTATAATTGTTTCTCAGTTTGTACTGTTCCAGGAAGGACAGAT
>NW_006294681.1:6005064-6018530 GCF_000327345.1 Myotis davidii | reverse complement strand
CTTGAATGTGAATGCAATTTTTTTCATGCCACACTGTCCCTTAGACATAACTGCTACATTTTCCCTAGGAACATCCAACTCTGAGTATAAGGAACACTCAAGGAGGTCCAGCAGTCCATGCACAGCTAAAACGGAACAATAGATGTTACAGCACCTGGTATAGCATCTGTGATCAGAGAATTTCCAATTTATACTTTGCTATGGTTTTCTAATCCAATCCCATATTCCCACCAGAAGCGGGGTGGGGGTGGGGGGGTGGGGGGGGAGCGGTGAAAGCAAGGGAGGGAGGGAGAAAGAGAGAGAGAGTGAGAGAGAAGAGAGATGGGGGGGGCTGCCTGGTAAACAGAGATGGGCAATGGAACTCCCGTTAGTCTCCATGCAGAGGACACATCACCAGGAAGATGTGGTCCAAGACCTGTCATTTCTATTTTCAAACAACATCTCAGCCCCATCTAGGACCTTTGATTTTATCTAAATGGTGAAAGCAAAGATAGGAAGATACATGCCCACCTTCTATAGGGAGCAGATACCCTACCTGGCCTTTGCACAGCCCTGAGAATCTGTAAAATGAGCAGGCTGGACTAAAGGGCTTCTAAAGTCACTGTTAGTTTTGTGAGTGTATTCTCTGAACATTCAGTTGTGATTTTGTAGACCCAGACTCCTATAGCTGACAGAGAAGATACTGACTCATTTACAAACAAGAGCCCACACAAGCATGTCAAACTTGCGGCTGGCAGGTTGCATGCTGCGTTATTTAAACAAGGCATGCGGCCCACTGGCCGTGAGTTTGACATGCTTGGAGGCTTTCCCTAGTAATGTAGCAGCGCCATGCTCCATGTGGTCCATGAGCGTTCTCCACGGAGCAGCCTGGGAATGCTGTGCAGGACCAGGGCATACCATGTAACCTTCACAAAGAGTGTGTGCAAACCACAGTCCAGGTTGCATTTAACAGTCACCTGGCTCTGACAGACAGGTGTGCATGCCCATCATGCAGAACCAACCCTTCCTTGTAGAGGAGCCATCTAGATAACACAAAAGAAATCAGACCGTTACCAGATGCGAGCGGTTGCCAGTCTACCAGTCCAAATGTTTCCACTTTTCCCTGATAGCTCTAGTTCATTTCCAATCTCCACCCTTTCTTACTCTCATTGGAAAATCTCATTCTGCACTCTAAATGTATTTCGCTGTCATGTGTAGAGTGAGTTATGAACAAATGCCTTCCCACAGGAAGACTTTGCTGAGCGGGAAAACACACTTACACCTACTTCTATTCTGATTTCTTCGTATTCTAAGAACTTGCGTATTGCCCCTTTTGCCAACAGTTTATTGTGAATAATGTGTAAGAGAGAGAAGAGAGGGCTGAAAGAAGTTTCTAACTATTCTTGCCTTGCATCCCGTGAGACTGCGGAGGAAGTCAGAGTTAAAGGGGCTGTCCCCATACATGTGGCAGACACTGTCCCAGCTAACGAGATTAACTAAGACCCCCTGAAGTGAGAAAACCATCTCATTTGTCATATCCTGATCAGGACTTTTCAAGAACTAAATCATTGGATTTAGTTATTCAACTTTGTAGTAAAGCAGGTAGAGCCACACCCAGCTACCTTTACTTGTCTCAGGTTAGAGAAGAAACCCAGCTACCTTCAAGCCCAAGTCCTTCCACCTCTGCCCCGTCTCTGCATGTGCCTGAGTCCGTCCACCTCCCACCTCTGCCCCGTCTCTGCGTGTGCCTGAGTCCGTCCACCTCACACCTCTGCCCCGTCTCTGCATGTGCCTGAGTCCGTCCACCTTCCACCTCTGCCCCCTCTCTGCATGTGCCTGAGTCCACCTCTGGATTTCTGCTGGGGAGGAAAAGGGGATTGCCAGGCTATGAGTGGGATGGTGTCCCTTTAGATCTGCCTGCTTTGCAGCTGCTATTTTTATTAGTCAATTAGCACATTTATTGACTGTCTATTGTGTGCATGATGGTGTGTGAAGCTCTGCAAATTTTGCCCTAAAAAAGTTCTCTTCTTATTAAAACTTTATTTGACACTCTAAACAACGTGACAAAACAAATTTAGAAACACTTAATTTATCTTGGTGTGTTCCAAAATGAGCTGTTCCATTTTCTACATGGTATAGTCTAAAATGAGAGGAACCCTGAGAACATATCTAGCTCACCATCTTCCATGAAGGGGCCACACAGCCTTTGCTTAACAGCTCACTATGGGGCAGTTCTGACTGAATCACAGACTCTGTTGGAAGGGATAGTAAAGGGAGCTAGCCCATCACTCTACCTGACACATGAGTCTGATCAATTCCACCTTCGCTACCCACATGCAACCGCAGGTCCACCATCTCACCGGGAAGGCAGCTCATGATAACACAGATGGTAAAAGTTCTCCCCAAAATAATGTATTTTTAACACTTCTACATATTTGGGATAATTTGAACATTAACTTTTTATTCTCTATTACACCTGCTTTTGAAGAGAAATAGAAAACACAAGTATGCAAAAAGAGAAAATAAAATCACCTTCCTGCCACTCAGAAATAATAAAAATCTTGCCACTGAAGAGTAATTAAGGATGACATGTATTTTATTGCTTACAGTTATAAAACTTCTTTCATGTTTTAATATATTATGTTAAAATAGAATTAAAATTTTTTTGACAGCACATCATGAGCATATGCCACAACAACATATATAATTCTACATCATTTCTAACCACTCTATAATATACCAACGTATGGATTATCCTTTTCCTTTCAACTGAGTCCCTGGTTTTGAAATCATAAGTTATCATCTATATTTTCTATAATAAATAATATTATGATAAACACATTAAGAACTAAGTCTTTGCAAATATCCTTAATTATCTTTTCAAAGGTAAATACCTAAGAGTGTAATTACTAGATTCAGAGACAAGTCAGGTTTGAAGGCTTTTGATCCATAATGTCAAACTGCCCATTTTTAAGTACATTTTTTAAGAAACATCCTACAATGTCTCACATTTCTGGTCCAAGTGCACAGGAGGTCAGTGAGGGCAATATATGTGACAAGGACTGAGGTTGGGGCAAATCTCTTGAGATTTGGGAAGGAACTCTGAATGGTACCTATTCAAATATGAAGGGCTTAATTCCAAGAAGTGTCCTAATTTCTTCCCTTGTAACTTCATTGTATTTGCCTTTACATAATTGATTAAATCTAGTCTATTATGCAGCAGTATATCATTACTGATAAAACAAAATGTTAAGAACAGCTTCACCAGAGACTTTTGATTTGAGTCAAAATATAAGGAAAGCAGAAATAAATTCCTCAAAACTTAGGACAAAATTCTGACTAAAGAAAACCAGTAAGGGGCTAAACCACACACACACACACACACACACACACACACAATGTGAAATAGCAGCCTCTCCATTGGACAGTTGTGATTTCTTTTGGCTTTGTAAATATGTTAAATTCCACCCATATCTTTCAGTGCAAAGCCCTGTGGGGATGCAAGAAAGACAGCCTGTCCTCCCTCCCAGGTGCTGACAAATGTAGTAAAGGCACACAAACAAGGGTCATGCTAGTGATGATGCTAGCACTCAAAGGCGATTACACATGCCTTCCTGATAGCGTGGAACCACCATATTGGCACATAGTAGGCAGCCAATGGATAGTTGTTAAATGAAAGAAGAATGAATGCCTGCTATGTGACAAATCGCTATGCTAGTTGTGATTGATTAAAAAAAGAATGGCATAGCTCTTGCTCTCAAAGAATTTAATCTAATGAAAAAAAAAAAAAGAAGACCAAAAATATTTATTATCACTCACTGTGCTATGTTCTAATGTTGCCCATGTTAAGGCCCTTTGGTGACACAGAATGATCTCTTATGGAAAATGATATAGAGAAAGTAGAAAAGCCATGCATTTTGAAAGAGATGGCTGTCAGGGAATGTTGGAAAATCAGGAAAGTTTTCATCAAAAAGGTAGCCTAAGAACTGTGTCATCAATGAAGCCTAACATTTTGTCATGTACTGTAAGGAAAAGGAGCAACATAAAACCCGCAAAATGAGGCCATTGGTTTGGTCCACATCTAAGTCTGTTCAGAAGTCCTGTGAAAATAGTGTCCTCAAAACAACGGGATAATTTGTGTTATTTATAGCACATAATAAGATATATTCCTTGTTGGCAGAATAAACAATGAAGTGTAATGGGGTAATGATAATATTGATCTCTTCATTGCATATTCGATAGCCTCTGAGTCATGATACCACCCAAAGTTATACTTAGAAGAACAAAAAAAAAAAGATATGTGGGAAGAAAACTAGGGAAATTTTCATACAGATGAATATTAGGTCATAAATAAATATCGCAGTTAGGATCATAAAAAAAAGAAGAACAGAGAGAAGCTTCATTTGCTTATGATTAATTCAAGTGCTTGAAATCAACTCTATATGGTAGATCAGCCCTCAGCACAGCTGTGAATAGTTCTGAATTTGAATCATTTTGAACATAATATGAAATAAGGGCCTATTTTTAGGTTCTACTTAATTATCTCCAATAATCAAGTAGACATCTTGGTATTTTTTCCACTCACTATTTCTTCTCTCTCCCTTGCTCTTCTTTCCTGTGAGATGTGAGTGAGCTCAAAGGCATGTTCAGACATAGGAACATGTGTGTGAGTGAACAGATAGTATAATTAATTGCACATGCATGGCTATGGAGGGGAGAGACCTGGTGAAAGGTTTTTATTAGCTAAAACACTAAGTTAAAATTCAAATTTTAAAAATCTAAAACACGTTTCCAATGATGTAAACAGGAAACAGATACTTTGGTACAGCCCTGTTCGGAACAAAGCACACATAACGGACTGTCTGCAGTGAGGAGTGTCCCCAGACACTGTTCCTTTGTCTTTCTCATGGCTTCTTTCTTTGCCAACCTCCAAGCTCCTCATATTTGAGTAGTTTTTCAGCACTTTCACACCTTCAAGGAAATAAGCCACGTTTATTTTCCATTCACCTGACCTTTATCCCAAACTCAGAGCAGGTTACTTAGACTGAATATCAACATACTTTGACTATTATTTCTAAACACTAAGAATAACCACTGTGAATAGTAATCAAAATGCTCCCTGAGCAGGGTCAAGGTGAGGTCAACTTAAGAAAAAATTCAAAAATGGCTAACTGTGCTAGTTCCCCAACCAGCTTTTTTTCTAGGAAGCCACAGATAGTCACGTGATCAGGATTTTCTGACCCATTTCTGGTTGGGTGAGTAGATGAGCAAAGCTGCCACAACCACGTAGATAGTTTTCACTATGAAACTACAAAACCTGTTCTTTATAGATAAACTTTGCCATCCTACAGGGTACCTTTTGTTCTAGAAATATATTTTGCCTTTATTAGGCAGATCGGAGTTAGACTGAGTTTTAACGCATTCATTCCTTAGACACATAAGCTAATGTTTTCTTGATGACTCTGCAGGAATAAAGAACTGGGATCATTTCCTGTTGAATGATTCAGGAAAGCCTTTTTGTCCTAATAATTGCTCATGCATGGAGTGTGTATGTATGCAGCAGATCTAGAGCCCTGCATACTGTGGGATCCAGATGTCAGCAGGAGGGGGGAAGAGACTGATTCCATTGGTATGTAAACGTTCCTTGGAATAAAACCACACGGAGATTCGTTCCTCAAAGCTCACAATGAGCCGCTGATTGCTGAAGGACAGGCCTGCTGAGCACACTGCCTGCCTAAGGTTTTTGTCAGCATTTTCATTGTGAACCTAAATCTTCACCGCTTTCCAACAGCTGTAGAAAAAGTCTGTGAGACTAAGAAGACTCCAGAACTCCCAAACTTTCTAAACATCCACGGTATTATCCATTCAAACACTTGGACAATTTCATAGGGTATGAAGTTCTCAGGGAAGGATTGAAATGTAGGAGTCTGCCATGTGTAGGCTTCTACGAAGGCAGGTACTTCCAGATTTTTGTTAGCTGAAACGCGAAGTTAAAATTCAAATTTAAAATATCTCAAACACATTCCCAATTATGTAAAAAGGAAATAAATATTTTTAACATAGGCTTTTGAACTAAATGACAGAAAATAAGTGCACAGATTTTAAAAACCAAAATAAAAAAGTGAAGCAGCTACCAAAATTCTCTGAAGTAAATTTCATGTTGAAATGTTTTACGGGCACAGAGGAGATATTTATTTCAAATTCAACGATGCTAGGAAATTTTGTGGAAGAAGTATTGGACCTTAAAGAATGAGTGAAATGAGTTTGGATGTAGGAATGCTTGCGAGGCAGATCTGCAGGGCCCTGAGGAGGAGCCAGAGCATCAGACACGTCTGTAGTAATGTTATCGGGGGAAGTGGGGTAGCCCTTTCTCCCACTGAGTCCTGAGGCTGGTGTCCTTACGATAACTTGAGAAAAAAAATTTTTTTGAGACTCAGACAGGAGGATGAGTGCTTTTTATTTGCATGGAATTACATCTCTGCATGCTGACTCAACTTGAATCCACTGCCCCCAATCCATTTACTTGCCATATTCTACTCTCCATATTAAGTACATTTTATTGTGAGTATACGTAGTGTCTACGTGGAGTTCCAAGAAGAAGAATAAAATACTCTTCAACTTATGAAATTGAACATTACCAGTGTTTATGAAGGCCCTCCCTCCCTCCACCTCATCCCCATGGGCAACCACTTTCCTGAATTTTAGGTTAAGCATTCCCTTGTTTTTCTCCATAGCAGGTTACCTCTCCTGATTTGCAATATTTCTTGTATTATGAGAGCCAAATGCACAAGTGTTCCCTGAAGCACAATGGATATTTTATAGCTCTAATATAAGGTCAGAATTTTAAAGCCATAAAAACAGCCAATTAGGCTTCCAGATCAATCTTGCACTTGCACCCATTATCCCTTTGACTTGAGATGACACCATTGTTTCTGACCCTTAAAAACTCATGCATTTCCACATCTTTTGATGATGGCAATTCGTAAGAATAATGAGCTCCCTTTGGGGATTCTGTTTCTCTAACCTCATTGCACTATTTCGTATTCTACTTATTTTATTGTGCTATTGTTTCAAAACCAGGTTAACAACAACAAAGTCAGACTTTTCCTCTCTCCAAGCATTAAAACTGTTTACTGGGGACAAACAAGACAGTTGTAATTTCTATTCCCAGATGAAGACAATATCTGATTGGTACCATGGCAACATGTTGCTTTGAGCATCGAGTAGGTACTACTCACACACAATCTCACTCACAAATTTTCTTTATAAGTGTTAGGAGAGGTGTGATCTTCTCTCAGAACTCACTAAATTACAAAAGGCTGAAGAAAATCTAATTAGTGTTTCCACTAATGCCTTTCTGGGGTCTGATAATATCAGGTTACTGTTCCATATTTGTTTCCTGTCGCCACCTGGTGCAGGTGCAGCACATAGATATCCCAGCAAGCACCAAGGAAGTGGAAAATTATGGCAACACCAGGGCGTGCAGGCACGATAAACTCATTGGTTCTGGAGTTTATCTTTAACTTGTGATATTTCAGGCTGTTGAGTTTTCCCCATCCCTTCCTTTTCACCTTCCTTCTTTCTTTTCTTTCTTGAGGGAAGAAACAGTGATGTATTTCTAACGAATTCCATGAGTTTATTTGGCCGTGGACTCTTGGTGGAAGGCGAGGCATGTGTGGAAGCAGAGAGTATATGAGAACTCTTCATACCTTCCAGACATTTGTGCTGTTAAATTAAAATTGCTTTAAATAATAAAGCCTACTAGTATTTGTAAAAATGAAGAAGAGATGGCCACCAATTTTAGAAACCCTATACTTTCCTAAGACGGTATAAAATATCTCAGCACTTCTGATATGAATACTAATGAGTTTGTGAGAAAAAGATTACTTTTGATGTCTAATGGGATGAGGATAATTTGCCTAAAAATTTTACAAAAATGATTAACTTTTTTTTCTCATAAATGCATACTTGCAAAAAATATTAAGGCTGAAAGTACTTTGCACTAAAAATATAGGTCAGTGAGCCGAGCAGAGTCTAAGTGTCATTAGCTGGAAGTTTTCTGAGGTTTTAAAATCCTCTGGGACAACAGTGAGTTTACTAGTAAGAGACAAGAGTCTCCGAGCATTGAGCATTGGCTCTGGAGGGCCTGAGTAACCTGAGGCCAGACGAAGGACTCTTGGGAGGCCAAGTTAATATTTAACTTCAAGGTTAAGTAAAAATGAGTTCAAATTGGTGGACTGCTGAGCATCCTCCAACCAGACAGGAGGTTTTGGCTCTTTGTCAACTTCTTTATCCTAAATGACAAAGGAAGGGAATTATTATGTGTCTAATGCTGAGGTTTGATATTTTAGTAGAACTCAAAGAATGACTGTATTTAACTCTATTCCAACAGGAACATGCAGTAATGAATGGAAGTAGTCATTGACCTGGAACAAGATCGCTTTGAACATGACACTTACATAAATTGGCAGCATTTATTTTCAGATCCCCACTTTTTAAAAGTGGTTGTGAATATATCTTAAAGAATAAAATGCTAGCTTCTAGATTTTGAGAAGCACAATGAAATATGATACTGAGTTACTGAGGGGTGATATATTTTGGCTGATATGGCTGAGGTGGTGTGCTTTAGAGTTTATAACAATAAAGGTAATCAGGTGATGCTTAATGTTGCCAAGAGTACTGCAGCGAAGCCTTTGGAAGGAGAAAGAGAGGGCATTTGGAAGGTCAGAACTTCACTTCTGAAAATTTCAGTTAGATATTGAGTCCATTGACACTTATAGCATCCCAACAGTAGAAAAATTAGTCTATAAAAAATTGTTTTGTTATAGAAGGTTGCCCAACTAATACCAACTGTTAGCGTACACTGAGTGGCCAGATTATTATGACCGGCCAGGTTATTATGACCACGCCATCAGTACTTCATTGACACTTCCAAAAATACTGAATATTGAAAACTTCCTAAACAAATACTCTCAAGGTTTTATTATTATTATTATTTGCATAACTAATTCACGTCATTGTACTGATGGGGTGGTCATAATAATCTGGTTGGTCATAATAATCTGGCCACTCAGTGTATATTCTACAAGGAAATTCCATTTATAAACACTACACTTTTTAACATCTTTTTCTATTTCTCAGTATTTTATTTTAATTTTTCCCCAGGTGCAATAGCGAGTTCTTTTCTGGTTCCTCAAAGCTTACTCAGTATTTTAAGTTCATGATCTCATTGATTCCCCAAATATTCCAGTGGACAGGCTTAATGGTGGTGGAAGTCAGATAAGTTCATGTATACACCACAGGGCAAATGCTGAACCCTAAACAGACGGCAAGCAATTGCGTTCGCCCAGCCTTTGATCTACCTAATCTGACCAGAAGAGGATTTTTTTACATATCTCAGGTCTCTGGCACATTTTCTGATCCTCAGTACAAACAGCAGAGAGCTACAGGGCCTGCTTATGGGCCTGAAGAGGGACACGAAGGAGAGTAAATCAGTTAATCAAGTGTAAAGGGTACAACTGAGACACTCGGGTTAGGCATTTTAAGGGTTTGAAAGAGCAGGAAGTTTTGGTTTGATTTTTTTTTTTAGGTAATTGGTGCTATAACTTGGAATTTGCTAAGATAATATGTGTTAAATAGTTAACATTTTTGAAATGATTTTTCATTTTCCTAATAATTAGAACAATGATCTAATCGTTGCCCTATTAATTTCATTTAACCCTCCCAGTGGCCTTTAAAGTTCTAGTGTTATCCCAATTTTATCTGAGAAGATTGGGTAGGCACTTTATTATTCCAATGTCAATTAAAAAAAGGAGACATATGTACTATTATTTGTAATACTTTAAACAATAAAATTAAATTAAAAAAAATAAATAAAAAGGAAACAGAGGTGCCAGAAAATAATGTCTAAGGTACTAGGAAGAAAGAAGGACAGGACCAGGATTCAAATTTAGTCGGTCTGGTTGCAGAGACAGCACATGTGCCCACTCCACTATACTTCACACTGTATTTCCCCATAAAATATGTCACATTCTGTCTTATATTATCACATACAATCACTGATGGGAGGAGTCAAGTGAGACTTCTGAGTCCTAATCCACAAGTTTCTGCTGCAAATCGTCTTTGTGTTATTTTGGACATGCAGAATGTGACTAGAAAATGTAATATTGTGAGGGAGAAGTTTTCAAGAGGAGGAAACAGCCCATGTCAAAGCACAAGGCATGAGGCATGTTTCAGGAATAACAAACTGCTACGTGCCTAGAGGTGTCCAGTGGAGTTGAGGATAGGAAGTCCAGAGTTAAGTTTGGAAAAGCAAGTACGAGTCAGATCTTCCCTCGGGCAGAAAAGGCATGCGCACAAAAGTTTAAGGAAAATACTTTTCTGGAGGATAGGTGAGTGTGCATTGGGAAAACTGTGCAAGATATCAAGTTTGTTATTTATTTTACATTAGCTTATTGACTGTGTCTAACTTGTCAGATCCTGATTAGAGTGAGAAAGAATGGCTGCAGCGTCAGAACACAAAAGTTGTAGAAGTAGTAGCCTTGCAACTCCCATTTGACTGATAAAATACTTTTACCGAGGGAGCAGATAAAAGCCAAAAGATAGGATGAGAAATGGCAATTGCAGATGAGGCTCTGTGCTTTTTGCTTTGTTTGCTTTTAACTGAACCATTGGGTAGAATGACTAAAAGAATTAGGGTTATTCTAACTGGAGGGAAAAAAATCCCTAAAACTACTGAGGCAGCAAAATACTGTGGAAACATTTACCTACAAACTAGTAAGCAGAGAATTAGGCATAATGACAGTAAATATAGGCTGTTGAGAAAACCAATCAAAGCCAGTAGCAGAGAGTGACTGAGCAACGCCTGTGAAGCCATCTATCAGCCCACACAAAGTATGTTTATAAGGTAGTAAGTCTGAGTCAGTAGAAAATACACCTAATGTACAAATTTCAAATAATTTACATCACCTCCAAAACAGATTTTATGGCTTAGTCATGGTTAAAATACACCAGGGACTTCTTTTTGGGAGTTACTATCATCACTGGTGACCTCATTACAATTTGAATGTCCTCAATACAACAATTTTTTTGAATGTCCTTAATGCAACAATTTTTTAATTTGACAGTAAGAATGATTTTTGGAAAATGTAAAAATATTGCAGAATTATGTCTAGTAAAGAAGAATGCTCTAAATTTATAATACAATGTGGGGTCAACCAGAAATTGTGATTATAAAGAAAAAGATAGGTGTCATTGACTGAAACTCCTTCTATTAGAAGTTCTGCCTACTGTTTGGCCAAGTCTTTCTGCATTTCCCGTAATATTCTACTTGAATGATAGAAAATATTTCAATACTCTAAGCTTAGATACTCTAGACCCATGTGATTTTCATTTACTATTTACTAGCTCTGAACCCTGACCCCTTTCCATTTCAATCTGGCAAAATCCATTGAGTTTGTTCAGATATTACCTCCTCACTGTAAAACTTTCTCTGACCCTCAGTAGAGCATGAAACACAGATCCACTGGTGTCTACCTTTCTTTTCCCTTCCTCTCTAGGCTGAATGCTTCTTGAAGTCAAGAATCATGTTTCATTTGTCTTTGTACCTGGAGTTTCCCGAGAGTACATAATAAGTACACAATATATATTTGCTGAATAAGTGAATAAAATAAGCCAACTCCAGAAAATGTTAAGCAAAGTTGCATCACAGAAGAGAGGAGATAGAACAATCTCCTTAGAAAATTGTTTGAAAAATCAGTGTCTATCTTTGATGCATACCCTGGCATACTTGTTAAAAAGAAATGGTCCATTTTTAGATTGACCACTTAGAAAGTACACAACCTTACTGCTGTACACAGTGTGTCTATCCCATTAGAAAGAACCAAGAGGAGAAGCATTTCATGTACTAACAAAAAGAATCCAAAAAGAACTATGAATGTGATAGAAACAAAGATATAATTATGCCTTCATATTCTGTGTGCTACCTTTGTTTTCCTCTGTTGGTTACTTAGATATTGCATACGTACAGTATTTTAAAATTCTTTTAAACCACTTTATCTAAAGAATGTTTTTTAAAATATTTTTATTGATTTTTACAGAGAGAGGAAGGGAGAGGGAGAGAGAAAGGGAAACATCAATGTGAGAGCGGAACATCGATCAGCTGCCTCCTGCATGTCCCCTAACGTGGCTCAAGCTCACAATTGGGGCATGTGCCCTCACCAGGAATAGAATCAGCAACCTTTTGTGGCATGCAGATGTCCAACCAACTGAGCCACACCAGCCAGGGCTATCCAAAGCATATTTAAAGAGATTCTGAAATCAGAGAAACTACTATCTGAAATAGAATACACCCATGCCTAATGAAATGTCAAGACATCAAAATGCTTATCCATTTGATAGGACTACAGAAGAACAAATAATCACCAACTTAAGCATTGAGGATGCCAAATTTAGTAAGGTTCAAATCCATAGAGACCACTTCCTGGGATCAGGGTGTGTATTGCATCACTGTGTTTCAAGTTCATTGGGCTTCCTCTGAGCCAGCCCCAGAGAGCCCACTCCATGCATGACCTTCATACATGATGCGGGGACGCCTGACAATACCCCCGAAGGGAGTTATGGCCCTGATTTTTCTCGTGGCTGGTTGTCTCCAGTAGCCAATTAGCACACCTCACAAAAGAACTGATTAAAGCATTTTTGTAAAAGTCCCTCTAATGGTCTGTATATAGCTGAACAAAAAGGCATTCATTTAAATAATGGCCAGGCAGATTGACATCTTTGCAATATGTGTGCCCACTTTTTAAATTGTGATCAATAAAACGTTTTCTGTACTGATGAAGTCCCACCCATTAGTGCCAAAATGGAAGTCAAGGTGATTCCATTTATGCTGCCCCTATGGCAATTTGGCTTTAATATATCATGGGATGTAGAAGCAAAAATGAGATAAGTATGGAACTAATAATAATTCTTTTTAAAATAACCTCTGGAACCCTATATTTCACAATGAGAAGTGAAAGTACAAACCAGTGGAATTAATGTACCTTATTTTAAATCAACAGGGTTTGCTCTTCTAATACATTTACTTTATTTTTTAAAAAACAATTTTTCAATTCTTTTCTAAGAAAATAACTTAAACTTTATTATAACATGTATTATATTTTCTAGTCCCTCCCTCCTAAAAAAAATCCAGATTTAACACATACCATTTAGTAAATATCTTATTAACATAATATGTCGCATGAAATATCATATGAAGTTACAGCAACTTGAAATCTTGGTCTTAATTTTTTTTTAAAAAACAATTTTTCAATTCTTTTCTAAGAAAATAACTTAAACTTTATTATAACATGTATTATATTTTCTAGTCCCTCCCTCCTAAAAAAAATCCAGATTTAACACATACCATTTAGTAAATATCTTATTAACATAATATGTCGCATGAAATATCATATGAAGTTACAGCAACTTGAAATCTTGGTCTTAATTTT
>NW_006294681.1:5945597-6004993 GCF_000327345.1 Myotis davidii | reverse complement strand
CTTAGACTTCTACCTGGTCTGTCTCTGTTGATATCACACCTGGCCTTTAGACTCCACTAATTACTCACTGATTGCTCTATCATTTCTGATAATACTCAGTGGCATAAATTGTCCATGGTCTGACCTAATTAAAATTATACCCTTTTGAAGGGACAGGACGTTGTCAATCCTAAGGCGGCTCTGACCCCAGGAAGGCTCTTCTCCACTGTTCTTTCCTTGGTTCTCTCTGTTCAACTTCTAGATGATCTATCCTTTCACTCTTCCTATAAAGTGTCATAGATCACCTTCTTAATTTCTCACCATTTAGATCTCCATGGTTTTTGGCAATGCCCTTAAGCATGCACTTCTGCATACTCTGTTTCAAATAAAATCGGTCCCTTTTAGGCAAATACACTGGAGTACTCATTCTGTTCTTAAGTCCTACCTCTCCCCCTATTCATCTAAAAATAAAAGACCAAATGAGAGGCAACAAGCATTTATTTGAGATAAAAAAGAATTGCCATTTGGGGAGCACAGATTCAGGCAGAAACCCAAATAGTGTCCTAATTACAGGGTGAAGTCAAGGGGTTTTTATGAGAATAGAAAGAGAATAATTACATGAATAGAAGAAAGAAATTTCTATTGGTACTGACAAGCTGTATTACTTTTTTGCTATAGATGACTGGTTACTGATTCTATGAAAGACTGTCCATAATCAATAGTAACTGGGGTGAGGATGTCTGCTTTTCCTGTTGACTTTACAATTGTTTATAAGACAATGTGGCTAGGGCCCGGTCTAAAGGTTATTTTGCCCAGATCAAGAGCAAGACGTGCAAGGCAGTTCCCGAGTAATGGCTATTCTTGCTCCATTTTAAAATGGCTCCACTTATGTCACCTTTTCACACCCCCTACGCATAGTCTCTATGCCACTGAACCAAGCTGGGACTACAGTCAGCAACCCACTTTTCTCAGAACAAAACCCCTGCTCTAATATTGGAGTTCTGGTTAGATATAGTAGACCCCCGTCTTCTCAGCTTGCCCCTCCCAGCATAGAACATCTGTCCTATGGGGCAGGGAGATCAGGGCCCAGCCAGCCACATCCTTCCTTCCCAGTGGGGAAGAAAGCCCCATCTTTATGGCCATACCCAGCTGGAATAGAGCTTCTGTAACACGGAGCTGAAAGCTGGGGGTGATGCCAACAGCCTCCCCTCCTCAGGTAGCTCTAGACTGAGAGATAGGACTGTGAGCCACAGCTTCTCGGCCACACCCAGCCAGAATAGAGCTTCTGTCACACTGAGCTGGGGGAAGGGAGGAGTGAATGTGAGCACATTCTGGCTCAAATATCGTAGTGTCTTGCTGTTTTCACAGAGATTTAGTAGATTTTCTTGAATAGATGCTTCCTCATTTGATGTCGTCCCTTAGGACAATTTTTGGAGACTTGAAGTTTCTTTAAAAATAATTATTAGCATTTAAAAAGCTGATTCACTGGAGGGAGGGTGTGCTGAGCTCCAACCGCTGCCATTAGGAGTCAATCTCTCCTTACTTTTAAAAATTCTCACAATGATGCAGTGTATTTACTTTGTTTGCATTGTAGGGTCAGAAGATTGTCATTTAACATTAACCCTTATGTTGCTTTACAAAATTTTAATATATGTGTTCAGGCATCTTAGTAAGATAATTTGCTTTAAGGCCAGTTATATAGCTCTCATTCTTACTGGAACTTTCTCAAAAGCCTTCTTCTGGGGGGGGAAAAAAGAGCAATTTTTACTCTTAAATTTTCCATATTTGACAGGCTTCCTTGGCTACATCCCCCTCATAAGACAATGGAACATAATGGGTTTCATTAATCCCATGTTAAGACCTTTCAGCCTTGGATTGCACTCAGGCATTTCATAGCAATTACTTGATTTCCATTCATAATCTCACCACAAAGATCTCTCTTATGAGTTGAATTGTGACACCCAAACATTCATATGTTGAAGTCCAAACCCCCAATACCTCAGAATGTGACCTTCTTTAAAAATAGGATCTTTGCAGATGTAGTTAGTTAAGATGAGGTCACTAGATAGATCCTAATTCAATTATTACTGGTCTATTTTTAAAAAGCAACAACTTGGAAACAGACACACACACACACACACACACACACACACACAAAGTGAACACCAGGTAAAGATTGGAAGTTTGGTGCCACAAGCCAGGGAACTAGCAGAAGGTGGAAGAGAGGCCTGGAATAGGTCCTTCAGAGGGAGCATGGCACTGCTGACATCTTAGTCTCTGAATTCTACTCTCCAGAACTGTGAGACAATAAATTTCTGTGGTTTAAGCTGCTTAGTTTGTGGTGCTTTATTATGTAGCTCTAGCAGACTAATACAATCTTCATACTGATGAAAATTATTTCTTGCTAGCTGATGTGTCACTCCAAGTCATTGTAAGTTACTCAGAGTTTAAATAATGTTCAGAACATCCAAGACTATTATAAACCTAGAGCCCGGTGCACAGATTCGTGCACCAGTGGGGTCCCTCGACCTGACCCGTGGGGATCGGGCTGAAATTGGCTCTCCAATATCCCCCAAGGGGTCCTGGATTGCAAGAGGGTGGTTCTCGGGTGACACACCTTGGAATCAGGCTCCCTCCTTTCTGGTTCCAGGTGCATCACCTGAGAACCTCAGCTGCCAAGTCACCGCAGCTCAGCAGCTCCTGCATTGAGCATCTGTTCCCCTGGTGGTCAGTATGTATCATAGCCACCGGTCAGAGCGTCTGCCCCCTGGTGGTCACTGCACGTCATAGCTACTGGTCAGATGGTTGAATGGTCGGATGGCCGCTTAGGAGATATATATATATATTCCCTTTAAAATAAAGAGCAATATAAGAGGAAAACTACATAGGGATTAATGGATACTGTTTGTCTCATGGAAGCCATCAAAAATATATTGAAAGAAGTGCATTTTAATATAAAATTTCAAGGGAAAATTGAATAAATCACCTGGCAAATAGTAAAGAATGAGCACAAATATACCATACATGTGAGAGGAAAAAGTCAGTGCTAGATTTTATCTCCTATAGAATCTACTCCAGAGTTCCACAATCCTTGAGTCATTTAACAAATATTTATTTACTGAGTGCCTCTAGTTTGCCAGGCTCTTCTAGTCCTGTTACTTATTAAATATCTGCTGAAATAAAGTGAAGTTGTAAACCTATCTTTAAATCCCTGGAAAACCACCCCCATCTCTGCTTAGTTACTTGTATTTTCTGTTACTTGGAAACACTTCTATGTCCTCAGGTTCCCAGTGCCTGCTAGAACACATACATCGGATACTTCTCCTTGTTTCTGTCTGACCCAAGGCTCACAGTCAAAGTCCCTGCCAAGGGCTGGTTTCCATGTTCTAATTGTTTTGGTAAGCTGTACAGGGACCTCTGAGAGCCCTTGATCCCAGGGAAAAATGCTAAGGGAAAGAACCAATTTTTGACTAATGGAAACTGGTCTCCAGTTATCTCCGTTTCCAGTAAGGTTGCCCATAGGTCACGAGATAAATTTAACAACTCATTTGTGAGCATGTAGAGGCTTCCGGCTGAGGTATATTTAAAAACAAAAAGAAAATCTACTTCTTTCCTTAGTTACCCTCAAGGCCTTAAGCTTCTAGTGATGTTTTTGTAAGTCACGCACACATACCCAAAAAAGAGGAAGTTAGGTTATTGGCATAATTTGTCAATTTTAACTTAAAGTTTATGGTTAGCAATATAAAGCCTTAATAATAAATATAAGTTTAATGTCAAAAAGAAATTCGTCTTTGTCCTGTGTCATTTGCTGTTACATTTGAGAATTCACAAAGCCCTGCATTTTTGTCCCATCTACATACACTATACTTTACACCAACTTTTCCTTAACATGGAGGAGATCCTGATGTTATCAACACCTATAGCATTGAATCTTTGGAACTTTCTCCTTACATTAGAAGCCATGTTTGAATCAGTTTAATTTGTGCTGTTTGTCTCATGGGATCCATCAGAAAATGTATTGGAAGAAGTACATTTTAATATAAAATTTCAAAGGAAAATGGAATAAATCAACTGGCAAGTAGTAAAGAAGGAACACAAATACACAATACATGTGAGGGGATGGAAATCAATGCTAGATTTTATCTTCTGTGATAATTTGCAAATGGTATTTTGCTTTCTCCTTCTATATTCTCCATTTGCCAACTTCTGACCCTAAACCATCTGGAGCTGGTTGCTTCCCCAGGGCCATGGCAGTGACCATGACAATAAGTTGGCACCTTTGTCATTGCCTATTGCACTGAGAGGTTTAATTATCTGAGGTAGCCCCCCCCCCCAGTATATTATAGGGGAAAAAGTTGTAAGTCATTTCCATCTTTTTCTTTCCCTGTTACCAAATTTTTAAACCTAAAAATAAATTTGACTTCTCAAATTGTCAGGTTACATGGTGAGTTTGATTAAGTGCTTTACTCTAAAAATAACCGTAAGTTTGACAACATTCTCTGTCGGCATATAAAACATGCAATAGTGGTTCATCTCCCTGACTATATGAGCAACTGTGCTGAGATGCCACTGCTTTCTTATAACATTGACAAAATCAAATGTGTGACAGTTTTATGTGTTGGGGCAGCTGTAGAGAAACAGGAGCCCTCAGGCAGTTGGTGACAATGATACAACTCTGCAGACTGTGGCTGAACAATATCTAACAAAGTTTACCCTTGCATTTGTCCTTGACCCAGCAACCCGACTTCATAGAATCTATCAAGAAGTTATGGCTCCAAAATATGAAATATTTAACAAGTTTATTCATTGCAACATAAATCATAATAACAAAAATTAGAATCAGCCCTAAATGTCCATCAATAAGACACTGGTTGAATAAGGTAGGATATAGCAACACAATGCAGCATAATTTAGCTTTAAACAGAAAAGAGAAAGAAATATATGTTCTACTTGAAACAGTATTCAAGATAGACTGTTCAAAACTAAATTTTTAAAGAAGTATTCATAGTAGCCCTTTATGTAAGGAAAAATTTCTCTGTGTTTCTCTCATTTTTGCAAAAGGAAACAGTAGAAGGGAAACCAAAATTAATGAAAATAGGATCGAATAGGATGGGAGGGACAGGAATGAAAGGATACATCTCTAACTATACTTTGGAATATATAGTGTATAAGTAAGTTTACAGTTGTGACTATAAGAATAAACAGTTTATTCTTATATTATTATCTATTTATTTTTATATTATTTTCCACACAAACAACTTTAAACCTACTTTTGCCTCCCCGATAGAGTTGATTTTGGAAGTAACATAAAAATACCAAAAAATAAAAATAAGTATATCAATGAACCTACCTGTAGGCAAAGTTAATACCATAACTACAAAGAAAAGACTTACTTTAAATGTCCTTAAAACAGTATTTTGGCTAAGCTAACTTAGTGATCATATTCTAAAGAAAAATAGAGCTACAAAGAAATCTGAACCTTAAGCAGTCAAACTTACCGTGTAGTATTAGTGTTAATCATTTGAAACTATCCTATAAAGGGTGTGCAATGATGAAAAAAGTAATTACATTAATGGTGTTAGGAACCATGATTATTGGTGTGAAAGAAAAAGTTTATAAGTATAAAATGAAAGAAGATAAGTAAAAGCTGTTATTTCTAGTTTATATTTAACACAACAGTATGAGCTCACGATTTTTTCAAAAATATATATTTCACACATATGTCCACTAAAAAGGAATAGAAGAAATGAAAAATTGCAGTCACTACACAAAGAGTCCTGACTGTCAAGTCTAAATATCATTGGCTACTAAAAGGGAATTCTTTGGAGGAAAGGCTGCTGCCCTGCCCAAGGGAGGAAATATACAACATGAACCTGGAATATTTTATTGTCCCAGAAAGCAAAAATGCTACCAAAGAGTAATAGGTCATATTAAAAGGAAACCTAAGACAACATGAATGGACTTTCATTGTCACAGATGGAACAACTGTAATTAAAATAATGACTACAATTGATTGAAATGCATTAATCTATTTTAAAACTCTGTTTGAATTGTTATTCACATATTTTTAAAGCCCAAAAGGGGGGAAAGGTTATTAAACACTTTGGAAATAACTTAGATTTCAACATTTTACTCCAAAGTTGCCAATTAAAAATACTCTCATTAACGGTTAAAGTCATGTGGAAAAAGCTTGATAGAAAACTTCATAATGTAGCATCACAGAGTGGGACGATATTGTATATCTCCTAAAATGAAGCATTATGAAGGACATAGCTCCACTTCCTCTCCCGAAAAGAACAAAAATGTAATCAAGTTACGTAACGCCATGATGAATCAAGCAGGAAATTCTAAAACCTGGGATTTCTAAAGCATAACTGGTCTTGTTTTTCTTCTGAAGTAAGGCTGGAGTGACAAATGCATGGAATACACTTCTTAAGGAAAAAATGAAAAGCAAGGAAGGCAGACTAGCAGATGAAATTATGTGATGAATATACGCAGGCTCCTATTAATCTTTCCACTTTTGTTTTGTTTGAAACTTTTCTTGATAACAAATTCAGAAATTGCTTTTTGTTTTCTGATACATGGAAACCTTGGAGCCACTGGCTTGCTCTGCCCTCCACAGTCATCAACTCCCTTGTAGATGGCACTGTCCCTGGCAAGGAAGTCATGGTTGGACATCAGCAAGCTGCCCACTAGTTTCAAATAGATATTCAAAGCATCCCTTTTAAAGAGATTGGTAATAATCAGCATTCTTTTCAAAGAAATTCTATCTTAAAACCATAAACTAGAGATGCCTCCTTTTTCCAGGTAAATAAATGAGAACTAGATTTTTCTCAAATCTTGAGATTGTACCTGTGAACCTGCCTGAGTAATTCCCTAGTCATCACCTTGACCTTCTTCTGTCTTGTGTGCAGAACAATGCATTTCTGGCCCAGTGAGGATTAAAAAAGATAGCAGACTATCTCAGTCCGCTGGGGCCTCTAGAACAAAATACAGGCACACCTCCTTTTGTTGCGCTTCACAGATACTGTGGTTTTGTGTGTTTTTTTTTCACAAGTTGCAGGTATGTGGAACTTGTGTGGAGAAAGTCCGTCGACACCTCCTTTTGTTGCGCTTCACAGATACTGTGTTTTTTTTTCACAAGTTGCAGGTATGTGGTCACCTTGTGTGGAGAAAGTCTGTCAGTGCCATTTTCCAACAGCGTTTGCTCACTTCGTGTCCCTGTGTCACATTTTGATATTTTTCTCAATATTTCAAACATTTTACTCATATTTGTTATGGTGAACTGTGGTCAGTTATCTTTGATGTTACTGTTGTAATATTTTGGAGGCACCATAAACCATGCCCATATATGATAGTGAATTTAATGAATAAATATTGTATGTGTTCTGACTACCAGCCATTCCTATGACTCTCCCCCTCCCCTTGGGCTTCCCTATTTCCCGAGACACAACAATATAGACATTAGGCCAATTCTACCGTGACCTCTAAATATTCAACTAAAAGGAAGAGACATGCTCAGCCATAGTGGCTCAGTGGTAGAGCATCAACCTATGAACCGGAGGTCGCAGTTCGATTCCCAATCAGGGCACATGCCCGGGTTATGATGCAGGCTCTCTCCCCAGTGGGGGGCTTACAGGAGGCAGCCGATTGATGATTCTCTCTCATCATTGATGTTTATATCTCCTATCCCTCTCCCTTCCTCTCTGAAATCAATACAAATACACACACACACACACATTAAAGGAAGTCACATGTCTCTCACTTTAAATCAAAAGCTAGACATGATTAAGCTTAATGAGGAAAGCAGGTCAAAAGCTGAGATAGGCTGAAAGTTAGTCCTCTTGGCCAGTTGTGAATGCAGAGAACATATTCTTAGAGGAAATTAAAGGTGCTACTCCAGTGAACACATGAAAGATAAAGTGAAACCGCCTTATTGCTAATATGGAGGAAGCTTTGGTGGGCTGGGCAGATCAAAGCAGCCACAACACTGCCTTGCCCTGTGATGCCATGAGATCTCAGGATTCGTGCCAGAGTGCAACCAAACAAGAGGCCAGGAAGGCAGGACAGACCCAGCCCACAGGACGTCCAGAAAACAGAGCTCGTGTGGTTGGTGATTGGTAACCAGGGAAGGTTATTGAGGGGAGAGTGGCCTGGACCTCACTGCTCAAAAGTGGTCACCCAGCACAGTGAGCAGGATGAATGCACTGGAGAAGCAAGAGCTGAGGACAAAGACCCGGTGAGGAGGGGCTGTAAGTAGTTGGGTCCATCCTGCGACCTCACTAGGTGCAGTGTAATCATCCCAGAGATACGATTTAAGGGCAGCAGAGAAAACTGACCTTCACAAATTATTTTCCCACTGAAAATACTGCTGGCAGTTTTTCTATTACTTAATACACTCAATTCTTGTAGGACACACAGCCTTTTTTGAAAATGCATGTGTTGTTTGGTTGGGGAACATCCAGCAGCAAATCTATATCTTCTGCTCACTGGCTTATCGTTTGGGTAGGCAGATACCCTGCAACAGTTTCGCTGGGTTAAAGGCCAGAGGAAGGTCTACTGCAGGGGATGAACTCAGTGTCGTGGAACATTCAAGGTAACTGAGGGTCTGCCCTAATTGGTTTGGCTCAGTGGATAGAGCATCGGCCTGTGGACTCACGGGTCCCAGGTTCGATTCCGGTCAAGGGCGTGTACCTTAGTTGCAGGCACATCACCAGTAGGGTGTGTGCAGGAGGCAGCTGATTGATGTTTCTTTCTCATCGATATTTCTACCTCTCTATCCTTCTCTCTTCCTCTCTGTAAAAAATCAATAAAATATATTTTAAAAAAAAAACAGAAAGAAGATAACTGAGGGTCAGTTTGAGAACATGACCTGATTGAAGGAAAGATAGTGCTGTCACCATAGCCCCAGAGCGGGTGGACAGAACAAGGACAACGCAGTGGAAGGCAAAGCTTTCAGCCACTTCCCCGGTGTACTTCAGGCCAGCACCTCCCCCTGCATTCCGTCATTCCTCACTCTTGGATATTGACTTTCGCATGAGAGAGTGAAGTAGAACTGACAACATGTGATTGTGACTTCTTTGAAGAAGAATAAATATATCCTGAGTGCACATTTCTCAGTTCATGTTACCACCAACCATGGGCTTTTAAAAAATAAATTGATGAAGGTTAACAATGCTTCGATAACTAAAACTATGCTTTAAAGAAGGTGTACTTCGGAATTTCCAATTGTTGTAGTGGCTGAGTTATATTTATGTCATTTATAAGAAAAGCACACATTTATTGTGAAATCTCCTTGAATATATTTTACAACATCTGACAATAATTATAACCACCCTTGTATTTCAGAGAGCAGTTTGTGTATTACACCCCTAAAACAATATAAGATAAAGGAAATGTTGGTAAATTTTCAAATTCTGTCTTTTTGTTTGAGGACTGAGAGCTCCCCACCATTTCCCTATAATTGGCTCATCTAATTCTCTGTCTGTATTTGTAAAGTGAGAAACAAGGCAATATTCTAGATAATTCAGAATAAAATTAACTTTCACCTCAATTATTCTCTTCATTGCAATTGAACGTTTTTAAGGGGTGAATTATGTGGCATTCACTTAAATTCTTCACCAGACACTGCATGTCACAGATCATGTTAGTCGACTTTAAACTTTTTTGGCGCAATAATTAGTCTCTATTGTGTAACCTCGATGGAAAGGTTTTCAGAAAACAGTGGAAAGAAAGCCCCCCACCGTTGTGCCCAACAGACCTCCACCCGCTGTCTGAGCGGTGCACTGAAGCCGAAACGGTCGCCTCTCTGGTGGCTTAGAGGGTTTGGAACCTGTGACCTGAAAGTAAGAGGTGGCTGAGGGGCACCGGCAGGAACAACTGTGATCGATACCACACAGTGAGTGGGCTGTGGCTTTGCCGTTATCAGAGCTGGGCTGTTAATGAAGCACAACTTTCTCTTTCTCTCCTCCGAACTCCTTCCTGTTGTTCCACCCCACCACACACATGTGCACACACATGCACACGCTTATACGCATGCACATACGCACACTCAAACACACGCACGTGCACACACACTCCTAAGCAGGGTGTGCATTTTAAGTGCCATTATCATAATCAGCTGATATCCAACGAAGCCCCAGGTCTCATTGCACATCTTGAAAAACCTTGCTGCCTGGGCCCACCCTTTAATATTCTGATGCAGTTAGCTGATCCAATTTAGCTGATTCTATGTGGAATGAGTGGGCCCTGCTCCCAGGCCCCTCCCAAAGATCTCAAACCCCCCTGAGAGTGTGAACTTTCCTGAGGGGTTCTGATCTAACCACTCAGGGGTGACTTCCTCTTTGGGAGGTCCATGTACACCCTAAAACATCATTGGAAATCAGGCCAAACTAAACTATCTCCCGGTTATAGTTATAACCCCTGTAGTCTTTTTACAGGTGGAAAGCTAGTTTTTACATATAAAGGCTCTTGATATCCCAGCAGGTGTATGTGTACTTTGAAAGGATGGGAGAAATAAAACTTTCTCACCCTCCTTGAAACCCTCTTTCTCTCCAAAATGAGCTGCCTATAGCCAAAAGGGTTCCCAGGAGTTGTGGGACCCCATACCTGCTCACAGTGCAGCTGGTCACCCCACACCAGGGCGGCTGCAGAAAGGGAGGTGATGATGACTTCCACAGGCCCCCCAGCCAAATTAGGGTGCAAACGGAAGCTTCTCTGTGGCTCAAGGACCTTGTTAGATATTGCTAAGGTTTGGTCTGTGCTGTCATTCTGGAGATATCATTTTATGTCTTTACAAATTTCCATATCAGACAAAATAGCATACTATGTAAAAATATATCATAATTGAATATTTAAAATATATTTTTATTCACTTCAGAGAGGAAGGGAGAGGGAAGGAGAGAAATAGAAACATCAATGATGGAGAGAATCATTGATCGGCTGCCTCCTGCATACCCCACCCTGGGAATTGAGCCCGCACCCTGGGCATGTGCCCTGACCAGGAATTGAACCGGGACCTCCTGGTTCATAGGTTGACATTCAACCACTGAGCCAAGCCGGCTGGGCTTTTGTTGTTGTTGTTGTTAAGTTTTGTTATGTGTTGTTTGGATAGCAAAATTGAGGCCAGGCAGCATCCTGCAATGAAAGAACACCCAGTGGAAGTGATGGGAGATGGATGGGGTACACATCTTTGCTTGGACATTAATTGGCACTGTGGCCTTAAGTAAATTACTTTACCTCTCTGTGCCTTCATCTTCAAAATAAAGATCTGAAAAACATATCCAGCATCAGATTCATAACCATTAGCTGGAGAGAAGAAGGAACTAGAAATGAGTGAAAATATAGGGTTGTAAGGAAATAGGGCTGGATGGAAATCTGAAGACTTTTAAAATTTTAAAGTCAAATAAAACATTTGATAAGTTTATTGCCTGGACATCCAGGGTAACCCTTTCATAAAAGAGTTTTTAAGATTCTTGTTGCCTTTAAATATTATGATCTGAAAAAAATAATGCTTTGGTGTATTGGGGGGGTTTATAGAAATGGCAAGATTTCTACAAAAGTCTACTTGCCTGCCAATTTTATAGTATTTCAAATTCAGAATTTTATTATGCGTCATGGCAATATTTTAGTGCACAAAAGCACTGTATTTCCTGTTTTCCATCTACCGCCAATAAAGGTTTTCTAGAATGAGTAAGCTATTGCATTGCATTGATCCACCTCAAGGAAAGAGATTTATTCAGAATGGGATTGGAACCTGCCTTCTGCCCCTGACTTTATAAGAGGGATTTGCATTTCCCACAACATGTGTCTTGATAGGACCATATGGTACAGCCATGTCATGCTCTCCAACCAAGCACTTTCTATAGCTATTACTGTCCATATGTACAAAAGGGGGTGACTAACCTGGGATGCAGCAGAAAGCACCAAAAGAAAAAAGGGATAATTCAGCCTCAAGTACAAGAGGCCTTTATAGCCACTGTTTCTGGAACAAGCCAGCAGCTAAACAATAGGTTTGTGAATTAACTTCTTCCCAGTGACAGCTCTGAAGTTACATGTTCACTGTGTCAGCAGAAGAGGCTGTGTCATCTTGAATGTTACCTGATTTCATTAAGCCTCTCTTGCTATTTCTGTCATTGAAAATACATGTCCCTGTTCCCATCCCCACCCCCAAAATGTGTAGAAATGTATTAGAGGCCTTGAGATTTTAAATGAGAGTACAGGCAGGAAGCCAAATGTGTGATCCCGGTTGTCCTTGAAAGGGACACTGTTCACACAGTTTCCTGACATGAGTGCTCTTGCCAGTCAAGCCCCTGGGGAGGGCAGAGCAGGCTGGTTAACAGGCAGGGGTCAGACAGGCAATTGTGCCTTTTTCCGGGGCAAAGTGAAGACAAGAACAGGAGAGAGAGCAAGAGAACCCCACAGACACACACACACACACACACACACACGAAGGCTGTAGAGGACAAGCTACCCAGACAGGGCAGCCCAGCATGCCAAGGGCTCCTGGAGGGGCATCGAGGAGCTGCAGTGTCTCCAGTTTGCTGCCACACCGTTGGGTTTTCTCCACTGTCCCCAAGATGCTAAGTATCTGTTACTCTCCTAGAAACTCACATTCTAGGACAGATAGACCATTGGTGCCTTTGTGGCACAGCTCAGACAGATGGGAAGTCCCAAATACCCATACACAATGAAGAAAACATCATTACAGAGAACACAGCCAACATATAAGTCAGCCTTTCAAATGACAGGTTTCGAATTCTAAGGAAGCCAACTGGAATTGCAAAAAACTTTACTAGACCTAAAATTCTCTAGCCCGTGACAGGCTGCCTCACATTTTCCTCCCACTCCTTAGATTCATCCACTTCCACCTTACTTCCTCTTCCCTAAAAGGGATCTGCTAAATATTGTCTCTCTAGGAAATACCAAAAGAATCTCAGACCTACACTCCCCACACCTCCCCCAATTTCAGTTTCCAGTGTCCTGTTCATAACTGAGTTGCAACTCACTGTACCCCCAAAACCACTCCTTCCTTCCTACTCCTGCATAGCAGCCATACAGTCTTCTAGAATATCCAGTGAAAATATCAGATAAGACCCCGACCTTAGATTCAGGCAAGTGTGCTCTCTAAATCAAGGTCACAAGATTGAAATATGTAATGATTAAAATGCAATGGTTCTTCAATTTGGGCTTTGTAAGAACCACCTTGGGCCCTATGAATACAGCTCCTCCTTCCATCTCCCCACCCTGATCACCTGATGGAGCCTGTGTGGAGTAAGAAAGCATGCGATCACTAAAATACACTTGGAGAAATGTTGTCTTAGTGAAACAATAACCATGAGGCACACAGTCCCTGTGGGACCATTTTCTCTTTGAGGTCATAGGACCAGGCCAGAGAAAGAAACCCCGCGGGGTGGGACTGAGAGGGTCAGAGCAAGGTTGAGGGAGGCAGACAGACGGATGACAGTAAAACAGCGTGAGAATCCATAGCCAACTCAGATTCTCCCCATGCTGCCCAATCCATAGTCTAATCCTCCCCAAAAGGTTTCCATCCCAACAATGAATGGAAAGATCTCAAGTTCTCCCACCCAGGTGAGCAATGGGTTTCCTAAGTGACACAGATTTGGGCATACTTACGTATGGCTTTCAAAATCTGGAGTAATCATGCTTTGCTTTTCCTACTCAACCTTGTGTTCCACGTTTGCCTGTGTATATGCTGTGCTGGCTTTGTGAGGGTGTTGCAAGTATCTGTCTCCCAGATGACGAGTGAAGGCCCTGAGTACCACATGGAATCGCCCAGAGAAAGACCTTAAGATCATGGCCTTAAAGACACACAGTGGGAGAAAGCACATGCAGGTGATGCATAGACTCGGGCTCACACACCCAGCGCCCAGCCGGCAGGCTCATGGCTGCCCATGCCTCTCCATACACATATGGCACTTGATTGGGTCAGTTCTGGTGCCTGCCCCAGGGAAAGCACGGATCTGCAAGGAGCAGCCTGGGGGCAGCCGCCAGCTGGACACACACAGAGGAAACATGATCTGTGTGGACTCCCCACTTACTGGAGATAGTGGTCAGATGCTGCGTGCTCCCCTCGTGCCACCTGTAACCGGAGAGGACACAGCAGCTGAGCTGGCGGTGATGGTGGCCGTCCTCGTGCGCCTCCCTTTGTGAGTGAAGTGGCCCATCCCCTGCCATCTGGTGTCCCAAAGCACAGAGTGAGCAGGAGGCATTTTAATTATCATGAATCTTCAGGAGAGGACAGATAAAGAGGAAAGGAGAAGGAGCCCGCAGGAGTGAATTAGGTCCTTGAAGTTCATCGAAAGCAGCCTCCTCCATGCATCTGGCTGAGGACAAAGGGACAGATGAGGTCAGTCTCCTCCCCAGCCGGCGGGCCTGATGGGCGGCTGTGGGCCTGGCGATGGATTGCCTGCTAGCTACCACGGCTCCCCATGCTCATCTCAGCTCACCTGCAGCTCCCTGGGGCTTAGTATTATCGTCCTTCATCGGTGAGTAACCTGAAGTGCAGGGAAACTAGGTGAGTGAATTGAAGCGCAGGCACTTCAAGACAAGTCAGGATTCAAGCCTGGGTCAGTTTCACTCCAAAGCTCACGTATTTCCTACTAGGACAGTGGTCTGCAAGCTTTTGGGGATCAGATGCCCTCCACAGTCTCTAGAGTTACTGAGGACCCTAAAAGGCCTTTGTTTGTGTTGGCCATAAATGGAATAATTACCACCTTAGAAATTAAAACTGAGAATATTTTAAATATTCATTTATTAATTCATTTAAAATTATTATTACATGTTAACAAAAATAGTCTGTCTTATGAAAAATAACTTTATTGTTCAAAACTAAGCAAAATAATGAGTGACATTATTTTACATTTCTGCAAGTCTCTCTAATATCTGATTAATGGAAGATTCTTGTATCTTGTTCTGCATTCAGTCTGTTGTCATATCATCATGTGGCCTCTAGAAAACTTCATGAGGAGAGTGAAAATATCTAAGTAGTATTTTGAAAACGGGATTTACCTCAAAAACCCCCCAACCCCCTGCAAGAGTGTCAGGGACCCCAGGGGTCGCCAGGCCACACTTGGAGAACCGCTGCCCTGTGGCCACACCCGACATGGAGAGTGGAGGTTGGCTCAGCCCTGTGCAGGTCCCTGGCTCTGTGTGCTCTGGAACCCGTCACCAATGCAGGCCAGTCCTTTAAACCATGAACGACTGTGCATGTAGGTCTTAGAAACATTATTCATGGATCTCAGGGCTGAAGCTTCCCCTAAGGAGAGGATGGTTTCTCATGTGCCAGTGTGGTCCCCAAAGAGTGACCTTGTCACTCTCATGGTGCCTGCAGGGCAATGCTTCTTAAGAGGTGGGATAGCCACTCCCTGGAGGCCAGGCACAGCTCCTCCCCTACCAGACTGACCCAGCAGGAAGCCCAGTCTTCTGAGGACCAGTTTCCACAGCTCATGTTCAAACGTCTAAAGGCATTCATTACAAAGTGCTTGCTCTTTTAATTTCACTGTGAAAATATGGACCCTGATCCGTCATGGGACAACACGGCCAGCACTGCCTGCTTTTCTCCTTCGGTGGGTTGCAGAGTCAGGGTCACATTCAAGATAATGACCATCAACTGAAGTTTCAAGCAAGGGCAGCAAACAGGGTCCAGCTCCAGGTTCATCAGCTGGAGCCAGATGAATGGAGATGACCCAGCAGAGAAATGCAGCAACGGGAAGGGAGACAGACCCACCAGCCAGAGTCAGGCTGCCACCGGCCAACTCAGCTCAAAGTCAGACTCCAGCCAACTCAGCTCAAGGTCAGGCGCATCACAAATCAGAATCAGAAAGGACAAGGCAGGCCGGGCGTGGCCTTCATCCTAAAACGCTGTGTTGGCAGCGACAGGCTTCCCAGATGTGGAGGTCCTGGATCACTGGTTGCTCCACCGGATGGCACTGGTGTCCTTACAGAATCTATCTGACATCATTGTAATAAGAGGATATTACGTATTCATAGTCAACTTTATCAATAGTTAATTGTTCTTATTTTAAAAAATAATATTTCATGTCAGCTTTGAGCATTTGAAGATTTCTATATACACTCTGAACTACAGTTTCCATTAAATTTGCAAGTGTTGCCTTTAGGCTGAAAGTGACCTACTACTTGGGCTTCTAAATAGTTTTCCCAACTTTTTCACATTCCCTTAGTTTATAGCAAGCCTACTTACGTGGGAACAATTTATAATTAAAGTAAGATAAGTAAATTAGAAGTGACTTGTTCAAACTATGAACCACTGCCTCAAAGGACAAGTGGAAAAATAGACTTCCCTTTAGCCAAATGCCATCCTGTTGCAGACAAGCCGTAGCTTTTTGGCAGTCAGCCGTCACTTCCCGGCCAGCAATTAAGTAATTACAAGGCTGCATTTCCATTTGTCTCATCACCATGTATTAACCTGGCAAGTCTGTGTAAGCAATACCATGGAAAGGAAGATGCTGTTTGAGACAGGTTACCATTACCAGTTACCTGAAGGATCAAAGCCGACTCTGTCAGAGTTTCTACCCAGCCGGTCTCCACCGGTTTTCTTCTCTCTCTGTTTTTCTTTCCCTCATTCATTCAAGAAACATTTATTGAAAACCTCCATGTAGTTAAACACTCTGGGTTTTACCCAGTGGAAAGCTTTCTGGTGTCACCGCTGAGACCTGGCAAGTAGCACCTCTTAGAAGTTCATGCTCAGGGCACGCCTGGCTGCCCCCTTCCAGCTGATGTCAAGATCACTCTTCTGGGACCCCTAAATGCCCTTGACCAGCCTGCTATACAACCTTGGAACAAGAGAACAGCAAAGTAGTGCCAGTTAGTTTCTGAAAGACAGTGTATGTGAATATATGTGTGCATGTATACCTATATATGTATATATATACATATATATGTATTTATGTATTATGTGTGCAGACATATAAATTACTATAAACTCTGTTTTATAATATCCTTATATTATTTCAAAATAATAACACTGTTCTTCTTGATATCTGTTAACATTAAGAATATTAAACCATATGTGTGTGTATGTGTAGACATAGAAGGTAGGTAGACAGACAGATATTTAGAGCACCATCCTTTTGCTGCATGATTAGAGACCTGAAAAATTAACCTGAAGTCACATTTAGCAACCAGGATGAGCGGCAAACCCCGCTGCCTCGTGCCTTGTGTGTTTGGAAGGAGAGGTAGAGTCATTCCTTAGGAGCTTCCAGCCTGAAGAAACATCAAGTAAACAAGCATTCACTTCCATTCCAACTACAGCAATGCCCTGTGTCCATTTATCTTCCTAAGCCTGCTGTTATCTTAATTTTTGTAACCAATGCATAACAAGATGTACATTTCACATGCTGGGCCTGCTCAGTCCACGCCCATCTCATTGCTCAATAGTAAGGCTTTGACCAAAGTTCTTAATATATATGCTCTTGATTCCTGCCCATCCTGCTGGCTGCTTCGTGGAAGGAAATAAGAAAGTGGATATCTAGGGGGCAGAGAGAAGGAGGATAACTCTGGCAAGGCAGTCACCTGCCCATCGTGGCAGAGGCATAAACTGTTTGGATCTACTTCACTCAAGATGTATATTAATGCCTACTTGCCTTGCTGCCTCACGAAGAGACAAACACAGATTACATTTTTGATGCTGTGATGTGCGGTGGCTTTATGTGATTTGACATCTTTCCCAAATCCCTGTCTCTCCACGATGGGGGGAAAAATAAAGAAAAACAACATCTGTTACAATTTGTGCGAGAAAGTGATGCCTTAATATACAGAGTGGTTTAGACATTTCTTTTAAAGTGTTTCTCTGCTTGGTGAGGATGAAGCGCTGTTTGCCTGAAATACTAATAATATCCTAGGTCTCCTAACGCTCTTTGGACTAGAGAAGAAACCTTCTCCTCCTCTTTTGAAGTCAAGCCGTCAGTATTGTAATGGTCAGATTAGACGCATGTAATGAAGAATTGTGTCTGACAGCCTGGATGGGCAGGCCAAGAGAGAGGCCAGAGGAAGGATAAGGAAATCTAATAGCAGTAGACAGCAAAGCCCGCCCGCCACCCACATTGGGATTTGCTCCCTGAAAAAGCTTAAATTATAGATATGATGGCAACTGGCATCAGGAAAGCATAGCTAGTTGGCTTTATTATTTGCTTTCTGACACTTCAAAAATCCCACCATTTTTACAGCCAGCAAGGCGTCACCTCTTTGCTTCCCAGATTCTATTATATATAAGAAAGGAAGACGTTATAACTCATGACTTGTAAGACATTTGCCTCTGAGAGGACTCAGCAGGCCCCGATCAGCTATTGAGGCATCTACAGTCTACTGCTGACGCACACTCTTAATGCTCTTCAATTCACAAATTTCTTTAATTTGGGAATATGGCTACTTCCAGGGCATCTAGACAAGGAGGTGGGTTCAGAAGTACACTCTCAATCCAAACACAGTGTAACTTACCCAAGAGGAAGTGGTTCTACAGTAAGAATTTACTGCTGCCAGTTAAGTGGTATGCTGAGGGGAGAACATGGGTAGCGGAAATAGGCTTCATGACTTTGAGGCAGGAGGCCTTCTTTCTAAGTGAGGTCTTCTGTTTGCACGCAGGACTGGCCAGCGTCTGAACCACCCAGCGGTGAATATCATCAAGGCCGTGTGATTCTGAACCATCATTAAAACACACCTAGATTTTACAATTTTAACTAATTTGCAGTTGATCCGTTAACCTTGGGCTCAGCAACGAGATGTCTCTTTTCCTCCTCAGGCAGCTGGTTGGAATCATGACCTTTGGATAAAAGTGATTTGACAGTAATAAGATTTGTAACATTTATTTAATTAGTGCTCTCCTAAAGACATCGAGAATGTTAATGGGAAGGTTAGACCTTGGTTTATCTAAGTAAGATAACATACGTAGAAAGCCTTGTGCTAGAGACCCTCCAAGAACAGCGGTTCTCAACCTGTGGGTCGCGAACCCTTTGGCGGTCGAACGACCCTTTCACGGGGGTCGCCTAAGACCATCCTGCATATCAGATATTTACATTACAATTCATAACAGTAGCAACATTACAGTTATGAAGTAGCAACGAAAATAAATTTATGGTTGGGGGTCACCACAACATGAAGAACTGTATTAAAGGGTCGTGGCATTAGGAAGGTTGAGAACCACTGTCCTAGAAGTTCCTGGGATGATCGAGCACTGTACAGGCTGCTTTTGTCTGCTAAATATTTCAGGTAAAAGTTCTCCTTCGGTTTTGTTCCAAGTGGAATTTTTGCTTTTACACTTTCATAGAGAAGTATCATCATGCCCATTATTTTATGAAAGATAAAACACAGCCCAAGAAGGCTTGGGTGGGACCTTAAAAATAGAGCCAACTGATTCCATCTCATGGTATATTTTTCAATGCCCCTATGTAGCTAACCTGAGAACATGACACCAACATTCAATAGCATGTCCACACTTACCCAGATTAATGGTGCAGTAAGTGAAGGCATGAATCAGTAACAAGACACGTTAGAGCTGGATCAATATTGCTGCACCAAAGCACATCCACAAATGTAGTGCTTAGCCTTGCTGTAGACTTCCTGTTACAATATTTAGCACAGGGAGAATGCAGGTAATTAGTTGTAAAAAGATGAGTGCCAAAAGCCATAGCCCTCAGCTGAGATCAAACATTTTTTGTCTATACCACAAATTCTTATATCTCATTTCGACCTGTAACAACTCTTGGGAGTTAATATTATCATCTCGATATTTCATCTAATGAAAGTGATGCCCACAGAAGTAGAAATTTTTGCCTAAATTCACACTCTAGTAAGTGGTGGACCCAAGTTCTACAGGAAATGAAAGAAAAAGCATGGTAAATGCTGACTCAGAAGTTAGGAATGCAGGCTTTGTGCTATTCACTAATGCTGTGTAAAATCTCAGGATAAGGAAGACTAGGTATAGGGGCAGGACCCAAGAGCAGCCTCTCCCAGTGGGGTGGTACGGGCTCTGAAGGAGCAAACATAGCCACAAAAGGGTCAGAAGTCCAGAGACTTAGGTGGAAATATTTCTGGACACAATAGTCCTGAGTGAGCCAACGTCTCCTCACAGGTGGGCAAAGTTTGGCAGCCAGGAAATGAGAAGTTCAAGCTCATGACTCATGGGAAAGTGACAGGGCTCCAGACTCTGGCTGTAGCTCAAAGATATAGTCATGACATCAGGAGGTGGTCTAAATCACATTCTGACGTCCAGCAGGGACTAAGATACTAGACATAGGACCACGATAGAAACTGAGGCACAGAAACAACACAGACATTCAATTAGCACAACTGGGCTGCCAGGGATCTGCTCTTAAGAATGAGGTTGAAGCCATGTGTCAAAGCTGCATCCAAAAGACATCTCAGGCCTGGCAGCCAACTCAAGTGACTGCCTACTAGAGTTCCTCAGATCCTTCCTGCCCAAGTGATGTTCACCCTCAGGGCGTGGGACTGAGTCTGCGGGCAGAATGAAAAGATACTGCAACTTTGGGAGCTGTGGGCTTTTCCTGGTGAGGTCCAGAAATCTCTGGCGACAGGACTTTGGTAAGTTATTAACTAGAGTGAGCATCGGTCAGTAAAAAGACTAGGCGGAATGTGGTGATTTGCACAGAAGCTTCAGGTTTTAAGACTCTAGGTTTATAAGTGTCCTAACTCAACAAGAACAGATATTGACATGAGGTTTGTCTGGAGAAGTCAATGAAATCAAACAAAGGTTTGATTTCTTTTTTAAGCTGCCTAACCTACAATACTTAATTTTAGGAAAACCTTTGACTTTGATTTGCTCAGCTATAAATGGGGCATTGAAGGATGAGTTCTTTAGACATGCTAAAGTAATTTAAACTAAATGAAGTGTTCCTATGCTTGGATGATATGTATAATACTAGAGGCCTGGCACACAATATTTGTGCACATGTACGGTCCCTAGGCCTGGCCTGGATTCAGGGCCATCTTCCCTGGCTGCTGTCAGCTGGCCCCACCCCCTGCTGCCACCCACTGCCAGTTCCCTGTTCCCTATTGGGTGATCGGGGCCTGCAGGCCAGGGGGAGGGACCAAGAGGTTGGCCCTTCCCACCAGCTTGCCTGCCCCACCCCCCACCATGGGTCGCCCGTTGTGTGTGGGGCAACTGGCAGGGCGGGGGCCTTGGCCTGGTGCCACTCACGCCTGCTGCCACCCACCCCCAGTTCCCTGTTTGCCATCAGGCAATCGGAGCCTGCAGGCCATGGGGAAGGGACCGAGAGGTTGGCCAACAGGACCCGATCAGAGCTGGGGGCAGCTCCTGTGTTGAGCGTCTGCCCCCTGATGGTCAGTGTGCCTCATAGCTACCAGTTGTTCTGCCCTTCAGTTGATTTGCATATTACCCTTTTATTATATAGGATAAGTACTGAAAATGATGGAAATCTATGATTCTAAGATCTTTTAAAAAAAAAATAGAAGGGAAAAGAAATAGCTTCCCTTTGATTCCAACAGCCAGAAAGAACAGAGAATAAGGAAGTTCTGATTGCTGAGAAGTGGAGCAATCACAGCTGCAGAAGGAACTACAACTTAAATACTTTTGCTGCAGTGGCTCAGTGGCTCTCTGCCTTTAATCTCTTTAATTGACTGCTCCCAGGCACATTGAAACACATCTTCATGTGTCTGAAATAAATTGTGTTGAACAGTCTGACTGAAGCTGGGGGATGATGGAGAATTGCTTTATTTCTGTTTGCCATGGCTAGTTGATTTCTATCATTTGCCTTAAAAAAAAATTAATAAGACCTTTGAAATGAAGATGGGGAAAGTTCTCTCTGTTGCTTAAAGGCCTCTCCTGCCATCTCTTGGATCACCCTCCTTCTTATCTCTTGGTTCTTATCACATCTTTCAGATGCCCCCTGACCTGGAGCTCTCCTCTGCTCCCTGGGGAAGGTGCCTGGGATCCTGCCCTCATCCTCTTGTCTGCTTCTCCACTACCTCCCTCAACCATCCACCCACTGTGGGGGTTTCACCAGGCATTTCTAAACTAATGGCTCCAGCCCTGACCCCTCCCTGGGCTCTACTTTGGGTTCCCCTAGGAATTTTCACATAGGTGATCTGCAGGACCCTCACACACCCACAAGAACTGAGTCTATCACTGGGGTTACAATCCTTAGCTCAAAAACCTGTCTCACAACCTGTCCATCCCAGGCTACCTTGTCTTCCCCAGAGGCTCCTGCAGCCTTTCTAACACCCATGCTAGGAACCAATGTCCTCCCCACCATGTGTGTAAGCTGTCACCAGGCCTTCCACTGCCATGTCTCTACTTCTCCTCATATCCCCCCACCCACCTGTCCCTGATCTACTTCAACCTCTCCTACCACTCACCTGGGCCCTGACAGGCCTCCCAGCCCCCATCTCTCCAACCTCAATCTACCTACTGACATCAAAGTTGCTTCCCCAGAACACAGGGCAGCTCATGACACTCTGTTCTAAAATTTAAAGTTGGCACCTATTGTCTACAGGATAAAATCCACATAACTAGTTTGGATTCAAACTCAATCATGACTTTATCCCGAACTGCATTCCAGGCTTTTCTCCCACCTTAGGTCTCCGTGGAGCACACACTCCTGGCCTGCCCAGCACTGGCCTTGCTGAGACACAGCACGTCCCCGCCTTGGTCCATCCCCTGCTCATGTCTCTGTTAGCAGCATTCTGAGTCAGATCCAGCTGTTTTATCTTGTACTCCCACATCAGTGGTGCTTTCACCACTATTTAATAATTATTTAATTTTGTCTCATACTAATGCTAGTTATTTGCATGTCTATGAAGACTAGAAGTTTCTGAATGCCACCCTCAAGGAGACCACAAGTGTCTTAGGTCCTAGGTGGTGATTAAGGGGGTAGGCCTTGCAAAAAGACTACCGGGACCTGAAATATGAGTCCACCACTAATGAGCTCGGGATTGTTGGGCAAGAGACATGATTATTCTCCCTTCACTTTCCTGACTCCACTTCATGTGTTTAGCTCAGAGCCTGATACATAATTCATGTTCCTTAAGTGTGATCTTTGATTTTATTATTATTATTATTATTCCTCAGTTTTGCACTCAGAATAGCAAAAAAGCACTCAGTGTGTTTTCAAAGTGGAATTCTTCCAAGAAAAGTTAGTTAAATCCAGGGACTCAGGGTCACATGCAGACAATCCCAGAAAGTTGTGAAGTGGTAATGTTTCTGCTAGTTCTTGGTCAGTTGCCCACTTGCCTATGTGACACTGATACCCAAAAAACAACATGGAAAATCAGGCTAGCAGTTGAGGACCCAAGCCCCTTAACCATGGGGGAATGGGGTTAACCTTGTGAAGTAGGTCAGCATTCTCCTCCTTTTCCTTGACCATCAGTGTCTGTCTTTAAGCCAAGTGAAATGGAGTCTGATATTGTCATTGCTAGCGTAGGGAAATGGCCCAGGTGCAGTCATGATCGATCACAGTGGGTGCCCAGGGCCCCCAGGCCCAGACACGCCTGACAGCTCTCAGGCTGCACTTATTTGTGAAGGACAACGACAACGCATCCTGTCAGCTCATGGACACAGAAATGGCTTCCACGAAGAGCCCACTTCCCTGGAAGATGCTCGTCTACATTCACGTTTAGCCTCCTCAGAATCACGGGGAGACCACTCAGGGAAACATTGGGTCACAATCCAATCCCTTTAAAGCAGTTGAAAATTTCTGTATGGCTCCAGACCGTAGGGAACTCTGAAATCTATGGCTGACAGTTGTAACGGGGCAGCAGCGTAGAGGCTAACTCAGGTGGTGTTATGTATACATCTCTAGGATATTCACTAAGGGAAAGTAGAAACGAAACAAGCAAGTGTGGTGGGTTATGGACTGAGTCCTGAAAGAGCCCTCTATAAAGCTCAAGCTCAGGCATCCCTCAAGCTCAGGTCATCTGTGAAAATGAGAATTCACTTCTCTATAAATTTGAGGTAGAAAGGGGCAACTACATGATTTCCAAAGTCCTTTCCAGCTCCTAAGTTGTCATCCTATAAACTGTGATCCCAGTCCACAGTTCTCAGATAAGGAAAGGTGAAATAATGACATCTTTTACTGTAAAAAAAAAATGCAAAATCCATGAAGTTATCATGGCAGACCCAAGACTAACATCCATGGCCTTGACTCATTTATGCACAACATTTGTATCAGGTACCCTTTGCTCACCCAATGTATGCTGTCCCCTTCCTTCAGTCTCAAGAGGCCATATGACACATATAATTGAGACATTTTAAGCCCTCAAAAATTTTATTTATAAAATTATTATAATTGAAACCTAAGAGTCATGGAGTACCTTCTTACTAGCCAATGTAATTTGAACTGGAGAATCTTGGTTCGGGAAAGGCCAACCAGGTTACAGATGTGGGAAGACTCGGAAAATGCCCTCGCACTTCTATTCCCACCATGCACACACAGCTCTGAGGAGCCTAACTGAAGTTAGCTAAACCAAGTGATGTTCTGCCATGTCTGATGAACAACAGAGGGAGGAGGGTCATTTGTCCTTTAAGGTGTCCTCGGAAGGATAGATTAAATTTCCGAAGCTGCCCAATGTGGCTTTGATGGGAAAGTAATGAAAGCCACCAGCAGAGCTGTCCTCATTGTTGAGTCAGATAACAAAGTCATTGACAGTGATGGTCTACTGAAGGGTGGGAGACAAAAGACAAACCAGATTCACCCTGGATAATTTTATTGACATTTCCAGTTCCTTTAGTTAGTAACATTTGTATAAAAATCACGGTAGTATGTAAAATGTATTGGGGAGTAATCTACCTTACTTTATATATATGTATATGTTCATATATATATATATATTCATATATATGACTGCTTTACTGATTGTTTCCACTTTATGTGACAAGAAATGAAAATGGAAAAGTCAACTGCTATATTGATCATATGCTAATGATATATCCTCACTTTCCTCTGATAGGCTTAATTAAAGATTCTTTTCCTTATTACTTCCTTTTGTGATGGCAGCAAAAGGTCACCTTTTAAATTTCCTTTAATATAAAAAAAATTTTAAATCCTGATTAAGTCCTCCAAAACTCAATATCATTCCTAACAATTTGCATAATAACCAGAATGGCATGCTCTGTTACACAAGCAACAGCAGTTTATTTCAGGCCCACAGTTTCCACTTCCCCAAGCAGATCCTGGTGACCCTCTTCTCCCTCCTGTACTAGTTATGTTTGTGTTAAGAGATAACAATAACAAACTACTAGGGGACAAGAATATAAGCATAAATTTTTACATGAAAGTACTGCTTTGCTGCTTATTAGTAATAGTTCCATGAATTGCTAATGAGACAAGCTCATTTTCTTATACATTCAAGTGATTACTAATTTTTCCAAAAAAAACATGTCTGTTGGATAGTAGAAATACACATTATGTTTCGATTTGTGATTGCATGGATAAACTCCCCACATCATAAAGAAATAATGAAGCCACGTCATTTATTCAAACTTTAATTGTATCTTCTATAGTAGAAATCTCAGCAGAGATTATTCTTGAATGGCGGTTATTAATACGTTAAGATGTATGAGGTGAGGAGTCAGGAAATGATTAGCAGATCAAATAGAAGCCTTGTCTAATGTCAAGTTACCCAACTGCATATTGGTCCTTAAAAGCAAGATTTAGTCACATATTTACTAGTCAGATATTTATTCAGCATTTACAACATGGGAGGCTCATTTCTAGGAACTAGAGGAAAGAAGAGGAATTCAAAAATTAATAGCAATGAGATTCTGTTTATAGACAAGCAGGAGAAATGACACGTCTATAATATAGGTTAAAATCTGGTGCATGCCATGAGAATTTTATCACAAAGGACAAGGGACAGAAAACACCAGAGGAGTTTAGAAGAGGGAAAGCTTTTTGAATTTTTAATATTATATTAATTATTTATTGCTGTTCAATAAATCATCCCAAAACTTGGAGGTTTATGACAGCAAATATTTATTATCTCAGAGCTACTGCAGTACAGGAGTCAGGGTATGGCTGAGCTGAATTCCTCTGTCTCAAGGTGTCTCATGAGCTTACGGTCAAGCTTTCAGCTGTGGCCACAGTCTCATATGTGGTCTAAGGGAGAGCACCCAAGATAGAAGGCACGTTTTTTTTTTTTTATAACCTCATCTTGGATGTGCTATATTCTATTCGTTAAATCCAGCGCACACCCAAGTATAGGGCCTTACATGAGCACGTGAAGACCAGGACGTGGGGATCACTGAGGGCTGTCTTAGAGGTTGTGGACCACAAATATACTATAGTTCTTATTTAAATGCTAACTCAGGATAATGGGATTCACTATTTTGTCTGGAGTTACCCATTTAATTTTCCAAACCTGTCTTGAATAAAAAATTTAATAAGAATACTGGCAAGGGGAGAAACATGCTGTATGCCTCTTGCCCCGTCATCTATAGTATCAAAGAATCATAATATTTTTTCCCCAGCCACGTCAAGCGAGGAGCGAGGAAGCAGTGTGTTTAAGTGATAGCTTTACACATCTCCTCTTCTTGTTTCCTGTTCAGAATGTTTAGTTCTGTCAAAATAGGCAGAGCTCACCTTGCGTAGCTAACAACCGTCTGTGATCATACTGAAGAAAGGACTGGAATCTGAAAGACAGCTTAACAAAGAAATGCCAGACAACATTATGTACCTTCTTTTCAAAGTTATGATTTCATCTTAGATTATTTAGGTAAGGTATAAGAGAAAACTTTTACCTTTCCGAATTTCTGATTGTCCTGTTACCTTTGTGTGAGGCAGGGAGGTTGAGGGGGCACCACCCTGAGGCAGGGGAGGGTCAGACCTACACCTGGGAGGAGAGTGGGAAAAAAGAATGTATTAATCTGTCAAAAACTGCATTTGTCAAATATCATGATTACATCTGAAGCGACATGTATAACAGCTGAGTTACCTTCATGTCATGTGAGAAAATAGATTCTTAGGTCTTACCTTGCATTCAGCAAGTATTTATTGAGTTTTGATTATGGGCCAGGTGCTAGGTCCGTGGATGAAGAAGAAAAACAAATCTGAATGTCCATCAACAATGTCTTGCTTTTGTATTTGGAAATCATTAGACTCCTTCAAAGGGGACCATTACAGAAGAATTCCTGGTCCAGAGCATTTTTAGTTCCTAATTTTCAAATAATTAAAACTTCATTAGAGAACAGTTTTAAGGAAGTGGTTTTGCAGTGAATACACATCATTATGGCATCAGAGAGATCTAGGCTTGATCATGGACCTGCAAGTTAAAATCTGTGACCTTGGACAGAAGGCTTAAATTCCTAGAGTTGTGAGAAATAAATGCTCTACTTCTTGAAAATCCTCTAGTGCAGAACTTGGCATATAGTAAAATATAGTAGAATAGCCATATAGTAAATAGAAGCCATCATTATTATTAATAATAATCACACTGATAAAAATTATTACAACCTCAAGGTGTAGAGCAGCAATTTTCAACCAGTGTGCCACAAGAATTTTTAAAACATGCAATGCCTGACTATTTAGTCAGGGGCACCAACCTCTTTTCCTTTAGATTGTCAAATTGAAAAATGACAACAGCCATCTGGTGTGAATTAATCAAAATTACACCTATTTTTTGTCAGATTGGCAAAAAATATGATATATTTTTTGGTGGGCCACAGAATTTTAGTAATTAGTTTATGTGTGCCGTAAGATGAAAAGGTTAAAAATCACCAGCTTAGAGTAATATGAACCTAAAAGTTAACACAATAGAAACAAAGTCATGTTTTCCTTAGGGGCAAGCATAACACTAAGCAATATGAGGTTATTATGATTCCACTCCCACCAGCACTTTTACATTTGTAATTAAAGGCCTGGTCTGGAACCCTGCACATTAAATGAATGTGTAGAATTAGGAGACCTCTCTGGAGGACTGCACTGAGAGTGATTAAAGGGCTGGAAAATCGGGCCAATGAGAAAAGCCCAGAGAAATGAAGCTACAGAGCGGAAAGGGGAAGCTATGGAGGCTTCTAACTTATGGCTATGTAAAGGATGGTTGTTATTCATTTCATGTAGATTTTTGCAAAAGAAGCTTCTGGGTTAACAAAGGAAGTTTCAGAGTCTCTTTCAAAGATATTTTGGTTGTGGGTATGAATTCCATGCTTCCCTTCTTAATTATTCTGCTCATTTCTTAACCTGTATGAGCCATAGCTCGCTCCACAAACTCCTTTGCAGTCATGCAAGAGCAGCTGACAAGGTAGGATAGAATCACGTGAAAAGCTTTGAATGCCAAGGTGAATGATTCATTTACTAACATCTCAGGCTGTGAGGATTCCATGAGAAACTGCAAGCACAGAAATGATAGAATGCAGCAAAGCATACAAGGAACTAAAGTAAGGGGAAAAATGAAACAAGGAAATCAGTGAAGACAATAGAGCAGTAATTCAGTAAGAGGCAGCAAGAGCTAAATGGGAAGTGGTAATGGGGGGGAGGAGACAATGCAAAGGGCATGGATTATCTACCTGCAACATTGATGCACATGCAAATGTCTTCGAGATCTATGAAACTGATAGGCAATATGCTAATTTAAAATGGCAGTAAGTCCAGGGCCATGTCCAAGTCAGTGTGTACTGTAATGATATAATCTATTAAGTCAACAACAACAATTTGAAAATTATCCTAAAACTAAATCTTGACACATAATTAAGAAGCGGTGACCAGCAGAGTCAGAAGGTGGCTTACTTAATGTCGTAATAAACACTGTTCCTGCTCTTCTTGAATTTTTCATCATTTTTCCTTGTTTGGCTGACTCTGTTACTGAAGTTGAAATGTCAATTTTGACATGACTTCCTTTGGGAAGCCATTGCTCATCCTTTGGGTTAAGTTAAGTGCTCCTTCTACGTGCTGTACTATGAACCTGAATTCATGCTATTTCTTGCTGAATAACCTGCCTTCTTCATTAGACTATAAACTCCACGAAGAGTGGGAATTTGTCCATTTTGTTCTCATACCCAGCACCTGGCTCAGCGCCTGGTGCATAGGAAATGCTGAATTAATATTCACTGAAGGAAAAATGCTTTATGGTGTAAGAGAGACTTTTTAATATGCATAATTCTGGTCAGATCCAATCAAAACCACAAGTTCTGTCTCATGCGGTCAGCTGTATCCCCTCACCACAGAGGGTCAGGCACAGATTTTTTATTACTCTGTTCATTTGAAAGACAAGAGGTGTCAGTTGTGATAATGAGAGCAAACCTCTTTCCCCTCAAGCAGTTCCACTGTTGAGAGCAACCCCCAATTCCTACAGGATCCAAAATACACATCTGTGCCCCCTAGGAGCTCAGCAGGAGGGATCGTATTTGTATTAGCATATACAACTGATTGGCAATTAATTTGATTTTGCACCTGCTTAGAATCACTTCAGGGCATTGCCTTGTATCCAGAAATCAATTTCCTTAAAGTACAGCTTTCAAAAACAGGGTTGCCTCTCAAATGGCTGCTCCCACTTCCGTGAGCAAAAGTCACATTTACATTCTGTAAGCGTTATTAAATCACTTGTTTTAGACACATGGGCAGGTTGCCAAGTCAGACATCATAATCATTATTATAGCTAACCTCTTTCGCAGATAACATGAGCCAGAACATGGGCTTAACACTTTATAGACATCATCTCCCTTTATTCTCAGGACAGTTCTGTAAGTTGGTATTATCATTATGTACATTTTACAGGCCAGAAAACAAGCACAGAGGACTCAGGGACCTTTGTAAGGCATCCTTTACCTGTATTCTGTAATGAAGACAGCTGAGGTGCCCCGCTGTCTTTAAATCGGCATAGATGCCCCAACAGAGTTGAATACATGGCATCAAATAAGTGGCAGAGTTAAATATGAACTAGTCTGACACCAGCCGCCAAGTGCTGACCTGGTTCTTCTACCACAAGCACTGAGGTTTGTTTCACCGCATGTCAAATTCACAGAGAATAACCAACCACAGAGGGCGGGAAGGCTCCTAATATGTAATTAGTTTTTCAGAATTTGTGACTTTTATTCACCATTAAATCCTTCGACACTGGCACATGTTAGGCACAAAGTAAATACTTGTTGATGGAATGCACTCCCTGTGAATGGGCCTTCACCAATCCCCGACCCTCAGCCTTGTTATCAGTCATTCCAACAAGTTGCCTATTGCAGAGAGCACCAAGTGTAGGCCACGGGCATTTGTGTTCTCCCTTGGTCCCTGCATTGTGTTTTAAATTTTAATTAACTTCCCAGATTGAAAAAGTGGAATATTTTACATAAAAAGCTGGGCTTAATTCTCATGAAAAACTGGAAGAGTGGGCATCTTCTACCTGTATCCTGTAACGAAGACAACTGAGGTGCCCCGTTGTCTTGAAATCAGCATACAGGCCCTCAAGCGCTAGCCACTTATTTTCTAACAACCAAGCAGCCTCTGGTTGATATTACTTGCCTGGCCCCTGGAGGCATACAGTAAGCTCAGATCCAGGCTAACTAAGAACCTGACCTAAAGTTAGGCCATCCATGATTTCAGAGAGTCACAGAAAGTAGCACCCATGTCCATTTTGGAATTCACATGCTTACCTAGAGGTTGATTGCTCACCCTTTGAGAATTTAGTCTTTCTTAGAATCTGTGTCTGCCCAATTGTTCATTTCAGTCTATTCACTCTCTACTAGACTCTCTCACTATCTTGCTTGTGACTACTGCCCTAAGACTGATGGTTATCAGATGGAGACCTCTAGCCCTGAGCCTCTACTTCCTTTAACATCTCCACCTGCCATCTTCCTTTAAACCTCCAATTCAGCATGCCCAAACCTGAAAGTTCATCTTCCTTCATAGTCCATATGTGTCAGTGCCATCCCTTACTCATCAGCACCAGAAACCTGGGATGATTTTCCCCTTCTCTTCTCACCTCATTGAAACACTGAGACCCGATGATCATATCTCTTAAATATTTCTCAAGCCATTATCTCTTCACCATCCACTCGGCCGCTTCCTAGTTTGAGCTTTATAGCTCTCAGCTGATCCTCTGTAGTAGCCATTCTGCTGTCCAAGGCTTCTGCAAGGGCACCCTGCAAAGAAACAACAGAGTTGTCAAGCTAAAAATCAAATGTGATTGAGTCACCCCAGCTGCTTAAAACCAATAGTGACTTTCCCTTTTCCTTCAATATAGCATAGAGGCTCTCAGTGCTTGGAGCCCTCCACCCCTACCCCACCCCCAGACTGAATTCCCCTCACATTTTACATCCTTCTTGGTTTCCCAGCAACACCAAAGTGCTTTGAGTACACCGGGTACCAAATAGATAAATGATTGAAGCTATCTCTAGGGTGATATAAACATAAATAGGTAGAGACTATTGTAAGGTATTTGTTCATAAACAGCAGTAGAGAAGTCTGTTACTTAGTCAAAAAGAACATAACTTTTCAAAGTTAGATACAGGTAGGAATAATTGCAGAGTTTATTTTGCTTCAGTAATGCTAATTCAATTCCTTTTCTTCCTTTTGCCTTTACCTGGCTCACTATTTTCCTCAATGTTCAAGACTCTGTTCAGGTAACTTCTCTCAGAAGGCTTTCCTTAATTTGTAACATCACACACCCTGCCTCCTTCCTGTGTGTGTCTCTCTTCCTCACACACATGCATGTAGAGGCTGAGTTTGGTGCTCTTAACGTATGTTCCCCTAGGAGCCTGTCCATACATTTACCAGGGAACTTAATAAATCATATTTGAATTACCTTCTTTACATTTATATCTCCCCTACTAAACTTGTGCATGCTTAAAGGCAAAACTGTATATCATGCTTCTTCGATTCCCCAGAAGCAAGCAAAACTACTGAATGAATGAGTGAGTGAATGAAGGAATGAGAAAACAAATAATGACACCAGAAAAACCTAAAAACATGGATCAGAAACTACAAAAGAGTTTGATACAGGATAATGTAATTGTGAAATCAGATGATGTTTTTACCACTCTCCAATCATGAAACCAACCCAAATTGTGCTAAAAAAAAAAAAAAAATTGAGCAATTGGATACACTTTCTTTTTGTCCAAAAGTCTTAGTATCTCGGACAAAAGAATAGTGTCCCTCTATCACACAGATAAATTGATTTTTTTAATATTGACTCACTTTCTGTAAATTCATAGATGATGTAATAACATTTGAGGAATGATAATTTCCTACCACGGTCTACAGTTGCCATTCACAGCAAATCATTTACCAGAATTTCCAGGTAGTAAAACCAAATTAGCTCAGTGCTACATATAAAACATGGTAATTGTTAGTAACAGTCTTTTAGATTATTACTGTAATACTATACTTTGCGTTCATATAAACATATATTTAGATAATAGCAGCATTATTGAATTTGATGTTCAGCACTTACCTTAAAATAGCTGTAAACAATGCTCTACTGTATATAAAATAGACATCCAATTACTGGAAGAGATGTGTTCAAAATAAAAGTATATTAGAGGATTTTAAAAAAAGATGTATTAACTCTAAAGTATATATGGATATGAGCAAATATAAAAAGTTGACATATTCTATGTCATTAATTAAAATCTATTCTTAACTGTAAGTTAAAATTTTTGTTACAGGTCAATATATAGCACAAGGGGAAAACTTCCATTTATATAAAATTAGCATGATATAAAGGTTTATTGGTCATACACACTCTGTGTAATAAGCTCTTTGGAATTGCCTGTATTTAATTTTAGACGGACTAGTTATTTCCAACTAAATAATAGGCTCTTGCAAATAAATGTTCTTGAACAAATGTCTTATCCAAAAGTCTCTACCTATTTAATGGTTATATCCTCCCAGAGATATCATTTGTTTACTCCTCCAATAAATGTTTATTAAGCCCTTAGTATGTGTTCCAAGTTTATGATGGTAAAAAAAAAGAAGCATGGTCCCTTCTCTTGTAGCTTAGAATCATTATCTCAATTCTGTAGATGAGCTAATTGAAAGGCCAATACTCAGTTTCTCATAATGGGGCTGCTATAGGAAGTCTCTAAGTGCAGATTATCATTTGTGTGAACTGAATTTTATTGAGACAAATAGAGTGTTGTGTAATTTTTTCAGTCTATTAAAACTGGATAACGCTTGTGTGACTTACTGTGCCTTTAAAACATTTGTAGGGCCTGGCTGGAGTGGCTCGGTAGTTGAGAATTGATCTATGAACCAGGAGGTCACAGTTCAATTCCCAGTCAGGGCTCATGCCCAGGTTGTGGGCTCCATCCCAGTATGGAGCATGCAGGAGGGAGCCCATCAGTGATTCTCATCATTGATGTTTCTATCTTTTTTTCCCCTCTACCTTTCTACCTGTCTTTCTGAAATCAATAAAATAGATTTTAAAAAATATTTGTAGGACTTCTGCTTCTGGGAAGATACATATTGCATTTGCACTAAATACAATTACTCTGAAAATTATATACAAAATAAATATTAGAAGACTCTGAAAGGTATAGAGAATAAGTGAGACTTAGTAGAGACCTTGGCACACAATGAACAACACAGCAGTGAGTTTCCTGAGTTTTCTTTGTGCCCCATATAGTCCAGAATTTAAGCCTGGCAACCTAGAAATGCTATCTCTAGCTAAAAGACCAAGATAGAGGTATCCTAGCAAGACAGAAAGCTTTTAGATAATAACTGCTATACTCCAGCCAGACACCACAGATAATACTCCCATCCCAACGCTACTTACACCAGCAAGGCTAAGTGTAGTCTACACCAGCTAAACTTCCCTCCTCGTCAGATTGTAACAAGTTGCCCAAACCCCACCACAGTGGCATTAGAGAAGATGAGTAGGGAACCTGGACTTCCTTCCCCACCAGGCAGTGATCAGTTCCATCATCTTAACCCCTCTCCATGTCAGCAGAGACCACATGTGGAGGCTGGACTTCCACCTTCACCCAGCATTCCTCCTCCTTCTGTGAAAATCTAACAAAACATGTACAGGACTTTGATACCGAAAAATCACAAAATACTGATGAAAGAAAGCAAAGAGAATCTAAATAAATGGAGAGAGATGCCATGTTCATTATTTTAAGACTCGACATTGTAAAACTATGAGTTCTTCCCAAGTTGATAATACATGGCTTTAAAGCAATTCCTATCAAAATCCCAGCAAGATTGTTTATAGGTATAGACTGGGTCATTCTACAATTTTCATGGAAAAGCAAAGGAATTAGAATAGCTCAAACAATTTTGAAAATAAAGAATAAAGTGGGAGGAGTCAGTCTATGAAGTTTAAGATGTATTATGTGACTAGAGTAATCAAGACTGTGTGATATGCCCGGCCAGCGTGGCTCAGTGTTTGAGCATTGACCTATGAACTAGGTAGTCACAGTCCCATTCTAGTCAGAGCACATGCCCGGGTTGTGGGCTCGATCCCCAGTGTGGGGTGTGCAGGAGGTAACCAATCAATGACTCACTCTCATCATTTATGTTTCTATCTCTCTCTCTCCCTCTTCCTTCCTCTCTGAAATCAATTTAAAAAAAAAAAGACTGTGTGATATTGATGGAGGGATAGGTATGTAGATCAATGAGACTCATGCCAAATAGACACACAGATATGACCAACTAGGGAAAAAATCAACTTCGGTCAAAAATCATACAAAAATTAAGTCACAATGGGTCACAGACTTAAATGTATAATGCAAAACTATAAAACCTTTAGAAAAAATATACATGAAAATCTTTGTGATCTAGAGCTAGACAAAGAATTTTTAGACTTAACACCAGAAGCAAATATATAAAAATATTGATAAATTAGACTTCATAAAAGTTAAAAACTTTTGCTCCATGGAAGGCCCTGTTAAAGGGATAAAAAGACAAGCTAGACACTGGAGAAGATATTTGCAAACCACAAAAGAGTATCTAGTAAACATAACGATCTCTCAAAACTCAACAGTAAAAAAAAAAAGAAAATCCAACTAAGTCATGAGCAAAGACATGAAGAGCATTTTACCAGAGATATATAGATGGCAAATAAACACATGAAAAGTTCAACATCATTAGCCATGAGGGAAATATAAATTAAAACCACAATGAGATATTACTATATGCCTATCAGAATGGTAAAATAAACAATAGCTCTTACACCAAATGCTGGTAAGAATAACGAGAAACTGGATCCCACATACATTGCTGGTGGGAATTAAAATGGTACAATCTCTCTGTAGAACAGTTTTGCAATTTCTTTTAAAAAAAACTAATTATGTAAATTCCATAACCCATAATTGCACCCCTGGGCATTCATCCTAGAGAAAGGAAAACCTATGTTCACATAAAAAGCTAGATATAAATGTTTATAATAGCTTTCTTCTTCATACTCAAAAACTGGAAACAACCCATATTTCCTTCAACAGGTCAATGGCTAAACAAACATATAATTCCATTTACATAACATCCTTGAAAGGCCAAGATCATCCAAATGTAGGACAGATTGATTAGTGGTGGCCTGCGGTCAAGGAGTGGGTAGAGACAGAGGGAAGAGGATATAACTATAAAAAGACAATATGAGGGAAATATGTCAATGAAACGAGTGTGCATCTTCATTGTATCAATATCATGATTTTGTACTATAGTTCTGTAAGCTGTTACCATTAGGGGAAACTGAAGAAAGAGCATACGCGTTCTCTGTGTATTATTTTTTACAACTGCATGTGAACATCCACTTACCTCAAAATAAAACATTTGATTTTAAAAGGTATCTGTAAAGGTGTTTGATTAAGTAATAAAACAATTGTAGTTAAAGTAACTGGACATCTATTAAGTGGAGAAATAATTAGGGTTACTCACAATGAAGTTTAGTCCTCTCCGTGAGATAAAGCAAAATGCTATTAGACGAGAGAAAGAACATCTGAGTGCCTCTCTTTGCTTTCTTATTTAGTGATTTTAATTGACAGAATTTCTTTAATCCCCAAAACATCTTTAGGCTTTGTAATTTTATATATATATATATATAGATTGAATGCAAATTCACTTCAAGTTGAAAGGAATTCAGAACCAGAGCTCAAAATGCTCTTAAATGCCAGTATTTAATAATATCAGGAACCACAACTAAAGATCAATTGCCTTGGACTCCTGAGATTTCAGGAATCTTTAGCTTGAACACTCTTCACTTTGTATCCATTATTTTGAACACGAAGTGTGCATGCCTGTCTCTATACTGTCAAAGTGAATCCTTTGTTGGCATTTATCAAAAACATCTGATGGATAGATTGTGTGTGCAACTTCTCAACCTTGTGAAAGTTTTTTAGTACGATAGCCACATATAGTAATCTGAGATTGTACTTCTCAGTTCCTGGCATAAACATTTTTTATGTTAAACTTTCTTCATCATCATATATTTCCTTTGATATTTTCTAACTGTATTCTTGGGGAAGCTAATGAACTCCTCAAGGAAAACTCACTATTATGAGAGGCATTTCTTGGAGTTGCTCAACTGTACTATTCTGGCATCTGATTCTTCATGGACTGGAAGAGCAAACCATTGATGATTAATCCAATCATGTCCACATAATATTATAGACTCAAAATGGTACAGTCTCTCTGTAGAATAATTAAAAGTGTCATCTATATAATTTAAAGTGTCATCTCGCTATGATTATAAAGGTTAAATTTTATCCAGGAGGAGGTGAACTGCAATTTAAACATTGATGTGTGTGTGTGTGTGTGTGTGTGTGTGTGTGTGTGTGTGTGTGGTGAGGACAGGAGGAAGCTTGTCTTTGCAAAGTGTAGTACTTAATAGCATTAGCTCTGGAGCCTGGATACATGGGCTAGAACCCTAGCTCCACTATTTATTTGCTTTTATGACTTAAGACAACTATTTTAACATCTCTGTGCCTCATTTTCCTTATCTATAAAATAAGAACAATTATAGTATCTACCTTCTAGGTCTTTGGTGAAGATTAAATATTTATAAAGCTCTTAAAACACACTTGGCACAAAATAAGTACTCTGTACAACCTGCATATTTCTTTGTACCTACTTCTTGTATCCAGTCTAGCTTTGTCTCCAACTAGAAAAAGGCAGATAATGGTGGGGTGGGGGTAAGGGTGCAGTATGAGGAAGTTGCACAGGTATTGGCAGTAATGTTTAGGGTAAACTAATTGCCGGGTAGTTGAACATACATGCATTTGTATATTATTTTGTGAATATGAAACCATTTATGGGGGAAATCTGAAGTTCTAAGAAAATTTCATTTACCAGAGAAATTACATTAATTGCGTTTTTATTGTTCCAATTTCTTCCAGAAAGCTTTCTAATCTAAATGACTCCCTTGGCCTTATTTTCATCAACTTTCCCATGAAAAGGTCATACTTGATCCTTTAAAATCTAATCCCCTTTCCTCTTTGACTTTATCCCCCTCCTAATATCAGAGAAGGACAAAGAAAAAGACGATCATGGAAAACATGTTTTCGTATGGGTCTCTCTGTGATTCACCCAGGCCTCTCACAGCAAGACAGATTCTTCATGCACCTCCCCTCCTTCCTCATCAACATTAAGTCCCTGATCACTGTCCACCCTCTGCGTGCAATCTTCAGGGAGACACACTGGCTCTTAAAGAAGTATTGCTTTTTAATTTACAAAATATTTTAAAATTTATATTTCCAATACAAATTTACTTTTGTAATTATCTATGGTACTTTTCTTAGAATAGCATTGTCTTCTTCCCAACCAAAGAATTATTTTATCCATTCAAAATATTGAGACAAAAAATATATCACAGAGGAAAAGAGCTAAACATCTCTAAATGCAATTGGTTTATAATATCTTAAATATTAGTTAACTAACAAACTTTGCCTTGGAATTATAATACATTATAGAAGAATTTTTTTCATTAATGGCATACAATAATACTGAATCCATGCAGAATACACTAAGTGAAGTTATTTGACAGTTTTTGCTTATAGAATCCAGTTCTTTTTAAAAAATATATTTTTATTGATTTCAGGGAGAGGGAGAGAGAGAGCGCAACAGCAATGATGAGAATCATTGATTGTCTGCCTCCTGCATGCCCCCAACTGGGGATCAAACCCCTGGGCATGTGCCCTGACTGGGAATTGAACCATTACCTACCTCCCAGTTCATAGGTCGATGCTCAACTGCTGAGCCACGCCAATCAGGCCAAGAGTTCTTTTATTATAACTATGACTGAACAATGATTAAAATAGGAACAGGCAATAATAGGAAACCATTAATTTGAGTTTATTTACTTTTATATAATCTTATTTTTAAGTCTACTGATTTAAGTGAAGTCTCCCATCTTATGATTCTATTGGTCATTTATAACTGAAGAAGAATTTGAGTTTCTATGAGTCTATATTTCCCCTAGAGCAGTGGTCGGCAAACTGTGGCTCACGAGCCACATACGGCTCTTTGGCCCCTTGAGTGTGGCCACGAAGTTTCAATTGCACTGTACATGCATACCCGCACCTGGTATTTTGTGGAAGAGCCGCAGTTTGCCGAACACTGCCCTAGAGAAAAAGGCATTGTCCTCTCTCCAAAGGGAAAAAGCAGTCTTCAAAGGAATGAAATCTTTTGGAAAAACAAGCATAATGAAAAGGATTGAAAAAGAGATAACAGCACTAATTGTATGATATAGAGTAGACAGTCAACAAATACTTATTAAATGAAGAATACAAGAGAGTGATAGAAAGCAAGAGTCTAGTTCTTTAAACATTACTCTAACCAAAGAAAAATATAATTCAAGAGAATGTGCGTCTCTTTTTATTTAAAATAGCTTACATTTATATATATATATGCACATATATATGCATATATATATAATGCGAAATATGTTCAACTTACATGTGCATTAAATAAAATTAACAGTGAACTATAGTATAAATCTACAGTATATTTTCTCTATGTTCTCTAAAACTTGTAACATAACTGAATCAGCTGTGAAGAAAGTCTTCCTAGTTTAACTTTTTTTGCTAATTAGAATAATCTTACCAATGGAAAAGAATTAAATGCAGCTTTAAAATATCTCATGATAGAACTTAATGTGAGTTTGAAAGCCTTCATTTGGGTTGTTTGTGCTTGATACTAAACTTTTGTCTGTAATTTTACATATATATACATAACACACATATATAAGCAAATGGCATTCAAGACAGTTTAATGTTAGTTAACATTAAAATATGGTTGGATAAAATCCAACCATAGCATACAAGCCAGATTGAAAATGAGATTCCATCATGAGACTGCACAATCTCATGTGCATAGAATAAAGTCCTAATATTTTCGTTTTATCGTTATTAGTCACCGTACAATGTGTTTGTGAACAATCTTCTGTGGATGTGTTGGACTTACATGTGTAAATCTGCTCATGATAATGGAATACCCACCCACTCAGTATGGTGAAGATGAGCCCCATTGTGTTTCTACTTAACAGCTTTTTTCTTTGTTCAGGGGAAGGGCAGTTTAATTTGAAAATGTTTTGCACAGTTACACTCACCTGCTTACTTAAGCCCCAGAGCTATCCTTGCTTAACTTCAAAGACAGTATGTGGATAAGACTGCATGGCTAGCTTTCCCTTTCCTGACACGCAAAGTGGGGTTCATCTTGCACCCCATCATATTACTGCTAATACCACAAAAATCAACGAGTTCACTACACACACACCTAAGTATACTTACAGACACTTCTAAAAGTCTAAGGAATGTTCATGCTTTTGAACACAGGGCCATTCACACACATGCAAAGGAACCAGAAGTCTTAGCTGGTCAAAACATGTCCCCCATCAGTCTACCTGAGTGTGGACCAATTCTATCATTAGTGCCAATTGCTCAGGACCTTCTGAAGATGCACACATTTTATCTGGGCTAAAACATTCAGTCCACTTATAAGGTTAATATATTGGTTTGGTGTCACATTAACTAGGATTAGTTTGAATTGTCAACTTATTATTATCCACTAGAGGCCCAATGCATGAAATTTGTGCAAGGGGCTCAGCCCTCGCAGCTGCCTCAGCCCTCACAGCCCCAGTTTCGTCTGGCAGGTTGTCCGGGAGGACGTCCGGAAGGACATCCAAAAGGTCGTTTGGCTGTCCAGACTAATTAGCATATTACGCTTTTATTATTATAGACTAGAAGCCCGTTGCAGGAGGATTCCTGCAAGTCCCGGCTGGGGGTGGGGCTTAGGCTGCCACCCAGGGCCGCACATGGGGGTCCCGGCTGGGGGCAGGGCTTAGGTGGCCCATTCACACCGCCAAGCCTTGCTGCCGCCCAGGGCCGCACATGGGGGACCCGGATGGCGGCTCACGCTGGCCCGCCCTGCCTGCAGTATGCAAATTAGCAGCCATCTTTGTTGGCAGTTAATTTGCATAGTGCGCTGATTAGCCCATGGGAGGCGTAGCAAAGGTACGGTCAATTACCATGATTGTCTATTATTAGATAGGTTTGTGCCCTAGTCAGAGGAGGAGCCTCCTTCCTTAGAATGCAGTATAGTAGAGGAAAGCACCCATGATGAGAAAAGTCACATTTGAAGTTTAGGGCATTTCTTGAACCCTGAGAGTCCCCTACAGGTGGGGTGCAGAAAGCAGAAAGATGCCAGCATATGACTGCAGCAGAAGGAAAGGAACTCCCAAAGAAAATTTTGCCCATTTCATAGTTTTACCAATGGCTAGACCTAGAGGGCATCCTAACTTTTTTAAATCTTTCTTGTTGAAAATATTACAGATGCCTCCTTATTCCCCAGTGACCCTTTATAACCCACACTTCCCCCTGACCCAGGCCTTCACCACACTATTGTCTGTGTCCATGTGTTATATATATATATATATATCATAAGTTCTTTGGTTAATCTCTTTCCACCCACCCATCCCTGTCTTCCCTCTGAGGTTCTGCAGTCTATTCCATGCCTCTATGTCTCTCAAACTATTCTGTTCATCAGTTTATTTATTCTTTAGATTCCACATATGAATGAATTTATGTGATACTTGTCTTTCTTTGACTGGCTTATTTTGCCTAGTGTAATATGCTCCAGATCTCTCCATGCTCTTTCAAAGGGTAAGAGATCCTTCTTTTTTACTGCTGCATAGTATTCCATGGTATAAATGCACCACAGCTTTTTTTATCCATTCATCTACTGATGGGCACTTGGGCTGTTTTCAGATCTTAGCTATTGTAAATTGTGCTGCTGTGAACATAGGGGTGCATATATTTTTTCTGATTGGTGTCTTGAGATTCTTAGTATATATTCCTAGAAGTGGGATCATTGGGTCAAATGGCAATTCCATATTTAATTTTTTGAGGAAACTCCATATTGTTTTCCATAATGGCTGCACCAGTCTGCGTTCCCACCAGCAGTGTACTAGGGTTCCCTTTTCTCCATATCCTCACCAGCACTTGTCATTTGTTGATTTGTTGATGGTGGCCATTTTGACATGTGTAAGGTGATACCTCATTGTGATTTTAATTTCCATCGCTCTGATGATTAATGACCTTGAGTATTTTTTTCATATGTCTCTTGTCCTTCTGTATGTCCACTTTGGAGAAGTGTCAATTTAGGTCCTTTGCCCATTTTTTAACTGGATTGCTTGTCTTCCTTTTGTTAAGTTGTATGAGTTCCTTACATATTTTACATATTAACCCTTTATCAGATGTATCATTGGCAAGTATGTTCTCCCAATCAGTGGGCTCCCTTTTCACTTTGTTGATGGTTTCTTTTGCTGTGCAGAAGCTTTTTATTTTGATGTAGTCCCATTTGTTTACTTCCTCTTTTGTTTCCCTTGCCTTAGGAGCTGTATCGACAAACAAGGCATCTTAACTCTTTAATCCTCTTAGAATATATACTTAGAGATGTTAGCTGCCCCTGAAACCTTCCAGCTGATCTTCAAAAAGCTGCAGGTGTTTGTTTTGAGGATTAAAAAACACACATAACATCCTGCAAAATTATCTGCACACTGAGCTGCCCAAAATAAGCTGCCCTGTTACAAATCACTCTTCATTACAGCATATTTTTGTCAAATGGTACATATTTATCAAGTACACAGTTTTTCTTACATATGCAACCCTATTATCTCTATGTTAATCTTTAATGTGCAAGCCATTTTATGGATCGGGTTTCTAATGAACCATATAACATATTCAATCAGAAACATTTTTCTTATTAAGACAAAATAGCAGGTTCTTCATTTACACTGAATGCCTAGGTGCCTTACTTTACAGTGCTTCTATTTTAATAACAGTCTTTATTTAGCCAACCAAAAATTAACCCTTGATTGCTGCAGTCAAGAAATGAGTGTGTCACTGATCTTACATCTCTGCTAAGAATACTCCACAGATGTGCTTTTTAAGTAAAGAGGGGTTTAAAAATAAATCTATTTGACAAGTTGCTGATCAGAAGCCTATATTTAGCACAACCAAATTAGAATGGTGTACAAAAGTTGAAGTTTATCCTGGAAAATTCCTGAGATGTGCTCCAATTTGACCTCAGAAGTCCTTTTTCCATTAGTTGGAAAGACATTTGGCTCTGTTTTATGTATAACTCAAAGAGGACTTTTGTTCCATGGCCTTTGACCTCCAACCCCACACATTCAGAATTTATCGCCAAGCATATAGCAGCAGAAATGGCCTGGTCCTTAATATTGCTCAGATTCCTCCCAGTGCTGTGTATGATGTAAGGCAAGATTTTTTTTTTCCTAAAAGCCAAATAGGCAACTTTATGTAATCATAAGATAAATACTTTTTTGCAAATAAGAGTATGTAACAAACTGCAGCCCTTTAAAGTTGCGTACATATAATGGGTCAGATACTGCAGATCTCTGTAATGGGGAACTTTGTTTAAACTCTAGCATTAAGCAGGAGGCCTCATTAAGACAGCCACAGAGAACTTCCATGTCTCTTGCCCCCACAGAGGCTCCTTCTACGCCTTCTGAGCTGCAGACAACTGGGCACATGCATCTTGCAGGTTATCAGTCACAATCACACCATCAGAAAACTAGCCGGCTGAGTCTCCACTTTTTGGACTAAATCCTTTATCTCTTGTAGGTCTTCATCCTGCAGGACAAATTTTTTTAAAAAATTGAAAGAACGTGCTTCATGCAACAAATAGAAGTAATACATAGTTTGTTATGCTGTCACATTCAGTTGCGAAGCTAATTATAAAAACAACTAAGTCAAAGAAGTGTTCTCTATTTTAAAAGAGAGAGAGAGAGAGAGAGAGAGAGAGAGAGAGAGAGAGAGAGAGAGAGAAATGGCTCAGTCCCGTGCTTCTGTGACAACAGACACAGGGTTCAGGGGTGATCACCATGCACATCCTCTTCTCTGAGCCTCCATTTCCCTCTCTGCAAAGTAAAGGTGTTGGGCTTGATTATCTCTATGCACCTTTCAAGTTTCCAGAGTTGATTGATCCAAATACCGTAGAAGGTCCAGCTGCGATCATCTGAGGCCTGTGCGCTATGAAAGGGCTCTGACATACACTTCTGTGCTCAGAATTTTTCATTACTCTCATTTCTATATCTTCCATACCTCATTTCCTAAACAAGGAAAAAAACCTATGTTACAAAAGTTATGGGATTTGCTGTTTCTGCTCAGAATTCAGCACAGAGATTGAAGATTGAATATGTGTTCTTCACGGTAAAAAAGAAAAAAAATTGTAGAGGAAGTAAGTTGTGCATGAAGGTATTGATAGAAGGATTCTGATAGCCAACCTGAATCAAGAAATGATTTTAGCAAGCAGCTTATTCAATCTGCTATATTAAGGAGGGAAGTATCTAGCCCAAATCAAATTTAGAAGTTTATGTGTGATTTTTGAATCAGGGTTGCAATACAGCTGATAGTCTAAGGATTCTGATCTAATCTGGAGGGTTTATAACATGAGTTCAAAGCTTCTTTTATTGTAATTAGGTTCCTAGCTACCTAAATGGTCATTTTAGATCCTTATTGTAAAGAAATCCATCTAGTCCCCCAAAATCATATGGATCTGAGAATGTGAATCATATAAGGAGGAGGAACAAACACTTGTTGAGTGCCTACCATGTGACCCAGACAAGGCTGGCTACTATACATACATTGTTTTATTTATTGGAAGACTGTCTAGGTCAAGTCCATCTAAACTATTCAATAACAATAAGATGTAAGCATGTTAGTTCAACGTCCTCATTTACAAAATAGGGATTTTAAATAATACCTACTTCTTGGGATAGTTAACTATCACAATAAACTATCCCAAGAGGATTAAATGAAATAATGCTATACAGTGATTAAAACACAGAAAATACCCAAGCCAAGTTAGCAAATAATAGGCCTATGTTTACTAAAATTTTGACTAAGCATTGTTTTGCATGTGGTTCACTGATAAGCCCCACTGGCGATTTAGATGCATCAACAATAGGAATGAGAAGTATTAAAAAGAAAACGTTAAGTGAGTTAGAACAAAGCAGCAGGAATGTGAAGAAGCATGGGTTCTCCTTTAAAGAAACTACAATGAATGGATTAAAACTGAAAAGGCCCTGGGCGTAATCATAGAGAAGATGTGAGTTGGCAGCTGAAGAGGGAGAGAGGGTGAATCCACAATGACTCGGTGAATGGCACGCTAGGGGCATATTATCAGATTTTAAAAGTTAACTTAGTACTGAACTCAGTTCAAAGTGGAACACCTAAAGCAATGCACCAAAATGCATGGTCAGGGAACAGTGACTCAGAATAGGTCCCTTACTGGCCTAAAGGTGAATAAAATATGGAAATAGGAGGCAAAACACAAAGGGAAGATAAAAAAGAGAAGCTTATCAAAGAAGGTACCAAGAAACGAGTCTGTCCAAATGAATTTAAAGAAAAGATCAGTGGTCTTCTATGCCAGCTACTATGTCCTATTATACGCATAAAGAAAACCCTCTGGTCAAAAACTCATAAAATATTGGAAAAACTGTATTTTAAAATATTGAGGCGTATCTGAGTTGGCAGGAATAAAAGGACAAGAGAGGTACAAACAGCAGGAAAGCATAATCCAGAGCAGTGAGTATGAAGCCAGGGTTTAGTCCAAGGACATCTGCTCATTTCCAGTTGCAGAGAACCTGAGTTTTAATGAGCCCAAGTAGTTAAGAGGGCCAATCAGAAATCCCCATGTAAAGCCAGAACTGTGGGGAATCAGAGCAGAGAGGAGGTGGGAATGGAGGAAATGATCTTGCATAGGGAACTTGCATGGCTCAGCCAAGACACTGAGCAGAGAAGCAAACAAGATTAAAATATCTCCAAGGGCCCTACCCGGTTTGGCTCAGTGGATAGAGCGTTGGCCTGCAGACTGAAGGGTCCCAGGTTCGATTCCGGTCAAGGGCATGTATCTTGGTTGCGGGCACATCCCCAGTGGGGAGTGTGCAGGAGGCAGCTGATCGATGTTTCTAGCTCTCTATCCTTAAATAAAATGTCTCCAAGGAGCAGACCCTCACAGAAAAGTATACTGTACCACCCATTTCTATGCTTATTTTCAAAAATGCCTCAATCCTTCTTTCATGAAAAGTTGGATAGGAAAATATCTAATTTTCATTAACCTCAAAGAAGAGACTTAGTCTTATATCTCACCCAATTTTTTAATAGGTATAGCCTATTTGATTGAGAAAAAAATATAGCAAAGGTTGAAATAGAGAATAAATCCTGTAACAATAAACACGTACAGATGGAGGGAGACCTGTGTGGACCATTTTTCTGAGCAGGATCTGTATGTCCTGCCAGTTATGAGATAATAACAATGACATCTAAGAAAGTGTTAATAGTTAAAAAGCCAGGGAATACAGGAGAACATTAGAAGCTGTTTTATGTGGCAAGAGTTGGACGAAGATATGACCTAAATCAGATGCACAGTGGGAGCCAATTCTGTGCATCATTCCAAGTTTGAAATCATGGAAGATAAATGGTGTTCTCTTACCCCCAGTGCTCCTGTCATGGGTGGAGAGGGGAGGGAGCGAAATTAGCAAACGCAGACTAGTTTTCTAAGAAGACTGGCCAAGGAAAAAAAGAAGGAACCAGGTTAACAGCAGGGGGTGAAGGCAAAGACCTCCCTGGTTAAGTCTTTTTTACACTATTTCTCACTGCTATGTCAGTCTTAGTCCATTATCATTACTCTTTCATTGAGAGTGTCTTGAAATAACACCCATCCTTGAAATAACACCCATCCTCTACTATCTAAAAGACAACCTGGCAGGCCTCCCTTTACAGAAAAGAAACTGTGCGTCACCAGCAATCATTTTGCAGCTTGCAATAAAATTCAGGCAAGATATTTTTTTTCTTGAGACCTTTTCTATCCTGTGGGATTTTAAGAGACAACCAATATACTCCTTACATTTCCATCTCTGTGTGTGTTTTTTTCCTAGCATAAGAATTAAGACTGGGGACTTTGAGACTTTCTTAACTCTGTTTTGATGCTTGGTTTATTAAACTATTCATTTTGAAGGAGGGTAACGTTAGCCTCTCACAGCAAATGGTGCCTGCCTGTTACATACTCTGAGTAGGATATTAGATAACACCAAGCAGCCACCCTCACTCCTGATTGAGTCAGCTGTGGTTACAACGCTGCCTGGCAGGCAAGCCGCCTGTCAATTATGTTAAAAAGAACAGTAAAGTAGGAATAGTCAAGCTTGTACAATTTTGCATTGAGATGCAGTCTGTCTAATGAACAATCAATGAGTTGGAAGCCATTTTAGGTAAAATAAAGCTTAACCTTGAAAATCTAAACATTTCTCTTTTACTGGTATAAGTCACTGATTGGAAGGATCTTTGCAATCAAAATAAATCCAGGCAAATCCATGGAACAGGAATTTGATTTAATTAAACCAAAAGCTGCTCATCTGTGTAACGTCTAGCTCGTAAATGAGAAAATTAAACGAACTGATCCCTTAAGTCCTATTCTGTTCTGATTCTTCTTGATGTTCAACTCAAGGTTTTTTGCTTAAATTCTTTGGTTGACCTTTTCAAACACTCAGCCTTAAGACTCAACGTCAGGTTGTCCCTCTTAATTTTCAGATTTCTACCCTGCATTCTTATACAACAATCCATTATCATGTCAAAGTCAATGTATCCAAAACCAAACTCTTGCCATCCCTCTCAAACGTCCTGATTTCTGGGATTTGTACCTCTCTCACTCTCAGTATGCAGACATTGAAATAAGGTATCACTTTTCATCATCTTTATCTCTCCCCATATTTAATCAGTCTCCACAGTCAGAATATTTGTTCACTGCACTATTTGTTTTCTTAACTTTATTTCAATCTTTACCAACATATTAGTTCAGGCTCCTAGTGTGTCACTCCAGGACTCAATGTTGAAAATTCTTTGTCATCTTTATCTCCCCTGATATGATTAACTCAAAACACTGTGCTGTGTTGATGTTCTTGTAGGTCTCTCTTGTCTGTTGACAATGCAGCTCCTTTGCAATATGCCTAGCCTAGCTTCGCAAGCTTTTCTTTGTCTTCTCCTCCCACCTATGCCCAGTGTCTGAGTCACCCAGCATACTTGCTGTTTTCTAAACACATTTCTATATTTTGCTATTGTCTTGCCCTTTTTGTTTGATTTTGAATTCTTATTTTCAGTGTTTAAAATTATACTTCAGCTAAAATAAGAAAAAAAAACAATAAATAATCATTTTAAATCTTTATCCTCATTCAAAAAACTCAATATTTCTTTTTCTTGGCACCAAAAGTATGTTACATATGAGTGAATGTAGCAGCACTTTACAATAAAAGGTCTGCGTAAAAGACACTGAGGGTTGAGGGTGTTAGAGAAGGACAGGCTCTTAAGAGCCTGCACCTCAATGCCCCACTGGAAAAAGCCAAAGAAGTGAGTCAGCTTACTAAGGTCACACAACTGCTCAGGAACACATCCTGGACCAAAGATCTGAACAGCCTTCTGTAGCTCAAGGAACTATCAAAGCCTACATTTTCAGAGGACCTGGCCCATCATTCCCTGAACAGACAGGTCTTCCGTGCCTGTAATGGGAGATGAGCGAGGTCCTGGAAATACAAAAATGAAAAAATGGCCTTGCTCTCCCGATACACAGTCTAGGAGGAGGAGATACATTTGGGCAGAAAAATGCAATAAAAGGTGGTAGGTGCTGCGATAGGAATCGTGCACTGTTCAGACAAAAAGGAGGGAGTGGTCAGCTCTAACTAATGTGACCGGGGAAAGCAGAAGCATTTCATAGATAAGGTAGCCCCTTGGGTTTAATACAAAAAGAAAAGTTGTGTTCACCAGGGTAGAGCAGCAAGAAAGAAACCCAAGAAAAGGCACAAGAGCATGAATTAGGTGACAATATTTGAGGAAAATGTGAATAATTTAGAAAGTCTGGAAGTTAAGGCACAAGACTTAGCACACTTATCAAAATTGAAATTGAAAAGCAAGAAAGCTCCACATTGTGAAGGGATCTGTATGCCTTAAAAGGGGGTTGCAATAATAATTATTATTGTCATTATCATGTTTATTAATGATTATGAGCTTCTCAATAAAATAATGGGTCCTACTTATTGATCATTAACAGACAAGGAAATTGAAAATCAAAGATTAACTCACTTGCCTAAAGCAACACAGCTATTAAGTAGTGGAGCCAATATTTGAATCAGGTTTACCTGATTTGAAAGCTGAGCGTCGATTACACTGTAATCCACCTTTAATCTGTGAACAATGTGGAACCATCAGAACATTTTAAACAAAGAAATATAATGGATTCTTGTCTTGGAACAGTATGGAGTTGCATTATCCAATATAGTAGCCACTACTTACATTGACAATTAAATAATAATTTAATAATTAAAAACTCCGTTCCTCAGTCGCAGAAACCACATTTCAAATGCTCAGTAGCCACACATAACCAACCAATGGCTACTCCATTGGACAGCACCGAACGAACATTTCAATCATCACAGGAAGTTCCATGGGACAACACTGGTATAGGAGATGCACTGGGGACCATTACCTAAGACAAGTGAGAAAGGATTAGAGAAAAAAATATTAAGATAATAATAACAGAGACTTAATCCAGTGATTTCCCAAGTGTAATTTGCCCCCTCCTGCCCCACCTCTGTCCCAGTCAGCAGCAGCGGATCACTTGGAAACCTGTTAAAAGGCAAGTTCTTGGCTCTATGCCAGACACTCTGAATCAGAAACTCTGAGAGCAGGGCCCAGCCATCTATGTGGTAACAAGCCCTGCAGGGGATTCAGATGCTTACCGGAGTGTGAAGACCACTGACTGAGAGGAAAGGACAGGTTTGTAAAGAATGGCGTGGAAATACAAGCAGCTTTGTGCAGGGGCAGGGTGAATCTTGGATAGCCTCAGGTAGGTTGATGAATCTAGGAGGAGAAACCTACTCAAGGGGAAATGACAACAAGTTTGACTTGAAGTTCCTGAGGAACTCTCAAGTACTGTAAACCGATTGGAAGTGTTAGTCTGGAAATCAGGACAAACTTCCGGAATGTAATACAGATTTAGAGTCATCACATTTTTGGTGGTAAATTGGATGGGTGGCTCTCAATGTTTTTCCTCCCCCCAAAAAATGACACTTACATATGTGTCTGGACATGCTGAGGGCTCTGTTTAGGTTTAAGTGCAGTCCCTCACATGCTGGTTTCTTTTTTTCTCCTATTCAAGAAATCATTTCAAAATGCAAATGTGGTCTGTTAGATGTGAACATGTTCTATTTTTTAAAGTACATAAATAACCTACATTGTCATTCTGAGTATTATTAGTACATAGAACTTCTCACATGGATACACAGAATCTTAAAATATGTATGGTGAGAAGAAGACAGGTGGAAGAGTTGACTGCCTTCCTCTCAATCCTGGAGTGTGGGCTGCAGCAGAGAGACCAGCAAGAGGGGAAGAGAAATGGTCAGGAGGTAAGAGGATAGTGTCCCAGAAGTCAAAAGAAGAGCATTTCCAACAGGAAGTGATGAACACTGCCATATTCAGAGACCAGTACGAGAGACCTTGGGCTTTGCCCTTAAGCATTCATTGCTGAACTTTGTCAAAGTCACTTCTATAGGGAAGCTGGGGGTCACTCTGACCTATCAACTAAGAAGACTGAAGTAGTTGGAAAAAAAATAGAAGATGAGGAAATGGAGGCAGCAACGGTAGATTTATGCTTTGCACTGTTCTTTGGTTATAAAAGTCACCTTACATTCTCAGTATCTTATAGAAATTTTAGTGAAACCACTCTTTTAACTGTTATACTTCTCTCCCCAGGGGCCTGGCATAAGTATAGCATGAAAAGACTAGCATACTAAAGGGTGGTGTCCCAAAATTCACACAATAAGTAATTTTGATAGAAAAGACAGGTTTATAATTAAAAATTGTAAATTTTTTATTGATTCATAAAGTATACAGTATAGGGTTATGTATGGAATAGCATATAGGGTAAATGGCCTCCACAGCTTTGCTTATGGCCCAGGAGCAGGGACAATGAAGACAACAAGAGTGCCTATGTGCCAGCAAAGCCGTGGAGGCCATTTACCCAATATGCTATTCCATACATAACCCTATACTGTATACTTTAAGATCAATAAAATATTTACAATTTTTAATTATAAACCTGTGTTTTCTATCAAAATTACTTCTTGCGTGAATTTTGGGACACCCTTTATAAATAAAATCATTCTACCCACTGATATTGATCCTAAACAATGATGGAGCTCACCGAAACCCTATCTTTACCTCGGATGGGTTCGTTTCTAGGATTCTTCTTATCCTGCACAGTCTTGCTTGTCCTGCCCCATTAACCCAAGTGATGTGTCTGAATCCTCAGAGTAAATATAGCTTAGACTTTAAAGCTGTACCATCTCTAAAAAAAATACCATTGGTATTGTTCCCTATAATTTACCTGACCTAAATTAAACCTCCCAGCCATCCTGTGAAGTAGATAGGAAAATATGATTGTGCTTATTTTTGCAGCTGAAAATTGTCCAATATCACCCTCCTTATAAATCACAAAGTAATTATCGTATTTTATCTATTATATTAATATAATAATTCCATATTTCTCCATGAAGAATTCCAGGTAGGGGCTTCTGAAAAATACCAAGAGTAGAGTGTCAAGATTGGATGGTAAAAGAACATAGATATTCAGCTGTTGAATCTACATAATTGGCAGAGCTCAGCTTTAAATTTGGCTCTAAGTTTTTTAGCAACCAACCAAAAAGGCAGACACTGTCAATTACACAGTTTCTATTTTCATAAAGAAATATGTGTGCCAGTTTCTCTGAGAAACTCAAGTACCTCCTTGCCTAAGTTCTAAAAGAAACTTCAGATCCACATCACAAATGGTATTTTCTATGCACAAGGGTAGTGAAACATTTCATGTGGCAGCTTCTAATCATTTCCTCCAGTAAAGCTTCACTTAAACATTAAATTAAAAACTGACTTTCCAACACAAACACACACACTAATTTTCTGATCATTGATGAGCAACTACCACAAGGATATGAAACCTTACTTTGGCTGTATCTCGATTTTCATCGTTGTGAATAAATGCTACCCACTGATCAGCACACATTAATGAAATATGCTCTCTCCTCATTAAAGCTAAAAATCAGGTAGCCTTGCTAAGTGTTCACAATCTTATGTACACACCACAGACACACACACACACACACACACACACACACACACCGCACATTGTCATCTTAATATTTAAAAAAATAATATAAAGTTCTTTCTGGAAGAAAAAACTAAAACATTCTTGGGTTTTTAGAAAATGCTAATTGGCTTAAGTAAAATGTCATCTATTATTCTAAGATGTTCCTAGAATAACTGTACTTTGAGGTGACTAGAATATAGGCAATCTGGGGGGCACTTCAGTTATAATTAGAGCAGATGCTGAATAACTATCTTCCCTGACTCTCAGGCACTGATGATCACTAACATTTTTAATTAATCACAAATCCCTCCTGGCTGTTAATAAGACTATACCAAAATGGCACCTTCCCTCTCCTGAGGTACCAAATGAACCAAGCACCTAATGCTGTATCCAGTATCCCGTCAGGTAACCTATACATGGGTATCCAGGCACAGTATCACCATAGAGCTCAGGGCATACTAGTTCTTCTAAAATTGAATATGTGTATGCAGAAAAGCAGTCTGTTAAAATGCATTTAATGAATTATTGGCCTCAGAGTTCTCAGCAAGGCACTGGTGCAGAATATTAAAGAAATAGGTCATCCTCTTTGTCTTCAGGGAGCTTAAAATCTGGTCAGGGAGACAAAATATACACAATTTTTGCAACTAAAAACAATAACCTAAGAGCCTATAAACACATATAAAGAAGAGTATGGTATGTCATCAATGATACTCAACAATACACAGATACCAAGGCAGTAGGTGAGGATAGCAACTAGTGATGGAATAAAGAATTAAGTAGTAACCTCTGTTCCCACCAGCTGATGTAAAAGTAATGTAAAATGTCAGTCAGACACAGAAAGCAATATTTTTAAATATTTTTACTGATTTCAGAGATGAATGGAGAGGGAGAGAGAGGAACAATAGTGATGACAGAGAATCATTGATTGGCTCCCTCCTGCATGCCTCACACTGGGGACCAAGTCTGAAACGTGGGCAAGTGCCCTCACCAGGACTCTACCAGTGACCTCTAAGTTCATGGGTCCATGCTCATCCACTGAACCACACCGGCTAGGCCACAGAAAGCAATATTTGTAAATATTTTTACTGATGTCAGAGATGAATGGAGAGGGAGAGAGAGGAACAATAGTGATGACAGAGAATCATTGATTGGCTACCTCCTGCATGCCTCACACTGGGGACCAAGTCTGAAACCTGGGTATGTGCCCTCACCAGGACTCTAACTGTGACCTATTAGTTCATGGGTCCATGCTCATCCACTGAACCACACCGGCCAGGCCACAGAAAGCAATATTAAATAGACCACACTATATCTAATGCCCCAGGGATGTGGGCAGGTGAGCCAAATTCTGCCATGTAGAGAGAAATTCCATACCTGAGAATATGGATTGTCTTGTTTCAGCCTAGTGATTTATAAATTTTAACAAGGTCTGATTATACTTAGAATACTTTTTAAAAAAGGAAGCTGATTTTGGGGTGACGTTTGTATATTCTAGTTCTATGGCTAAGGGTGGAGCCTTGGAGTCTGCATTTTCATGTGTCTCCCAAGGAAAGAATGAGTTTAAAAAAACTCCAGTGTGAGGCCCACTGCCAATGGTGCTCACTCCAGACCAGCCCATTGGGACATAAGCGGGAAATCAGAAACAGGGCTCACAGTGTTCGCAACCGCCATTACTCAGCAGTACACAGGAAGGGAAGGCTTCTAGAATGATCTCTCTAAAGGTCAAAATGCCACTCAGAGCAAGAAACAGCATTTTAACTGGTGCAATCTCATGTAAGAAATTATCAACACATGTCCATACCTACATAGAAAAGTATGCATCTATGATTCATTTACTAACCAGTAGGTTTTACTGGATGATTATATGTTGATTTTGTTAAAAATTATTTAATTAAATTCTTTGAACTGAGAAACTAGGATAATATAAATTCAAAGAATACAATAAAATGGGATTGTTTGCATTAAGTTTGCTACCTAATAATTTTTATTGAATGTATTTTGGGTTTTCAAAAATAATTTGTATATTCCATTATTTAACAGGCCTCAATTATATGTACTTGTTCTCTGAGATTAAACACTATAATAATATTCTATGAAACCTCGTGCTATGCTATTATTAAATATATATATATACTTTTAAAAGCCTTTGCAGCTATGAGATAGTTTTACCCCAGACATTTTGCAAATTAATCATTATTAGCCCTGTTCAAAAGAAACTCAGAAGACATGAGGAATTTACTCAAATTCTCAGGGCAAATTAATACGAGTGGGAATTGACAATAGAGTCATTCATTCAAATGGTAACAGCCATTCATTAGACATTCTTAAATCATGTATTCTGTATTGTGTGGGAACAAATTGGGTATATGGTTAGGAACCCAAACTCTGGGCACTAATATGATCACTCTTTAGGCCAGCGGTTCTCAACCAGTGGGTCGCGACCCCTTTGGGGGTCGAACAACCCTTTCACAGGGGTTGCCTAAGACCATCAGAAAACACATATAATTACATATTATTTTGTGATTAATCACTATGCTTTAATTATGTTCAATTTGTAACAATGAAAATACATCCTGCATATCAGATATTTACATTATGATTCATAACAGTAGCAAAATTACAGTTATGAAGTAGCAACGAAAGTAATTTTATGGTTGGGGTTCACCACACATGAGGAACTGTATTAAAGGGTCGCGGCATTAGGAAGGTTGAGAACCACTGCTTTAGGCTATTTCTGTTTCCTCAGAATCATCACTTCTTATTACATTTCCATAATTTCAACTGCAATGTTTTTCTAAATTAAGAAATAGAGCCGAAACCGGTTTGGCTCAGTGGATAGAGCGTCGGCCTGCGGGCTGAAAGGTCCCAGGTTCGGGTTTCTATCTCTCTCACGCTCTCTCTCTCTCTCTCTCTCTCTCTCTCTCTCTCTCTCTCTTTCCTTTCCTCTCTGTAAAAAAATCAATAAAATATATTTTTAAAAAAAGAAATAGAATAATCTTAAGATGACTTTGCAACCATTATTTGGAAAACTAAAAGAAAACCTGATTATAAAAGAATCGTAAGTATAAGCTAAAATTTAAAGTGAGAAAGGCCCAAAGTAATATTCAGACGTGGTTTGGAACATTAAGTTATGCTGGAACTAGGGCTTCTGTTGCAAGCATTAATGGGAAATGGGGCTCTAAAATAAATTGAGCCAAACTGTGGATTTAAAAGCCAAGCTGATCCCCCTTACTCTTGCATTGTCAGTGAACACCAAGTGAAAACATCTGGAAAGTAAACAATGCACTTCAGAATGTGTCAAAGATGAAGTCTCAAGGGAAATTTTTAAAAATTCGATAAATGAATTTCAGAAGAAAAGGCAGCCTTCCAGAGAAGGTTAGAAGTCCCGAGTCAGAGGAGAACCCCAACATTGAGCAGGGTTTGATAAACCTCTTGGCAAGAGAAGCTGCCTGGCAATACTTGGGACCTACCCCGGGGAGAAACAGGAAAATAAGACAGATGAGTTGATGTCTGAGAGATAGAAAATCTAAAAAATGTAAATCAATGTATTTAAGTCTTTATTGGTGTGGGTAGAGTGGGGAAAATCTAGGATGGAGTATGTTGGTCATTGCAGGTAAAATATTGAGAGAATCAGACATATTAGAGTTGAATACACAAGTCTAGAGATGTAGCCATAGATAGAATGGAAATAGCTTAGTATTGAGGAGGCAGCAAGATCAAGAAATTTTTTAGCTAAATTTTTCAGAAATACACAAATAGAAAAGACTGGCACATTTATTGGCAGAAGGAAAAGAAACTAGAAAGAAATTGAAAATGATAGTAGGAGAGAGGATGCAATTAAAAAACATGCAAAAACAGCATTTGTGCGAAGGAATAAATTAACCTTACAAGCAATGATACATCTTCCAAAAAGGGGGAAAGAAGAGAAAAAAGGGGGAAAGTTAGATTGTTTGCAGTAGCAGGGATAGAAAATGAAGATCTCATTCAACCACTGTCCTCACTGCCTGGGAACTGGGGCTTGAGTAGAGGAGAGAGTTCAGAACATTGGTCTTCAAATTGGGATGCCAGGAACCCTGAGAGCACAGGGCATGGAGTGCTTGAAGGAAATTGATTTCTAGATCTTCTATTTGCTCGTGGCTTCCTGGAGAAAGCTCCCTATGGGTTGGCTCTTCTTGCAGTTCTCTGTTCACTCCCCCTCACAACCTCCCTTCCTTCACTTCCTCAACAGTTGGCAGATCTCTCAACCATTCCATACATTACTCAAGTATAAAAATTCAGGCATAGGAAACAAAGAAAAAGTTTAAGAGTTCCTTTCATTAAGTAACCAGATACCCTTTTCTATCAGTCTAATGAAGAGATGCCTAATACAGAGATTAAGATATTTGCTTAATAATATTTCTCAAACTCTGCCATATATTTATGATGTTTTGATCAAATCTATACTCATAATTACTTCCATGATAACCTAGTCCAGCAAAAAAAAAGTGTTAATGCATAGAGTCCTGTGGTCATAGTAATTAAAAATGAATAAAGTACATAAGCCTTTAGTTGCATAAAGTCTGATAGAGTGATGAATAAACGACATTAAGCATAAAAGTAGATTAGAATAAAATGTGGAGGAAGCAGAATGGAATATGAATTCAAGAGATAAAAGGAATAATGTGAAATCTCTGTCTGTTAAAAAAAATGTTTTTGTTGGTGTGATTTTTAAATGGATTGCTCATTTTAAATAGATAATGCCAGGTATTTCTATTGCCAGGGGTTTGTTTTTAGAAGTGATGCAACACTTTTATTTTTAAATGTTAATATTACAATATTCCAGAAAGTACATATTTTAACTATTAAAATTTGCTAAAAGCTTTCGCATGTTCATTTAAAAATGTGTGAACATAGATAGATTTTCAAAATTATTTTAGGATATACACCTGGTCTTCTAAGGAAGCAAAAAGACATGAGTGATGAAAGTGATGAGCAGAAATGCTTGCCCATTTGAAGTTAACATGATGTGTAGAAGACCAGGTTGGCAAAACTCCAGCATTTTCCTTGGCAATGATCTGCAGCCCCGGAGCAGAAATGAGAATAAATGATATGAAATGATAGCAAATTGGGCACAGCAAGATGCTAAGAAGGCCTTGAATATTAATAAAGATAAGTTAAAATATCTGACCATGGTACCTGAATACGATAGGGATATAAATGAGAGCAGAATAGTGATAACTGTAAGTTAGTTGGTTCCCAGTAGTTGAAAGAGAATGAGAGGAGCATGCCAATTCCAAGCATTTGAAAACAGAGCAGGATAAAACAACGATAAGGTTATTGCTTTGTGGTTGCAATTAGGACATGGAGATTTCATGACAAGGAGGTCCAACAATCATGAGGTTAACGGCAGTAACAGAAGGCCAGTATAGATATTAAAATGTATTGAAATGGCTGGAAATGCTGTCAGAGAATGAGATGGGCTGATATTGAACAGAGTGTCCTGGCAGCAAAGTTATGAAAAACATGCTGTAATTGGACAGTGTGGACTTTTAGGACCCAAAGAAAGAGTTTCATGAATTGACATAGGGACTTGCACAGAAGTTGCAGCATCAGACACTCCACATCAGTCGTGCAGAATGGAACTTCATTCTCCACATCTTAACTTGCTCAAGAGCTTTGGTTTACACGGAAGGTAAGGGGAAAAGGAAACAAAAAATAATCTTAATCCCACTCCATGGCAAGTCAGCTCTTCCCGTTTTACAACTTGGTCTATTTGAGATAAATATCAAGTCAAATTCAGGAATCTCCCTGGAGGTGATCTAAGTTTCTAGGGTCAATACCTACTATTGTCCAGGTATCAGGGAAGAGGCACCTGTTCAGATTGTTAATAACAGAATCGCCTTCCACATCATTTCTAAGCATTTGCTAAGAATTGATCCAAACCAGGAGCCTGAGTGAGTCCCTCTACTGACAGCTTCTGAGACTCAGGGAAACCCCCATCCAGTGGCTGAAGAACTCCCAACACTAACCAGGGCCTAGACGCCTCATGGCCATGTGAAGTCCGCTGTGGCTAGCCTGAGATGTGGTCTGGCCTCAAAATTTTAGGCAGAAAGCAAAGCACTCAAACCTTACAGATTTCTAGGGTATTTATGCTGCCTCTTCCTTTTTTTGTGGTTTAAAATCTATGGTCATCCCAACAGGAGTATCTGAGCCAAAGCCCCTTGAGAATGCAAATTAAACCATTTCTCTCTCACGCACATCTTGCAGCTGAAAAGCAGATTTCCCGGGCCGTACTTGGGAATCCAAAGCCAAGAATCACTTAGTATAAAAGCCTCTCCCCTGAGACCAGTGCATGTAGAAAGTGTTTACTTCCTGAATGGCAGAGACTGAAAGTTGGTCCCAGAAAGCCATGGAACAGAAGCTTTTCCCTGTCTCTGGAGGCTGCCTTGCTATTTTTGAAAAGGAGGCCGTAATGACCGTGTGAGGGAGCCTCCCAATGAGACAGTGGCATGGCTGGCAGAGCCTTCAGGAGGAACTGAGCTTCCGTCCAGGTGTATGAGTTCTGGGGAGGAAGGCAAGGAAGAGACCCCGGTGAACTAGCCAAAACCTTTCTCCTGAACTCAGTGCGCTACATCCACATAGATGACCAAACGGGGCTCAAATCTGACAAGAGGGTCATTGAATTCCTCTTTCTCTCAAAACTGTCTGCAATACCAAAGGCACGGCCTGTGAAAGAAATAATTGATAAGCTGGACTTTATTAAAATTTAAAATGCCTGCTCTATGAAAAAAAAAATGTCAAGAGGATGAGAAGAGAAGCGAAAGACTAAAAGAACTCTCTGCAAAGATACGTGATAAAGAACTGTTATCCAAAATACATAAAGAATGCAAAAACTCAATAATAGCAAACAAACAACCCGATCTGAAAAAATAGGCAGAAGAACTTATCAGACACCTCACCAAAAAAGACCTACAGATAAGCATGTAAAAAGATTAAAGCAACTTCCCCTCAATATCATTCTTCCTGCCATTTGAAAAGCATTTCCCACCTCCCATGTGACACACATTCGTTAATCCTTGGGACCCGGGGGAACAGTGTTTCAGCTCTATAGGGCTCCATCTTTGGCAAAGACCATGACTGGTCAAGTATCTTTTCTGGTAATATTTTAGCAAATTTACAGGTTAAGGACTTGAAAAGTGCCCCGGAAGTGTGGTCAGTTAACAAGCAGAGAGAGCTTGCTCTCCACATCTGCAGTGACCTATTGTGAGACGGCTCCTGGGACCCATCAGCTGAAACTTGCAAGGATGATGGGGTGAACTCAAAGCAACTGATTGCAGCAGCTTGGCAAGGAAAGCCATCATGCACTAATAATACTAATTTGGTCTCTAACTATTTATTTACTCACTGTTCGGTTATGTATCCAGACCAGCTGTTGCTCTGTCTTTAGCTCACAATTCTCCTGTCTGATTTTGTTTTGTTTTGTTTGGGCTACCGCTGGAATTCAGGAAGGAGCCTAGAGATTTTCCTTCATTTTATGAATGCGTTAATCCTTAAGTGTGCCTTCCTCCTTCTTGTGTGAACCGGAGCATGCATATCTCTTGAAATAAGAGGGAAGGGAAATAATAGCCAGTATTAGCAATTTGATAACATTCATTGTCTCCTTTCATTTCTTCCATCCCACTTCTCTAGAGTTTTGAGTAACAGTGAGAGGAAGGGCTGTTACTGCCCAAAATGTGTCCCCCGGAATGCTCTGAGGGAGGAGGGGCAGTTTTAGGAGCAAGTTGGTCAGAAGTGCTGAAAAGCAACCGCTCCTGCAAATTGTTCCCCCAAAATGTAGAGAAACGAGAACAGCAGGAAGAA
>NW_006294681.1:5940871-5945567 GCF_000327345.1 Myotis davidii | reverse complement strand
AGTGAATAGTAAGCTCATAATCCTTGCGTCCCCTCTTTTCTAGTTTTAATTATTCTCCAGATTTCCGCAAGCATAAGGTATTAGCTTTACCAGGATTGAGAGCCATATTCTATTCCCAAAGGTCAGGATGACCTATTTTTTCCCCCTGCAGATTGTCATCAAAGCTAGGTGAATGCCATTTTCATGGTTATTTTACCATGTTGACAAAATTCAATCATTATTCTCCACACACTTATTAAGCAGCATGTTGGACCTATAGATAAAAGACAAAGACAATCATTCCTTGCTCTCTAGGATGTTATAGTTTAGCTTTTCACAGGAGACCCTTATGCAAACCACAAAACCACTCTTCCCATCCTCTCCCAACACTGATCTATGAAAAGTGTATAACAGTCACCATTCCCTTTCAAAGGAAGACTGAGCACTTATGGAGACAATGAGAAGAAGGAAACCAACATTTTCTGAACCACTGATGCCCGATAGGCACATGCTGTGTGCTTTATATTTATAGTCCCATCTTTAATCATTTAAGTTTTCTTTTTCTTTCTTTTTTGAGTCAATCTTAGCTAAAGGTTTGTCGATTTTTTTTAAAAAACAACTTTTGGTTTCATTGACTTTTCTATGTTGTTTTTCTATTTTATTCATCTTTGCTCTAATTTTTTATTTCCTTTTGCTAGCTTTGGGTTTAGTTTGTTCTTATTTTTCTAGTTTCTTAAGGTGTGATGTTAGATTTTTTTACTTGAGATCTTTCTTTTATAATATAAGTATTTACACCTATAAATTTTCCTCTTTCCTCTGTGTAGTCATAAATATTGGTGTGTTGTGTTTTTGTTTTTATTTGTTTCAAGATATTTTCTAATTTCTCTTGTGGTTTCTTCTTTGACACATTGATTCATTAAGAGTGTATTGTTTAATTTTCACATATTTGAATTTTCTAGTTTTCCTTTAGTATTGATTTCTGCTTTCATTTTATTTTAGCAAAAAAATACTTTGAATAATTTTAACAGTTTAAAATTTATTAAGATTTGTTTCATTAAAAAAAAAAGATTTGTTTCATGGCCTAACATGGGGTCTATCCTGGAGAATGCTTCACATGCACTTGAGAAAAAAATGTATATTCTGAGACTTTATTGGGTAGAATATTCTGTATATATCTGTTAGGTCTAATCACTACATACTGTTGTTCAAGTCCTCTATTTCCTTACTTGTCTTCTTTCTGGTTGTTCAGCACCTGATTTAAAAAATTGTAGTAAGCTAAAGAAGACACCAACATATTTTAGATACTGTTCCAAATTATTAGGCCATGTCTACCACATGTAAAGTAATCTTCCTCTGTCAAAATACATATATTTGAAGCAACTTTTTTCAGCGTTGTCATATGTGTTCATGCAGGATATGGATTTGTGAATTGGATTTCCTTTTAGCAGAGCAGTAGCCGCTATTTCACAGCCCTGGGAAGATGAAAGGGCAGAATGTGGCTCTTCTCCGAGTATATCGCCTGTATTCTGATAAAGGTTTTGTTGTGCCCTCTCTCCCATGAATGCATAAAATGCAGATGCAACTCAGCCCACAGGAGGGCTTCGGAAAGGGAGTGATGGAGAGAAAGGACCCCTGAGGCAGTCTGAGATCTCTACCACCTGAAGATCAAATAGATGGGGTTGGAGGGCTCCCAGTAGAAATCACACACTAGGCCCAAGTGCCCCCACTCCAGACCACCGAGAGAAGGAGCCGCTGCATGTCAGATAGGCACAATAGTCCAGTCTTCAAAGTTTCATTCAATCGCTACTTAGCAATAGCAGTGTCTTCATATCCTCCTGCTTTCTCTCAGTGTCGGATAAAGAACTGTTGAACCCCAGGAAGGCCAACTCCCAATCTTCCACCTTGCAGAGAACACTGATTTGGGTTAGATCTGATCTTTTTTGCAACGTAGAGGCCACCTTACATGCACACCAGTTCCTCGTCTGTTCTTGCTTAACGTCCCCTTTTCCTATTAATAAACAAAAGCTGGTTTCATGCCATCCTTGATGCTGACTTTAGGTCCATCCTGCCCTTCTTATGTCTCATTTCTGGGAAGACAATTACATGCATTACAGACCTACTGTGTATATAAACTGGCTTAGATTTTTGAAAAGTTTATAATGGAAACAATAGTCTGTGGACCCAGCACCTACCCCATGAAAAGTGCAATGACTGTGCTGGTTCACTACTTTTACAACATTCTACCGGGACCAGTACTGCTTGCTTTTATCCCACAGTGAGAATTATTTTACTTGTTTATTTAACTTATTTATGTATTCAATTAACTTTAGCATCTTGTGAGTTCATAATTTCAATATTCTATTAGAATAATAATATTAGCCTAGGTGTGGTGTTACTCTTTCTTAGTTATTCTCTATTAATCACTGACTTAGTTATGTTTATTTGATAATTATCTGCTTCAAGTCTTTGTTACAACTTTATCATTCAGAATAAACTGAATGGTACTATTGGCTTTAGAGCAATTATGTAGTGGATATTGGGCTACTTGTTTATCAGCCTTTCCAAATTGTACTGTTCCTTGCATTATACTAATCGAAAAATTCTGAGACATGTGATTTAATGCCAGGATTTTTTTTTAACTTAGATTTAAATTTCCCTTAATACAATTCTAAAAAGTCACACATCTTTGTATTTAGAAAGCTTAAAATAATTTACCCTGGTCAAGTTTAGGAGATTTGGAGGGAGCCTTGAATCTGGAGTTGGTCATTTCCATTTAAAGGAATCTGTCTTGAGAAATTACTATTCTTTTACTTTCCTAAGATACAAAATCCTAATTGAAAAACCTTTGCACCTGGTAATGGCATGCATTTAATTTGCTTCTATCCTATTAGGAGCATGTCGTGGTCAGGGAAGGAACGCACGTTGGAATCTTGGTGATTTGTGAGTTATACACTCTGTCCCCGAGGGCTGGGACTAATAAATAGTCCCAGATTCAGGTCATTTGTGCCTCTTTATTATAGGCAAGAATGGCATCTGAACAATATTTCAATTTAAAACATCTCCAAATTCAGTTCAGTTCATTTCAGTGCAATTTGTCAAGTAATTATCAAGTGTGCTGGGCCTTTGTTGAGTCTTTGGGAGAGTAGCAAGAACAGAGCTCCGTCCCTACTTGCATGGATTCCACAGAAAGAGGAAGGCTAGTAAGTAGCTCAAAAGGTAAAATTAAGGTGCACATGAGGTGCTCAGGGAGCACAGGGGAGCAGATTCAGGGTGACAGTGAGAAGAGGGCAGGATAGGTTTCCCAAAGGACGCGGCTCCTGGGAAGAGAGCAGCTAGTTTCTCTCCTCGGCCAGGCAATCATCCTATTATCAGATGCTCTCAGCCTTTCCTCTCAGGCTTTCCTTTCTCAAAAGCACAGAGGCAGTCATGTAGGAGCTTGCCAAGGGACCCCTAAAGAGGAGAGGGGAAAGGACTCAGGTCCAGCAGGGGGCGGAGAGAGCGAGGAAGGGGTGGCTGAGAAGGCCGACCCTGGTTCTGTGACTTTGGGCCATCCGTGAGCCCTGGGGTCCTCCTTGCATTGTGCGTGTTCTCTGAGCCAGTCCAAGCAAAGGAACAGGTAATGCTACACATATCCGTGTCCTCTGAGTATTGAGTCTTTTATTTTTTATTTTATTTTTTTTTGTAAATCACCTAGAAAGGCATTGCTGGGCTTGAGAGCACAATTTTTTGCTGCATTATTAAATGGTCCCAGCAGCCAGCTATATTCTTTTTATTGACAGAGTAACAATGAGGCAACCCAACGGGCAAGGCACTGGGAAATCACGCAGGAGCTGGGGGTCCCAGCCCACACCCCGCAAAAGAGGCCTCTCCCTTAAGGAAAGCTACATCTTAGGAAAAGCAAGATATTTTCAATGGGTATCCATTCCTACCAGAAATTGTTTGAGGAATAAAACCGGGAAAAGTAAGCAAATCATAAGCAGGTAGCTGAAGTGTCTGTTGTCCTTCCCAAGGACCTCATCATGGTTGGAGGACAACCATTCCCCCTCCCTCGCTGTCCTTCTCCAACCAGCCTCCTTTCTCCTAAATCCTTCCCTATCCATCGCCTTCTTCCCAGCCCTAGGAGGGACCCATCTGGGGCCTGGAGATCAGAGTCATGCCCTCTTCATGAACCTTCCTATGAACTAATACTGTCCCTGTCACCTGGGGTTTCCCAAAACCGCCCCTTCAAAACCTGCCTCATCCTTTCAGCAAACCCTGAAACCATTCCCCTACATCCTCTCCCTCCTTCCAACTGAGTGGCCTCTTTTTTTATCAGCCTTTAACCCAAATAAAATGAAGTACATAGTCCATCTACATAAATAATGCCACCTATTTTTCCTCCAACTTTAAAGTGTTAGAAATAGTATCCTGTCAAAAGGATTTCTTTAATACCTGTGAAGAAAATGTCTTTAATATCTGTACCACTCATTCTATGCTTTCTCTGTCCTTATTCTATTAAAGCCAACATTCTCAGGTAACACTTCCTTTAAATCCAGGCATAAAAGAGCTGGAGTGGGGGCGGGAGGCAGAAGAGGGAAAATTTAGAAGAAAGCTAAGGTTTGGAATGGCTAATATTTATATAGAAAGTTTTCTTTCTATTTATATATAAAGTATTTCTCAGAAAACACTTTGCACTTGATCTTAGCCGAAAGACCAAGAGGTGATACAAAATACTTCA
>NW_006294681.1:5939552-5940829 GCF_000327345.1 Myotis davidii | reverse complement strand
TCTTTCGTTAATTCTCCCTCAAACCTGTGAGGAGTAGGTAAAGCCAAGTGACTTTCCCAGAGCCACACAGCTGGTAGGTCTGAAGTCCCCTGCTCCTCAGTGCTATGCTCCCTGGATGTATTGCAAAGCCTCCCATCTCTGCCTGGAGTGCCCCCCACTGTCACCTGCCATCTCAGGGTTCGCACACCTTGCCCTGAGGCTACCGTAGGTGCCATTGCCTCCATGATGAGGCCCAAGTCCAAGTCCTGTTCTGGTAGATCATGTCCATGTCCTCTGGCCAGCTTCCTGCTCCTCCTCAAACCCCCCACTCTGGCCTCAGCCACACCTGCAAGCTTGGCACCTGCTGTCTCTTCCTGAGCTGCCTTCCCCTGCTAGACAGAACCTCAGGACAAAGCCTTTCTCTCTCTCCTCTGCACTTCCCCCTCCAGGTTGGAAATCTGCATCTGCGTGCTGCACATAAATGCCCGTCTCTCAGAGACAGGCCCGTCTCCAGTGACTGGGCACCTGGCACTTCATAGGTGTTCCAGAAATGCTTGCAGGAGGAAGGGACTGAAGGAGGGACGAGGGAAGCAGGGAAGGTGGGGAGGACCTGAGGCTGAGCCTTCTAGATACAAACCCCTGGTCACTGGAGGATGCTGCCAACCGCACATCTGCACAAATGAGTGTAGCCCTGAGTTCCCTCCATGGTTTCTCCTTTGGAAACGCTCCCATCATGGGCGTTCTTTCATTCTTAGAGCCCCACTGAAGCAGACTCTCAACTCTCTCCCCTGCCAGAAAGGAGCTTCGGCTGCCACTGTCCATGAGCACAAATGCTTAGGCCATTTCATGTCATCACGGACATCACACGCCAGCACCGCCCCAGATCCATGGCTCTGCCTCCATCCCATGCCACCCACCCCAAGCATGCCTCACTCACCTTAGTTTTATTTACCCAGGACACAGTTGGGCCCCATTTCTCATCTTCTGGGCTCATTTCCAAGTCCTCTAAGCATGGATAACTCTGAATGTGGGTGACTGCAAGCATTCCTCTTTAGAGTGAGCGCTTGATTATAAACCCTGGGGACCCAGACTCTGTCACTGCCCCAGGGATGCCCTAAATTACAGATCCCCCTAAATAGGCCAGTAATTGTCGAGACTGGTGACGCTAACAGGTGACTTATGGCACATGGCCCATCAAGTTCCTATGCATGGCAGACTGCAAAGGCACCTAGATACAAACCCCTGGTCACTGGAGGATGCTGCCAACCGCACATCTGCACAAATGAGTGTAGCCCTGA
>NW_006294681.1:5938719-5939529 GCF_000327345.1 Myotis davidii | reverse complement strand
CCTCTAAGCATGGATAACTCTGAATGTGGGTGAGTGCAAGCAGTCCTCATTAGAGTGAGCACTTGATTATAAACCCTGGGGACCCAGATTCTGTCACTGTCCTAGGGATGCCCTGAATTACAGAGCCCCCTAAATAGGCCGGTAACTGTCGAGACTGGTGACGCTAACAGGTGATTTATGGCACATGGCCCATCAAATTCCTATGCATGGCAGACTGCAAAGGCAACTTGGGGGCATGGGAAAGGAGAAACAATGAAAGATCTGTCTCAGATGCCCTGCCAGGGACAGGGGCTGGCCCTCCACCGGCAGGGACAGATCAAAGCCTGCAGGAGACCAGCCCGCACCCATGAGCCCTCCTGCCCTTCACTTCACTTTTGGGAATATATCACAAGAGCCCTGAATCACCAATCCAAAAGAATGTATGTACCCCTACGTTCATAGCAGCATTATTGACAGTAGCTAAGATCTGGAAACAGCCCAAGTGCCCATCAGTAGATGAGTAGATAAAATGTCTATGGTACATCTACACAATGGAATACTATCTATACTAATAAAAGGGTAATATGCTAATTAGACCAGGAGACCTTCCAGGGGACCTTCCGGACGTCCTTCCGGACAAAGTCATGGTGGCAGGGCTGAGGCAGAGGTGGTTAGGGGCAATCAAGCCAGGAGCGGAGGGCAGTTGGGGCTGATCAGGCTGGCAGGGAGGGGCAGTTGGGGGCAAGCAAGCCGGGGGGGGCAGTTGGGAGCAAGCAGGATGGTAGGGGGGCAGTTGGGGGTAATCAGGCTGGCTGGGGGGAGCAGTTGGGG
>NW_006294681.1:5914002-5938636 GCF_000327345.1 Myotis davidii | reverse complement strand
TGGTTTAGGCCCGATCCCACAGGGAGAGCGTGCAGGCCAGGCTGAGGGACACACACACACACCCCTGCACGAATTTCGTGCACCGAGCCACTAGTGCAGCTATAAAAAAGAAGGATTTCTTACTCTTTGCAACAGCATGGATGGAACTGGAAACCATTATGCTAAGTGGAATAAGCTAGTCAGGGCAAAACAAATATCACATGACCTCACCTATATGTCGAATCTAATGAACAAAGGAAACTGATGAACAAATAGGTCCAGAAGCACGGGTGCATGGATCAGACTGACAAATCTCAGAGAGGAGGGGGTAGAGGGGAACTTGTATGCATAGATGCACAACCCAAGGACACAGACAGTGGTTTGGTGAAGGTCTAGAGTGGGGCAGGAGCTGGGTGGGGAAAGTGCGGGAAAAATAGGAAACATATATAGTAACGTCAACAATAAAAAATAAACATAAAAAGAAGAAGGAGGAGAAGAAGAAGAAGAAGGAACACTTTGTCTCTTCCAACAACTTTTTTCAACTACTTCCATATGAAACATTTCCTAAATTTCAATTCCATGTTTCCCTTATCAACCCTTTCACAGCCTTACAATTTGCTTTGCAAAGAACTTGAAATCCTCAGAATGGCTTACAAAAAGAATGCATATCCCTGCCCAAACTAAATATATTAAAATTTGAATATTTTTAGTAAGGACTATTACAAGGTTTAAACCAGAGATAAATGGTTTCCGTGCAAAAAGATTTAGAACCCCTGAGACCCAGTGGATCTTGTCTTTTCTTTCCTTTCCTTCCCCTGCACTGAAAACAAGGATGAGAGCCCACAAGGCTTTTTTCAATTTTTTTTCAATTGCTATATTCTTTCATCTGGGTGTATTCAATAGGAGCCCAGCCAAGTGGAGCTACCGCCTCTTATACCTACCTAAGAGACAAGCTCTGCATGCTGAAGAAATAGAAAACCATTCTGTTTCCCAATATTCATTTTATGACCTGCTACCCTTAGATCAGCTCACATCGGGCAGCATTTTTCTTTAGGTGAAAATCCAGGGAAACTAAGAGAGTTGTTTTAGTTCAGAAAATATGAAGAAATGAATAGCATGGTTTTCCTCCCAGAATCTTGTGCTTCTGACCCATTTTGTGAAGTTAATCCAAAATGGGATCCGTTGGCCTGGGGACAAATGTAGTTGCTCTGAGCCTGAAGGAGCAGGTGTGATAGGAGACTCTCAGGAGTCAGATGCTTGGAGATTGGGGGGGTCAGATGCTAAAGAGATGGCATTATTACAGGGTCATCGACATCCCGCCATGTTGTTATCTCATGAGTTTAGATTGTGGGCGATTTGAGAACTCACCTTCCCACTTGTTGGTACAGATAACCATACCAGTTTATTATTGTGGTGTTCAGGGTTGTGAATCTGTGCAATTGGATGCCTGCCCTTCTTGCTAATTACATGACCTTGGGCATGTCATTTAATCTCTCTTCCTGAGTACAAAACAGTGCTTGCCTACAAGTGTTATCATGAAATTTAAATTGAACAAAGGATGTAGGTACCGAGCACATCGCTGCACAAAACAAGGACCCAGCAAATGCTTGTTCGTTCTTTTGTCTGTGACTCTGAGCTTCAAACTCATTAAGGAAATCATAAAGTTCTTTGACTACAAGAAACCAATATTATGTTGTCATCTAAAATTCAGTGGTTGGTTTGTTTTTTGTTCAGGGACTGTACTATTAGGGGGAAAATTATGTTTGTGATGAACAGACTGAATATGTTATGAATGGTCATAGCATAGTTTCACCTCCATAGACAAAGAGGGTTGTCTTGTAAATCATTCGTTCCCAAACTATTGGTGAAATCATACTTTAAACTTCTCCCAAAAATATTGAAATTGACAGACAGGATAGAGAAATGGGGAGAAAGGAAGAGACGTCAACATGTTTGCAATCAAAATGGTGATCAGATAGGGAAACAATATGACATCCAGCAACTGGATGACAAATGTACTCATTTCAGAACTTGATGCACAAGCAGAGTGACAGGTGCTGGGGACACAATGGTCAGCCAAAAATGGGGAGACATGCCCATCAGCACCCGCACAGGCAGATGACCACAGTGGTTGTGCCGAGGTATGCCATCTGGAACAAGCAAGCACAGTGTTGTGGCACTTACAACGAGGTGATTGGATTTAGATTAGGGGCTGGGACAGGCTTCCCTAAGGAAAGGAATGATGCTTAAACCAAAAACTGAAAGGTGACTTTTCAAGGGAGAGCACAGCATTTCCTGGCTCTGGGAAGACAATGTGGTCTTACTCAGCACGGGAGGACTGGAGAGATGGCAATGTGGCCGGAGCACAGAGAGGCACAGGATGAGCTGGGGTGTTCAGGTGGCCCAGAGAGTTACCAGGTCAGGTTGCCGAAGATGTGCATAAGACACTAGCTTTTAGCCAGTCAGCTTTCAACACAGTTCTGCCTGTCAGTTCGGAGAAAAGAGCATTCAGGGAAGGGCATATGCGGGAAGATTCAGGAAGGAGTGGATCCAGGGCTCCATCGAAAGGGGTCCCCCTGCTGGCCAAAAGTTATTCTTCCCTTAAGATGGAGTTTAGAACTCGGTAAAAGACTTTAGTTGATTGGCAAGAAGAGTATAGCTATTGTATTATTCTCTCTGCTTTTGTATATGTCAGAAGTTTTATACAGTAATAACTTTTTAAGCTAAAAGGAAGAACTCCTCACCAGCTGCAGTTTGGTTGTGAAGATGGGTCAGTGGCCAGGTGGTTCCCTGAGATTGTAACCGTTGGCTGGCCTGTTGTGGGGCAAGGGCTGTGGTCATTCCCTTCAACAGGAGAAGGAAGGAGATGGACTCATTCTGTCTGTTGAAAAATCATAGAATTAGAGTACTTGATTCAATTCCCTGAACTCCATACATTTAGAAAAGTAGGCTGTAAATCCTAAATCCTCTAAAGCAGTGGTTCTCAACCTTCCTAATGCCGCGACCCCTTAATACAATTCCTCATGTTGTGGTGACCCCCAATTTCATTGTTACAAATGGAACATAATTAAAGCATAGTAATTAATCACAAAAACAATTTGTAATTATATATGTGTTTTCTGATGGTGTTAGGCGACCCCTGCGAAAGCGTCGTTCGACCCCCAAAGGGGTCACGACTCACAGGTTGAGAACCTCTGCTCTAAAGTGGTCTCTGGGGATTTCCAGGAATTCTCCTTTACACCCAGACAACAAACCACATGACAGGTGTACAGATTTTATTTCACAGTGTTTTGTAAAAACTGAGAACTAAGCATTGCATGACAGGTATAAATTTATAATGAGGAGTAACTCTAAAATGGCCCTATATTTTCTGTTCAGGAATATATTTACCTCTAAAAACTAATTGCTAAACAGATGAAAAAGAAAATCATAATCAAATGAACAAGGGAAATTCTAATTGTTACTAAGCCAGAGAATTTATAAAGTAATTGGTCATGATTCACACTCCTTTAAACATTATTTTTATTATTGAGGGTATTACAGATGTCCCCCACTTTCCCCCCTTGGGTCCCCCTCCACCTGGCTCCCATCCCACCTTAGACCTTCACCTCACTCTTTTCTGTGTCCATGGGCTATGCATATATGCATATAAATTCTTTGGTTAATCTCTTCCCATCCCCCTTCCCTCTGAGATCTATCAGTCTGTTCCATGCTTCCATGTCTATGGATCTATTTTGTTCATGAGTTGATTTCATTGCTGTTTCTATCTCTCTCTCCTTCTCCCTTCCTCTCTAAAATCAATAAAATATATTAAAAAAAAGATATATTCTTAGAAGTGGGATCACTGGGTCAAACGGCAGTTCCATTTTTTAATTTTTTGAAGAAACCCTATACTTTTTCCACTGAGTGGGGAAAGAGCTCCCTTTTTCCACATTGTCTCCAGCCTTTGTTATTTGTTGATTTATTGATAGTAGCCACTCTAGCAGGTGTGAGTGATACCTCCTTGTGGTCTTAATTTGCATCTCTCTGATCATTAGTGACATTGAGCAATTTTTCATATGTCTCTTGGCATTGTATGTCCTCATTGGAGAAGTATCTATTCATGTCTTTTGCCCATTTTTTAATTGGATTGTTTATCTTCCTAGTGTTGAGTTGTATGAGTTCTTTATATATTTTGGAAATTAATCCCTTATCACATGTATCATTGGTGAGTATGTCTTAAATTGTAAGATACACAGAAAGACTGAGAATTTTTCATATGTCTCTTGGCATTGTATGTCCTCATTGGAGAAGTATCTATTCATGTCTTTTGCCCATTTTTTAATTGGATTGTTTGTCTTCCTAGTGTTGAGTTGTATGAGTTCTTTATATATTTTGGAAATTAATCCCTTATCACATGTATCATTGGTGAGTATGTCTTAAATTGTAAGATACACAGAAAGAAAGACTGATAGAAAAATCTTCATTTTCTACTGCCAGAGTAGTCTTAACAAGTTCCTTGAGTGTCAAAGCAGGTGGAATTAATAAAAGGTATAAAAATTACAAAAGAATTTGAACTAAGCTAATTTTCTAATTCTTTTAAATCTGACAACGGATAATTTTATGATGCTGTTTTACTCTTTTTCACTGCTTTGACAAACAGCCTTTAATAACATTTTCTTGTGCAAACTGGTACCCTGATCTGACAATCCTGAACTCGTCCACTCCACTGTTTTGCTCAAGCCTGAGGGACCATGCTGGATCTTCCTGAAGGTGGCGCTGTGTTTAAACACTGTCCTACAGGATGTGGGCTGGTATTAAAAGGAAGCTGTGCCTGCGGAGAAGCTGCAATCCATTCACAGCTTAAAAGCGTAAAGAGAACAGTCTATTCCAGAAGCAGTTAGTGCCGTTGCTAATGGTACTGGCAAAGAGCAAGGTCATGAGTGGCTTCTATGCAACACACAGTGTTGAAATTAAAATTGCAGAACTTCTGTTCTTATATCCTAAACTATAGTAAGTGTATAATTCACAGTCATTATTCCATCACCTTTTATTTCCCATCCCCTAACCTTCTTTCTTCTTTTGTAAACATTTTCTCCTTTCCTCTCTTTTCACTTATGAATTTGCTTTGTAATTGATGTATCATTGGTGAATATGTTTCTACTGTGTAGAAATTACATTAACATAAACTCCTTTGTGTACTGGTCTCCAACTGACCTAAAAATATTGCCATGACTGCCTGAGAGTTACAGTAATAAAAGATTTTTGTGCTGGCCAGAGAAAAACTGAAGGCCCAGTGTAGGATGAGGCATTATACAGACTTTATTGGGAATAGATATGCGACGTGGATGTTGGAAAACACTTTCTTTATTGATAATTATTCTTTGGAGTTCATCTTACTCAAGGAGAATAAGTAAGAAATAACTATTGAGGTTTAATGTTTTTTCTATCAACTAATGTGGCTCTTTTCCAGAAGAGTCATTTTTAAAAAAAATCTATTTATTGATTTCAGAGAGGAAGGGAGAAGGAGAGAGAGATAGAAACATCAATGATGAGAGAGAATCATTGATTGGCTGCCTCCTGCACACCCCCCACTGGGGATGGAGCCCGAAACCGAGGCATGTGCCCTTAGCTGGAATTGAACCTGGGACCCCTCAGTCCACAGGCTGATGCTCTACCCACTGAGCCAAGCCAGTCAGGGCCAGAAGAGTCATTTTTTAAATTCATTTTCAAGAACCAGAGACAACAGCTCTTCTCTATTGAAATATAAAAAAGGAAAGTACCTGTCCCATTACAAGCTCTTGGCAATCCCCTCCTATTACTTCCGTACGGGAGAAGACTATAAGGTGGCCTGGTTATGATGAGTAAGAGCCATCATAACCAGCAGTAATTTAGAACACAAAACCATGTGTAGTCTTGGTACAACTCACTAAGTACACCAGCTGCAATGCAAATTGATATAACGTTTCAGTGACAAAGGGGAATTCCCAAACCATCTCGCTCCTAGAAGAGGCCAGTGTGTGTTTATAGTGAGCCCTGTGGACATCTGGACCATCGAGGTGATGTTTCAGACAAGGTAAATGGAGCAACAGTGAAAGGAAGCAACACAAATGATTGGAAACATACTTTGAGAAGGAATACTAACCAAATGGGGCTCATCAAACAATAAGAGAAGTGGTTGAGGAGTGATTTCTGTATAATCTTTAATTTATGAAAGATTCAGAGACTGCATGCCCCCCACTGGGGATGGAGTCCTCAACTTAGGCATATGCCCGTGGCCGGAATCAAACCTGGGACCCTTCAGTCCACAGGCCAACGCTCTATCCACTGAGCCAAACTGGCTAGGGCTCCTTTTCTTATTCTTAAGTCAACTTTCTTGTTCAGAAGCAGAATGCGAAACCAGCTAGCCCCTCGAGTTTCCTGGGACTGTTCATGCTTTTAGATCACAGAGTCTCAAAGCTGCCAGGGAGCCTTGGAGATCCTCTACTTTATAAATGAGGACACCACTTTAAACAATTGTCCAAAGTCATGCCAGGTAATAAGTGGCAAAGTTGAAACAGCAACCCAGTGTTGTTAACCTCCAACCCACGGCTCTATTCCCACTACACAAAACTACCTCCTGAGTCTATGTACACCAAACACATGGAAGTTAAACCCCACCCCATTTCCAGATCCTACATTTCATGATTAGTTCATGACTTCTCCATGTGGTTGGGTCCCATCGAGGACAGATAACAAGGAGCCCCCTCTGAGTGTTTGGCCCAGCTAAAACTCAGAGAAATTACAATCTTTGCTGAGGTCAAAGCTAGCCTGTCTCAAGCCCCCACCCCGCATGACAATTTCCAGAAGACAACACTGCATCTCACTCTTGACAGAATGTCTTCCTGTTTGCCTTTGTAGGTTTCACAGCGGCAGCCTCCCTGGTATCTCTGGCTTGGGCCTTGGCTTCATACCAGAAGGCCCTCCGGGACTCCCGAGATGACAAGAAGCCCATCAGCTACATGGCTGTTGTCATCCAGTTCTGCTGGCACTTCTTCACCATCGCCGCCAGGGTCATCACCTTTGCCCTCTTTGCCTCGGTTTTCCAGCTGTACTTTGGGATCTTCATCGTCCTTCACTGGTGCATCATGACCTTCTGGATCGTCCACTGTGAGACGGAATTCTGTATCACCAAATGGGAAGAGATCGTGTTCGACATGGTGGTGGGGATCATCTACATCTTCAGCTGGTTCAACGTCAAGGAAGGCAGGACACGCTGCCGGCTCTTCATTTACTATTTTGTGATCCTTTTGGAAAATACAGCCTTGAGTGCCCTCTGGTACCTCTACAAGGCTCCCCAGATTGCAGATGCATTTGCCATCCCGGCGCTGTGCGTGGTGTTCAGCAGCTTTTTAACGGGCGTGGTTTTCATGCTGATGTATTATGCCTTCTTTCACCCCAATGGACCCAGATTCGGGCAGTCACCAAGTTGTGCTTGTGAGGACCCCGTCGCTGCCTTCACCCTGCCTCCAGAAGTGGCCACGAGCACGCTGCGGTCCATCTCCAACAACCGCAGTGTTGTCAGTGACCGCGACCAGAAATTTGCAGAGCGGGATGGGTGTGTGCCTGTCTTTCAGGTGAGACCCACAGCCCCATCCACCCCATCATCGCGCCCACCACGGATTGAAGAATCTGTCATTAAAATTGACCTGTTCAGGAATAGGTACCCAGCGTGGGAGAGACATGTTTTGGACCGAAGCCTCCGAAAGGCCATTTTAGCCTTTGAATGTTCGCCGTCTCCTCCAAGGCTGCAGTACAAAGATGATGCCCTTATTCAGGAGCGGTTGGAGTATGAAACCACTTTATAAAAACAAAAAGACTGGGAGGAGCCACAACTGCCAGAGGAAGGGTGGTGGCAGGCCTGTGGCAATAATGAAACTCCATCCTAGAGTAGGGAAATGAGCTGTCATGCTTGTAGTCTGACCGTCGTCATGGTTACTGTCTGACCCTCCATCAGCTGACTGCCTGCTGCTGGTCTTCTTTCAAACCGCAGCCCCGACAGTCTCCTGCCACTGGGAGGACTCCTGGTTGCTACCAACTTCTCCTACACCATCTTTCAGCGCATCCACCGGAGGGTCCTATGAATATGGAAAATGTTGCCTCTGATCCCTAGGGTGTTTTGATGACATTAACTGATCTCTGCATAAAAATATAGTGTCATAACACACATACATGCACACACATACACTAACACACACACAACACCAGTCCTCTGTCAAAATAGCTTAGGTGATTTTTCTTGATGAAAAGCTCTGATTCTCACAGGAATATTAAAACCGGGAGAGAATATATCCCTCAAGACTCCAGAAAAAAAAGTAGTACTGCTTAGAAAAGAATTCATAAACCATGTTCATTTGAAAACCAATACATACCATGTGTGAAAACCTGTCCAGTGGGCAGCAAACTCAAGTGTGTTTACACGTGTATTAGAAGTGAAGGAATGGTTCGTTTTCAACACATTTCAGGATTGGTTTTTTAATCTTAAGTTTCCCGTTGAGAACATCTTTAATGACAGAAATCCTATGCAGCACATGGCGTTTGGTAAGACCAAGGAGCTCGCTAACTTAGTGACATAAAGTAAATGGTAATCGTGATTCAGTATTCAATTGCAAAAATTTAATAAATACCGGAAGAGAAAGTGGGAAAAAAGGCAAAATGAGCGTCTGATTTCCCAGCCAGTGCAGCGCACATTGGAATGTAAGAGCAGATTGGCGAGAGAGGAACTGGATGTGTCAGATCTCAGAGGGCTTGGCTCTGCCTGAGCTCAGGTAGGCATGATTCCAGAACACGCCATGCCCCATCTTTCTAGTGCCAAACACCGTCCAATCCCAGGATTCACCTGGAAGCCCTGGATAACGGAGATGGAGCGGCATGAGCCCCACAGAAGCGGAAACTAGAATGAACATTCAAGTTCTCCACTGTGTACAGACTCCTCCACCACCACCACCAATTCAAGGTCAAAGTGATGTGTCTTTTAGAGGCTTGGGACACTTTTTAGTAAGTATGAGCAGACAAATGCAGTGAATATGCTAGGGGAAACCCTTCTGAACTGATTGAGGGCTTATCACTAGATCCAGCTAAAATTTGCATTTGAATCATTTGTAAGTTGTACTCTTACAACAAGCTTCTGGTTTTAAATACCTCCGTACAGCAAGTAAGCGTTCCCCATTTTCTGTTCCCAGTGTCCTCGGTCATGGTGCTTTTTGTTGCATTAAAAGTGCCAGTCAAACTTTGATAGTATTTTTTTATATATTGGTGCAGAGTGGAATAACTCAGGAATTATTTCAATATTTTTGTAATAAAGAAATATAGGGTATACATATAGGCATCATCACTTTTTTATAGACCTGGAACTGTTTAAAATACTCGAAGCATCACAATTATCTGGGATGTCAGAAACTGGTCCACAAATTCCATCAGTCTGCCTTGGCAGACTGAGAACACTTGCCTTTTGCATAATCACCCGACTGTGCCATGTCTGTGTCCCCAGGAACCTGGCCAGGGGTGCTGTCAGGATATCAGGTGAAGAGAGAATCAGCTTAACTAGAAAGGGCTTGTCAAGACTGGCCATTGTTTTCCAGGAAATCAAAGATGTAGATGGTTACTTTCATCCATCCGTTATGACAAACTTGACTACAGTGGAAGATGTCTTAAATTTCCTTCCCTAGTTTATGTTAACCCAACTGACATATTAGTCAAGTCTCTAAAAGAGAAAAACAGTCAGTTTAACTTCATTATCCAGTTATTGGGACTGTCCAATTAATTTAAAATGGTCAAGGTCTATAGCCACCCCCTGTAATGGGTGTGCCATACAGAGACTGCTGACCCCATGATGACATCCACAGGAAATGATAGAGCACTCAACCTAGGGCTTCTTTTGGTACAAAGCCCTAAAGCAATGTTTAAAAGCAGACGATTTTTATCAGCAGACATACTTTCCTATTCTGCTGTGATTTAATCCTCCAAGCAAGATTTTCACTAAAAAAACAATGATCTTTTGATTGGACGTGAAAAGATTGCCTGGTCACCAGTAAAGGCCCAGGAAAACACCCCTCTTGTCAGAAACTGGTGAAAACATTCTACCCCCACTGTAGAAGGGAAAAAAAATGATTACATTGACAAACTCTCCACTTTTATGCAGAACCATGAGTTATTAGCTTTATTGTTTCCAATACACCTTTTAATTGATGATCTTTGGAAACTGAATTGCTCAGTTGAACTATACATTTGATACCATGAGCAAATAACAGATAACAGTACAATAGTGTTAACACAAATGTCACAGGCTCTATCATTCTTCAAACACGTAAGTCTTAAATTATTTCTCAACTGTATCCCCCGTTTAACATGTTAAGAGTCAAAATGAGTGCTATGTGAATTTTTAAAAAGATGGTGTACTGTGCTTTGCCTTGGAGGTGAGAATGTAGTCAGGAGGGTGTAAGAAGTTTGAATTTTTCAATAATTTCCCAAATACTGTAAATACTCTGTTATCCAACATACTTGAAGATTATGATGTTTTAGTCAAAAAGAAATTCTTGTTAAGGAAATGACATCTCCTACATGTAATAAATTACAATGTTTCTCAAGATTATAACAACAAAAATATACTCCCAAGGTAAATCATGATTCAATCTTCCATGACTTAGAAAGCACAGCCATTGGACTGTGTGGTGATGACAACTCATTAGTTTCTAGACACACGGATAACAACAGAGAGTGTAAAGTGTTAGGAGTGAAAGAGACATTGGCAATGTACCGAGGAACAGAGTTTGATATTTGTGTTTATATTTTAGTTCTTCCTAAGATTTCGTTTTCAATCTGCCATTAAACCCTCCACAGAGAGTAAGTGGGGAATCACAGGAAGAAGCCAGGGTTAGCATACAAACTGGAAATGCTGGACTTTTTCTCTGTGGGCCCCCACATCCTGTGCAGGGGCTTATTGGATTTCTTGAAGAGGAGGGGTCTGCTCTCAGTACCCACTTTTTGTATAGGACCATACAATTTTCTAAAAGAAAATATTATAAATGTTTTCACCTTCAAAGTAGCATTTTAAAATGAAACCATAATTAAGATGAAAGAACTTTCAAAGTAGCATTTTAAAATAAAACCATAGTTAATATTAAAAAACATATATATCTTGACCACACAGACTTCAAGTACTTGTGTGGAAGAAAATAATTTTTTTACCTAAGTCAAAGTTTGGTCCCCCAAAATGCCGATGTCCTTTAAATTCTCTTCATACATTTGCTTTGTCCTACTTAACTGTGTTCTGTCTAGTCCAGTAATATTGACTTGGCAGACAATCAGTTACTATTCATTTATGATAATGCGGTGACCTCAACAAATGAAATAAATTCTTACTGACATAGCAAAAATATGCAGTTCAAGTACTAGCGAAATATATAAAGGTAACCGGAAGATAAAGTATAATGAAGTATTTATGCTTATTTTCTACACGCCCACTTTATTTTGATCTATGAATGAATGAAGTGATAGCAATGAGAGCTTAAAAGTAAATGGGAAAAATTGACATCTCAATGATGATTTTTAAAAATGTAATCCCATATGTGTGTCTATGTAGAGCTTAAAAGTAAATGGGAAAAATTGACATCGCAATGATGATTTTTAAAAATATAATCCCATATGTGTGTCTATGTTATAAATCATACACACACACACACACTAGAGTAACAGATGAAAGGGATAAAGTAAATGCTCCCTTGTTATGCATATAAATTGGTATGTTACTCACACATGAGCTTTTAGATAAATAAAACTTCTTCCTCCTCATTTTTCAGCATCAACTCAAGCTTGCAGTGCCTGTCTATAAGATAGCAACACACCTATGAACTTCAGCTGGAAGTACCTACATACAATCTAGCACTTTTGGCTTGAATGAGCTTTATCATTTCTTAAGGATCTCATCCTTTAAGAAGCTGAAAAGAATCGTTGAGTCATTTCAAAGTTTCTTTCTCTGAACTGATTGAATTGAGCAAAGAAAACCTCTGGTGTCCTTACCAGGGTTGTGTAAGGCGACACATTTGCGTTTAAATGCACCAAATGCCATGGAGCGGAAGGAAATTCTGACACAATGTTTAGACAAAAATCCAGAGATACTTTTTTTCTAATGAACCATTTTCTAGACTAAATGTGCGCTCCCCTGCATTCTCACACGTCTTTGCCATTAGCCATTACCGTTTCTATATAAAGCTTGGATGAGATGCCTGCTTCTCTGAGGAGAGTTCCTTAAAGCCTTTTTAAAAATAGCTCAGACCGCCCTTCAGAAATGTAGCTCAGAGCGTGGCTGAAGTGCACAAGGAAAACACAGCAGGCCTGATGTGGCTGGTTCTAGCATTTCAGTGATGGATGCAGATGAGCTCATGTTCATTTATCTTCAGGAATCCAGTGTCACTTTGACAACAGTCAAAATGATTGCTTTAGCCAGCTTGTGACTCGTAACACCTTCCCCCCGCCCCCCATCTGAAGCTGGGGCATTTCAAAATGGCTAAGGACGGGCCACCTCCCTCTACCACCCACGCCCGTTTCCAAATCTCTGGCCCTTACCGGGATCAGGCTGTGGGACGACAGTCGGGCAGCACCTCCTCCCTCACTCAGGACTGTCCGCGGCAGACTGTCCATGGACAGAGGTCTTATCCAGATGCTGTGTCAGTATGTGTCTGTGTCAACAGCCTCCACAGTATAATTACTCAGTCAAAAGCAAAACTCTGCTCAATGTGGGTGGAATTGTATAAAAACACGATGAGCCATTTAATTTTGCCAATTGTAGCAATTAGGCAAGCTCGCACACAACCTGCTCTCACAGCAGAGAAATGAGTTCAGAAACTCCCTGGAGTATTTAAGGCAGTGGTTCTCAACCTCCTGGCCCTTTAAATACAGTTCCTCATGTGGTGACCCAACCATCAAATTATTTTCGTTGCTACTTCATAACTGTAATGTTGCTACTGTTATGAATCGTCATGTAAATATCTGATAGGCAGGATGGTCTTAGGCGACCCCTGTGAAAGGATCATTCAACCGCCAAAGGGGTCGCGACCCACAGGTTGAGAACCGCTGGTTTAAGGTATCACATTGTTTCACCATCTATTTGGAGTTCTTTCTCTAGATGCTGCAAGGAAAAAAATCAGACTTTTGTTATTTTGTACCCAGTGATCTAGCCCCGAAATATGAAAAACTTCAGTCAACCTCTGTGGCCTATGTTCTGCTAAATAAGGGATGGGTTAATGTCCCTGAAATGTCTAATTCTTTTGCTAAAATATTTTACTGACAAATAATATACTGACATCATATGACAGAAACACTGGCTAGATCAAACTCTTCTTTGGTTATTATTTCCTTAGATTTTCTCACAGTTCAGTTCAGGAAGGAAAGAAAAAATATATATTAATTTTTACAGATTCCAAAGAATTAAAAGAATTCCTTGGTGGGTCCCATTAGGCATCAATAAAATAGTTGATGGAATAATGGTGTGAGGTCCAAGGCACTATTTCTAGGTTTATACCCCCATTACCCTGATTGTGACTCATAACACCCTCCCCCAACACCCGTTTTAGCCATTGCACTAAACAAGAAAAACATAGTTACTGATGCAATGTCTGCAGAGCAAAGATGTTTAACAAAAGAGATTAACATCAAAACTAATTAATCAACGTGATAAGCAAGTATTACCAGAACAGTACCAACACAATTTTCTCTTGTGTTATTATTGCAGCCTGTCACCTACTCTGTTATTAGAATTTCGGAAAATGTAAGGTTTCGTGTTTTTATTATACACTCGTCTACAAAATTAAGCTGGTAGCCCTCTTCTCTCTCTATTGCTTGATTTGCATTAAAATGGAAGTAATCAAATTCTTATTTCATTAAATGCTACAAGTATTAACAAATGGAGATGTTGAGTTTAAGCTAATTTAATCTAACTGTTCTGGTGGCATTCTGGTATCAAATCAACACAATTATTTCAAGTTAATGCATTATCAGTAAATTCTAAAGCAACTCCCAAGTATGCTGAAAATGTAGTTCAGGTTTCTATTATTTTAAGAGATTCCTATGTGATTACAACCCAGTAGAACATGTCTTAATCAACACAGGCATTTCAGCCCATTGTGATTCTGGACGATGAGCTCTTGTGTTTGGGTGTGTTAGGTACTGTTGCATTAACTTAGCAACTGACCTTTGACCTGTGGCTTCCAGTGGTCGGCAAACTGTGGCTCATGAGCCACATGCGGCTCTTTGGCCCCTTGAGTGTGGCTCTTCCTAAGCCTTAGGAGTACCCTAATTGAGTTAATAACAATCTACCTACCTATATAGTTTAAGTTTAAAAAATGTGGCTCTCAAAAGACATTTCAGTCGTTGTACTGTTGATATTTGGCTCTGTTGACTAATGAGTTTGCCGACCACTGATAGCCCCCTGGAAGTTCTTATTCTGTTTAAGTTGGGAGCAATCGCACATGTCCTGTAAGCAAAGGAGGTCTGTCAGCTAGTCAGAGAATTGTCATTTTATCTCCTTCTTTCAAAGAACTAAAATAGTTGACTTCCTTTAGTAACCCCTCTAATGTATTGTACATAGACAGGGAAACAGATCTCTGACGTATGTTGCGAAAGCCCAGGGTGCAACATTTTCCTTGGTCTGAATCAGAAGCTTGGTGTTGTGTGAAAAGAAAGAAACCTCTTCTGCCCCGAGAAAGGGTAAGGGGACAAGCCAGCCACCCGCAAACAGCAAGCCTCCCTGTCACAAGCTGCACATTGCTGATGCCGTCGATTCCCTTCTTTTTTTTTTACAGAACCGTCTGGGAACTTGTCAAGCTGTACTGAAGGCGATTTGCGTTCATTCACTCAACAGACCCTTGAATCTTGCAAATTCTTGACTAGTAATATGGTAGCCAAGCCACTGCAAGGGAAATCAATCAGTTAGTGGGAAGGGGCCCTGCGCTCTGTGCTGTGTGGTGATGTGCCCGGCCGGCCAAAGAGAAAGACCCTGGTGAAGTAGAGCACTTGGGAATTCCTGCTCCTGCTTCCTCATCATTCACGCTATGAATATTCACCCACTTCATTTGCTTTTGCCAGTAAGCACTGCTTTGAAAAAAAAAGAAAAGGGAAAAAGGATTCAATGGATTCCTGGGGCCTTGCATCACTCAGAAAATTGGTACTGGGTCACAGGGACTCGCTTTCAATGAATACAAATCTACTTGTGTTTGAAAATGGAAAAAAAAAAGATATTGTCACCTGTTTCATGATTGATCTGTCTGGGGATAGCTGCTGCCCTTACTTCATTTCTTGGAAGTGCCGTTGTCAGCATTGTAATAACAAATTTATACAAATCAAATTTATAATTCAGTTTCAGAGGTAAAATCTGCATGGCTGTAGCTATTGAATAATTTGATTCCTGCCTTGCTAGGTGGTGACACTGCCAGTTTCAAACGGAGATGCATTTTGGCTCTCCTGTTGCTTAAACCCTGGCAAAGCCTTGGTTGTGACTCTAAAATCCCCGATCTCACATTCTCAGTTCCCGTATACGTAAACAGATCGTCTCCTAATTTAAATCCATGCTTCTTTTCCACCTGCTTCTCTGTTTTTAAAGAAACCTTTGAGCTGCAGGGTAAGAATGAATCGAGTTCACGTTATAGTTTCAGAGTTTGCAGCCAAGTCAGGCATCTATAAGGTGTTATGTTTTCTGTCTAAATGCCTTCATATAAGAATGTTAGGAGTTAACCATAAATGAATGAGTAAAAGTCATCCGATTTATCCACCAAGCAATCTAAATGGAAAAAAAAAATAAGAAAAAGAAGCAGGGGTCCTTTTCCTTGTGTTTCAAAGATGTTTCTCCTGAGCGATAGTCCCCGTTTTAGGCGCCAGTGTCATGCTGCGTCCCCTCCCCTGGCAAGTCATTTTCAGAAGTGAAATTTAATGGTAATAAGAGTGGCCTGCCACCATGTGACTAATTTGCAGTGGCAAGGCAATGGAAACCAACACATGGAAGAAAATGTTCATTTCCTGAACTCCAAAGCCAAAATAGGCACAAAAAGTACTCTAATCTACCATGAGTTGGTTGACTGTGGAGACACAGGAGCAATAAACCGTCCTCTTCCATAAGGCTTATGAGTAAGCGTGCCTCTGAGTTAGTGTTAGGACTGAAGGTTTCTATTCATGTAGAGGTCGGGGTGTGGAGATAGGAGAGGAAACCCGTCAGAGGGCCTCGGGAATACTTGCCTTCTTCTAGAGCAGAGGTCCAAGGTGGCACTGCCATCTAATAACCATGCCAACAGATGTGTCTGTTTAGGAAAGGCCAAAGCATGACTGCAGTGGGAAGAGAGAGGAGATGCCATGGTTTCCTGTCTGAGCTGAACTCTGTCCTTAAGGAAACTGTCCCCCAGGACAATTCTCCTTGGACACTGCAGCTGCCAACAGCTTCTGGCGGGTTATAAGATGCGATAGGTCAAGGTCTTGTAAGTACTTTTGCTTGCAGGACATGATCCATCGAATTATCCCTCATTTTAACCACCGTGAGATTCGGGGTCACCATGGCCTTGCTCATGATCCCATGGTCAATAGTTCATGACATCACATGGACCTCTATGTTCACATTCACTAAACCTGGCTTGCACATATTAACTGACTCGTTTAAACGTATTTGGGGTCTTGATTCGGCCATCAGCTAGTCTGTGCATCAATCCCCACGTTGGAAAAATAATTCTTGTGAGAATGATTTTTAGAATAATGGAAGGGGGGGGAACAATTTTTCAATGTAGACAAAATTACTAGACCGCTGGTAGCCCTAAAGCTCTGCTTGTTCCTCATGATTAAGTTTCTTGTCATTGGGGGCTTTTAACATCTGAATTTTCCAGCTGGTTGCTAAGCCATCTTCACTAAACTGAAGTGGACACTGGGGTGTTATTAAAAAACAAAGACTGTCCCCATGAATGCAAATCTCCCCATGGAAGTGAAGCATTAGGTCACTCAAGGAGTAAATTTGGTCTTTGGGATGTCAAACCTCTGGATATTTGGGAAAATCTAGGTGCTTGAATCACAGTGTTTCCTCTGGTTGTCTGGTGTTGCCTAGAGAGACAAAGAATGCTCAGGTGTTGTGGGCAATGGGGTTTAACTTTCTTGTGCAGTCATCTACGGCTGGTGATATCTGCTGCGAAATAAAAACTCTTTGTTGTGCAAAGAGAAGTCAGTAATGCAGAGAAATGCTATTTGATGTGTATTTACTTTCAACAAACACATGAATGAAAGAGGTTTGAGAGGCCGTATTCACACGTGATGGCACCACAGGGCTGCTTCCGACACTCGGCCCTTCCTGGCAAGGAACCTTTTCATTCAGCCCTTTCCCATCTTTCATTATTTTATAGTTACCCCTCTGCTCTCCACATAAGGTTAATCATTCACAATGTTTGACAGAACTGTTCAAGGGAAATACAAATTTGTTAACTTTTTATTCTTCAAATGGGAGTTTTAATTTTAAGAATTTCTTATATCTTTGGGCATAGAATAGTTTAAACTGCTTGATGCAGTTACTTCATGGTGAATTTGATAGTATCGATAGAAGTAAAATCTTTTTTCCCCCCAAATTAAAAAAAAATACTTTTTTTTCTTGTGGCTTGGTTGGCCGATGTCATTCTGATTGCCAAAGACCAACTGGTTATTGCATATTAGAATATTGGTGTTTTCTTTACAGTCACCATTAAAAGGGGGAAAAAAATGATATCAAAGAGAAATTGATTTTCCAGAAAGGATGCTTGAGCTATTCATACAACTCTTGTATTTATGATTCTTTGTGGACTTTCCTTCCTTGTTTCCTCAGATTTGGCTCTGGATTGGTGAGCATGTGTATTTCCTCAAATTGTGTGCTTATCTTACTTACTGTTCTGAAGCTGGGCAGAGAAACAGGCAAACAATTCAGCCCAATTTTCTTTGAAGTGTGCTTCTTATGTTGTAAAACTTTCCCCAAGGCATTGACAACAAGCAGGCACACGGACCCCTGGGAGGGACTCAGCTATGCAAAGATCATGAGGGGATTGCCAGAGAAAATCAAAATGTTTGTAGGTTCTTAGAAAGTGTTTTGGTTGTGTCAAATCCTACATTTAGTGCCAACTTAGAATGAGTTCATGGGGCAGGCAGTTCCCTTCCTCACTGAGTCCCTCCTGCCATCAGATGCAGAAGTTTCCCGAAAATCAAATGGCCACTCCACTTTGTGTACCAAAGGGCTCCAGCTACTAGTGTCATGGCTCTGTGCGAACTGTGTTTTGTAAATTCTCCTTTGAGGGGCAGGTCTGTTTGCTAGTCACACACCCTTCAAAGCCTCCAGGATGACAAAGCTGCTACCCAACTTAGCTTTGCTTTGCTTTTTCCTTGCGATTTTTACTTCACTGCATCCTTTTCCAAATCATTTATGCCTTCATGTTATTGACAGGATGTTTAGTTCAATGTTTAGGTGAATTGGCAGCAGAGAGATGATTAGTTGGCAGCTACAAAAACCTGAGACATTTTTTTCCAGTTATCTCTTATGTGATAATTGAATGGAATTCATGGTTTAATAGAAAACTGAAAGTCCCTGTGTTGAATATAATTACTGTTTTATTTTACTTTTTTTTATTTGAAAAAGAGAGGAAGGGAGAGAGAGAGAGGAAAAAAAAAAACACATCAATGTGAGAGTGAAACATCCATCAGTTGCCTCCCTCACGCACCCAGACTGGGGATTGAACCTGCAACCCGGGGGTGTGCTCTGACCAGGAATTGAACCCACAACCCTCCAGTGACGGGAACAACACTCCAACCAACTGAGCCACACCAGCCAGGGCATGTACTGGCTGTTTTAAATATGCTTAAATTTATTCTATGACATGGTATCCTTTTACACTCTGGAATAGGTTCCTTTCTGGAGGGCAGGGCATGGAGGGGCTTGGTCTGGTGATGGAAACACAGGGTCTGGGGGTCTGAGCACTCGTGTCCTCATCCTTGGTAGGTCATTTTAGCCTCAGAAACTCACATCCCACCTCATTTTTCCATTTTTCCATGCGTAAAAAGAGAGAATATTTATCTACCTACCTCATAAGGGTGTTGTGAAGAATACTTAGAGTTCTCAAAGTGCTTTGACCCTTGATAACTAGTATTAGCACAAAGGAGAACTGTGCACGCCCAGGGACAGGCTGTAGTGGAGGAGGTGCAGGCAGCTTAGGAGCACAACAGCAATAACTCGCCAAGCAAAGAATACCATCATTCTTCATCACTTAGTGAACGCGGGAATTTTTCCTTCAAAGGTCTATGTACAAGTCTTTTCAATGATCAGCTTTTTAACGAGAAAATTAACTCCTTTCATACAGAGAAGCTTCGTAGAGAACGACAATCTTCCTCTGAGCCAAACTGAATTTTACAAAACATTTCATTAAACGTGTCCAGAAAACTGGGCTCTTTCTGAGGCCTGGGGAGTCTGCGTGCCTGACGTGCCCACGCTACAGTTTTCAGGATGCGTGCATGATACTCTGGTTCAACACTAATGATTGCCACGTGGTGGTGTGGAACCTGCTGTCAGGAGGGGAAAATTTTAATAGATATTATTCGAATTAGATTTGTGCGTTGTTTACAGTGAGATTCTCTTTCATCCCTAAGGTGACACGTCTCTCCCTTTACAACCCTTTATGAGTATAAAGCCTTATTTCTGCCTGGAACTCCTGAATTGATGCATTTTCCATAGTATAAATATTTTAAATATTTCAGAGAAGTGTTTACACAGGGCTTCAGCTACACATTGCTACACACATGTACTCACACAGACATAGATGGGAATAACATTAAAGGACAAAGGGTGGGGAAAACCATCACAGACACCATTCTAGACAACTTCCTCCCAAAGTCGCATGTTTTCTTTTTACCTAAGTGTGTGCTAAACAACATGATCTGTCCATATTGAGTCATGGAGGCGATATTCTAAAGTAAAAACACACCCAGGGACGATACTAACAACACAGATAATGTTTTAATGCTGTGACTTCATGGAGCAAAATTGTGCATAAATATTGTCATTGCCCCCTTACTTAATAATTACATTCCTTTGCAAAACAAATTTGCAGGCTCTTGGAAATACAAAATAAGGTTTCAGAAAGTTTATCTCAATAAGGGGGTTAAAAAATCACGTTGCACCTGAAGCTGACACCACATCCACGTTCAGCAATCTTCTGATTCCAAAATTCAGTTGCCAGTGGTAGGTCAAAGGCTTAACATTTCAGATCGCTCACACATTTCCCATGCATGGTATTAAGCTTTCTGAAGCATGAGTTTAACCCAAGCAATTATCTGATCCGTTAACAAAAATTCGTGTCACTACACCAGACTTAGATAAATATTCTTTTTTTAGACTCCAAAAATGAGTATAGAAGTGAGTCGAAATAATGTGGGCTTCTTTTCCCCCCAGGTACCATCATCAACACTTTTTCAACCAAAAGTGCAGCCGAATATCCTTTGCTACAAAGAGAAATATCCATGTCTTTCCTTTGTTTTTACACAAGAAAACTGAAATTGACTAGACGTGAGGGTCTGGAAATAACAGGGGTGGCAGCTTTTCAGGCGGACTGGCTCAGGTGGGAGAAGGGCAGTGGGGAGAAGGTGTCATTGGGAGATTTTTTCATAAGGGGGCAAAACAGAATCAAACAGTGTGAGAGCTGGACAATTCTTTGAAATGGTAGAATCTAAATTCTAGAGGAAAAAACAGGGGATACAACATGTTATTAGACATAAGCTATACATCTAATTACTGGGGAAAAGGACATTTGAATGCCCCATACATTTTATTCTTTTAAGGCTTTCCAGCCCACATGAAAATTTCCAGAGTCTTGCCTGAAAACCAGAGACTCTTGAAAACGATTTTTTAGCAAAGATAAATGTGATTATACTGCTATGGATCATCCATTATGTAAATCATCACGTGTGATGCTCTTTTAGATGTTGCTATCAACTTCCATGGTTACTTCCAGTTAACATTCTATCCCTAAACAAGTGGTAAAAACACATGAAAAAGTCTCGTTTGCTCAAAAAATAGTGTTTTCCATCTTCTTTATATCCATATTGCTGTCATAAAACTCCTTTCCTGTCTAGAGGGTAGGATATAGCTGAAAGACGAAGCTTTTGGTCGATTGCTTATGGACGCTCTCACCTAACGCCTCACTTTAGTTGAAGGGGGCAGACAGCAGAGAGAGGCCCTTGGGTGGAGAACTTTGCCGCTGCCAAATTGTTTCTGCTATTCTTTTCAGTTCCCAGATGAGAGGGTGATGAATATGCAAATTGGGGTTTTCCCTTTCTCAGAACAAGGAGGGTAACCAATGAGCCAGCGTCCCTCCCCCTTTGAAACCAAATAGTACATTGAATTTAGGGCTAAGACAAAACTATTATAAAAGCAAGAGCAAAAATTGTCCTTCCTAAGGATACTGTTCTCGATTTTTATTAAATTCTTCCTGCAGTTTAAATCAGAAATTTCTAGAAATGATAGCTAATGCCACTTGGTTATAGCTCCAATGCAGAAATGGTGAAAGCATGAGCTGCAAACAACATCACTGGGGATACAGACTTCCTTTGTATGGACCAAGCAAATTGGGAACAAATATCGCTATCTCTAATGTTCTGGTTTAATTAATAACATCTGATAGGAAAATAGAAGCATTTCTACCACGGCACCGTGTAAACCTGCTTTCAAATGACAAGGATTTTTGCTACTGATGTTTGTCCTTCATTCTCCAGTTATTTTACGTAAATAAGTTTCACATCTAACTACCTCAGCTCGTGTTGTTTAATTTAGAAACATGAAGTCATGCACTCTGTAACCAACAAGTTTTTCATCTAAAGTTCCAAAAGGATACTCGGTGCAAAGCAATTTTCAAAAATGTGTGTATGACCTAAGCAACTCAACCTCAGGAGGTGCACTGCATTTTGTCCGTTTGTTTCTGTTGGATTTGGGGTGAAAAATCCTCATTTCCACTCCACACCAAGAGAAGCTGCTCTATCTTTGCTTAATTTGCCTTAAACATATTGTGCTCCTTTCCCTGTTCGATTTTTCTTTTTTTCATTTGAAACCTATCTCCGAAAAAAGACACTGTAACAGGTGGCAGATGAACCGCAGACCTAAGAGAATGGACCCATCGTTTCTCAGTTCCCTGTTGTCAGCTCTCTGCATGACATTCTGATCGCCTTTCCTGTGCTTCTCTCTTCCCCGTGACCTTTACAGAAATCAGGTCCGAGAGACCCCGTGTGTGTGTGTGTGTGTGTGTGTGTGTGCGCGTGTGTGTGTGTGTGTGTGTGTGTGTGTGTGTTTAGTAACCGTGTGTCATTCCCCCCACTACAAGCACAGTGCCTGGACCCGAATGACAACCTTGGCAGCTCTTGTGCTTTTACTTTGTGAACATTGTACAAATGTATTTGGCCTTTTATTCGAAATGAAGACTTAAACTAGTTACTAATTTTTTTTTCCTTCCTGTAAATATATATATTTAAACTCCATGTATCCAAGCATCCTTTTAGCATTCAGATGATAAGAGTGTCTTCATTGGCTGGAGGCCGCTGCCCCGGGGCTGCGGTCCCATGTGCTCTAGTTGAAAGCACAGTGTGTGGAGTATTTGATGTTCTGCAGTACCATCGTTCTTTTGGTCTGTTAAGTAAGTTGCAATTTGTGATGAAATGAAGTGGAAAGTAGTGCTTCATAACGAACAAGTTTCCTTGGTTACATGATTTTTCTTGTAAAACTTTTAAAAAAGAAGAAAAAAAACTTGAAATTTTATATATTTGGATTTTGTAGATTTTTTTTATTTTATTGCAACACAAGGTACCAAAATCATTAAATAAAGTACACTGTGGTCATTTTAACAGAAGTCTGAGTTCTTCATTCTCTCTAAGTTTAGGAAGAGAGCAAGGCATTGTGGGGGTAAGACGGGAAGATAGGAGGGGAAAGCCATATCACAGGCATGGTCTCAAGACAATATGATTGAAACCTTAAAATTAATAGAGCTGAGATCTGTCAAGTCAGAAATAAATTTAAATTATATAGATTTCTAGGATATGTTTCATTTATTTTATTTCTGAGAAGTGTCAAGAATGTGTGTGTAGTAGACTCTAGAACCACTATTAAAACAAAGAGATGTTTCAGATCGCAAACAGAATTAAAAATACAAGTAATTTGTTTAAACATTAATAAAAGGAAAAAATGTCAGTGAACACAAGCACTATTTCAAAAAATGATGTGTCTAAGTGCCTGATTTTTCTACAAAAATGCTTTATGTAACTGTTTTTTCTTAAAGTAATTTTTTGTTGTTGTTGTCCTACTGGTTTTTAAAAGCCTTCCTTTACAAAATGTTAAAAGGAACCCATAACATGAGCTCTGACTATATATGTACAAACTACTATGGATAACAAATAGGAACAGATAAAGAAAACTATTGGAACAAAGAAATGAAATTTTTTTAAAGAATGTACTTGTTTCTTTTTTTAGAGAAATTTGTTAGAGTTTTCCTTTTTTTCTGACTATAATAGTAACACTTGCTAAATGTAAAAATATTTGAAGCTCACCATTTTGATGTGCTTCTTTTCAGGCCTTTTTGTAAGCATTTATATGTTTTTACATTGTGGCTTTAACAATTTTTAAAAAATTACAAGCATTTGATATGCATGTTATCGGGGTTATAAATATTAATAAAACATATTTTTTTCTGAAAGAATACAGTAAAGTAGGGAAATGAGTCCAGGAACACTAATTATTATAGTATTTGGTGGTAAAAGCAAAAGTAGAGATCTATGCAGGCTGCTCTGGGAACATCTAACATAGCCGGGAAGGGTGTGGGTGGGGGAGGGGGCCACATCATGGAGAGAGCCTCAGTCTTAGAACGAGTGGATAGAACTGTCCTCACCCCGCCCTGGATGAACCAGAGACATGAACAAAACATGAATTTATACTGTGTTGAGCTACTGATATTTTGTGGTATTTGTTACAGCAAGTAACCTTTCCTGACTTTGCAAGGAGCATTTCAGGGATCAATGATGGTACAATTAGCTGAAGAAGGAGTGTAATTAGACTACTCTCTACCTGAGATTCAAAAATTAGTAAGAAAAGAAATGGCCCTTTGTCTATATTTTCACATGTTCTCTACAATGAGTGGGTATTGTTATTGTAATCTGAAAACGAATAAAATGTATATTTAAAGGGAAATATTTTTAAAAGAAAACCACACCATATCCCTGAATTAGAAAGCTTAATTTGGTAAGGAATGCAATTTGCCCCTAAGTGATCTGGAAACATAATACAACTCCAAACAAAGCCACAAAGATGCTTTATAAAACTTAACAAAATGATTATAAAGTTTATAGAAAGAATAAAAATATTAGAATAGCCGAGTATTTTGTTTTCAAGTAAAAGTATTGACAGAATTTTGCCTTCCCAGACTATTATAAGTTGCATAAGGGTATACTACCAGCACAAGAATATATTAACAAGTCAAGAAATAGAATCTGTACATATTAGATAAATAATTTAGTTTATGATAATTTTAAATCAACAGAAAATAGATAGTCTTAGGATAACCAGCTCACCACTAGAGACATCTCTTATCTCTTACCCTCCCCCCCACCCCCCACACCCCCGCAAATC
>NW_006294681.1:5901966-5913899 GCF_000327345.1 Myotis davidii | reverse complement strand
GGCGAGCACAGCGGTGGTGGCGAGAGCCTCTCCTACCTCAGCAGCAGCGCTAAGGATGCCTGACTAAGCCATCAGTCAGATATCCCCCAAGGCTCCCAGACTGCAAGAGGGCATAAGCAGGGCTGAGGGACCCTCCCCCCCCCCCCCCTCCCCCCCCCGCCAAGTGCACGAATTTCGTGCAGCAGGCCTCTAGTAAAGATATAACCGCAAAAAAATATATATATAATTGCAAAAAAGAATATATCAATATCACCTGAGATGGGAAATACTTCCTAAGTTTTATTCCAAATTTGAAAGAGGGGTGGGGAGGAAGAGACAGAGGGAAGAGGGAGAGAGGGGGAGAGAGAAATTATAATTGATAAGGAAGTAGGCTAAGTAGTGTTAAGGCCCAGTGCACGAAATTCGTGCATGTGTAGGGTCCTTAGGCCTGGCTGGCGATCAGGGCCGATCAGGGCCTTCCTTCCCCTGGCTGCCAGCTGCTAGCTGGGACCTTCCTTTGTTCTGTGCCACCCCCTGGTGGTTAGCACACATCATAACAGGCAATCAAACTCCTGGTCGGTCCAACTCCCAAGTGAACAATTTGCATATTAGACTTTTATTATATACACACACATACATACATGTATGTATGTATATTTCCATTACTGTGCATAAAAGAGAAACAGAATTGTCCAAAGGTCAACTGAAAAAATATTGAACCTACTAGATTGAGTGAATATCCTAAAATGTATATACAAAGATGTTTATAACAGGAAAAATTAGAAATAACTGAAAAACAAACAGTAAGAAACAAACTATGATCATCCTTATAATGAAACACTCTGTAACAATTAAAAATAATACTTTAAAAGTAACTTTATTGCATTAAATAACAATATTGATTGCTAAAACTTCATTTTGAAAGTAAAGAACAAAGAAACCAGTGTCTTGGTAAACCATAGATAAAAATGCATTAATACATGCTTCGGCCAATAGGACGCGGGGGAGGCATGGCTCTGCCAGGCCCAGGCCTCTCCTCCCCCCTGGAACTCAGCCCCCCTATTGACAGGAAGCCCCAGGAGCCTCGTGGAGGAGGGTGATGGCCCAGCCCCATGAGTCAGCATATTCCAAAGTGGATCCACCTGCCCAGGTTGAGCCACCCAGGCGATGTCCAGGCCCCAGATATGAGCTGCCTCTGCCAAATCCTGTCCACAGTGCAAAACCACGAGCAAATAAATGTTGTTTTAAAGGGAAAAAAAAGTAAAAATTAAAAATGCAGTAGTACATTAGAATATCGAGCAAATAGTGGTATGATGAGCAAAGACTATTGAAAGGAAGAAAAATTGGCTCTAGCTAAATATGCAGCTACCGGACAATAGTCTTGTCTGACACACCAGTCGATCAGTGAGTATGCAATTGGCAACTATAATAGGTGTGAATTGAATTTATTTGACCGACTTTTGAAAAAGTTGTAATCGTGCAGAGGAGCAGTTGAAAGCTGCTCTGAAGAATTTGTTCCTAAAGTGATTGGGTTCAGAGAGACATTTTTTTTAAAAAAAAGGCTGCATTTTTCAGACAATGAAAGTAAGGAATAAAACAAGAGGTATGAGAAATGGCCATCTTGAACATGCATGCCAAAAACCAAGATGGTTGAAGGAGTCTCATAAAGAAACCACCTCTGGCCGAAACCGGTTTGGCTCAATGGATGGAGCGTCGGCCTGCGGACTGAAGGGTCCTGGGTTCGATTCCGGTCAAGGGCATGTGCCTGGGTTGCGGGCACATCCCCAGTGGGGGATGTGCGGGAGGCGGCTGGTCGCTGTCTCTCTCTCATCGATGTTTCTGACTCTCTATCCCTCTCCCTTCCTCTCTGTAAAAAATCAATAAAATATATTTTTAAAAAAGAAAAAAAAGAAACCACCTCTGCTTAATCAATAGTGTCAACAGTTTCACAGCACCTACTACATGCAATGGGGTTGCAGCTGAAGAAGAGGATCAAAAACCAACAACTACCTAAACAATGTCATTGAACCAGGGCTGTCTTTAAATCCTACCCATTTCCAGGTAATTTCCTTACTATTTCTCTCTTATGACCAACCCTGCCAAGTATCTTGTTCTGTCCTGACCCTTCACATGTGAAATGCCCTGGCTACCTTTTTATCTCACAGACAAGCTGATAGACATAACCTCTGACCCTCCTCCTGAAAATCAAAATCTATCTGTATTTACAGCCATCCTTGCCACTGTTTAAAGAGACATTCTCCAGCTTTTCCCAAGGTACAGCTCCCACCTGTGTTTTTAAATTCCATCAGTTTTTACTTTGTTTATAAGACATCGCTTCATCTACTCTCCCTTGTCTTTCATGTCTCCCCTGAAGTCATTTTCATGCTGTGCACCATCGTGCTGCAATCCACCGGGACAAAACCAAAACCTTGTCTCATCGCTCCTCTCTCCTCCTCCAGTCCTCTCCCTTTCCTTTTGTTCTATTCTTCTTGAATGAAGAATTTGCAAATTTAACAGGATTCATTCAAAAGTTAAAAAAAAAAAGTGTGAATTCCTTCAGAGTAGGGATTATGTCATGAATTTTTTCAATGAAGTGAAGAGATGAATATCACTGTAGACAAATTTTAAGGCATTATTGGAAGCTCACTTTTCTCATTGAAAGGGTGGGGGTTTAGGTGAAGTCAGAGCTGCTGTAAGAAAGCAGCTGACACAGTGGCTATGCCTGTAATAAATAGCAGGCATTATTGCTACTAAATTCGCTCTCCAAAATATAAATAAGTTGCTCATTCACAAGTTCAATGACCTTTTTACTTTTCCTACTACTTGACTTTTCTGGCTGCATTTGATGTGTGCGTGTTAAAGACTTGGGATTTTTAAATCCTTATATTTGGGTGGTTTTTTTTAATCCTTATATTTTTGTTGTTTTTTTAATCCTTCGTTTCTGTTCTTCACTGCCAACTCTACTCTGAGAATTCCCAACCTGATGCTCCTAAACCTAATCTGAGCTCCCTCAATTAGTGTTAAAGACACAGGCCCCAAAGTTCATCCTAAGCTCTGTGTACTAGGAGTGTCCAACCCAGGGTCCACTAGGTCTAAGCAAAACTGTTTATGGGGCAGTCCAAACGGGCATGTGTGTGTCACATAATAGCCTATCCAGTCACATTCCCTTGGGTAAGAGCACCTCTTCCTATAACATGCCAAGCACTTGCCTTTTGGTAGTGATACGACGTTGAACAAGACCCACATGGCTTCTGCCCATTGGCACTCACCATCGAATAAAACATAGAGACAATTAGCACCACATGCAATAAAAATGCATGCCTGAGAAATTTAACCAGCAGGGACCTAGTGTAAATGGATGAGCTATGTCGGTCTGCGCTGCTTGGCCACAATGTAATCCACAGCAAACTCACCTCTCAGCAATGCAAGAAAACAAGTATCTAGGATTTCTTCTCCACAGGTCTAGACAGGTGCAATGGGGAATATAAAGATAACGGAGAGCCCACCAGAGGCTCAGAGCACTGTGGGAAAGACAAACTTGTACACAAGCAAACCTAATGCAGGGTCTACTGCAATCTGTAGTATAACACAGATAGCAGCAAATGCTCTAGAGCAGCGGTTCTCAACCTGTGGGGCGCCAACCTTTGGGGTCGAACCACCCTTTCACAGGGGTCACCTAAGACCATCGGAAAACACATATATAATTACATATTGTTTTTGTGATTAATCACTATGCTTTAATTATGTTCCATTTGTAACAATGAAAATACATCCTGCATATCAGATATTTACATGACGATTCATAACAGTAGCAAAATTACAGTTACGAAGTAGCAATGAAAATAATTTTATGGTTGGGGGTCACCACAACATGAGGAACTGTACTAAAGGGTCACGGCATTAAGAAAGTTGAGAACCACTGTTATAGAGGAAGTGGGCAGGAAGAAACGAATGACGACTGGCGGATCTGGAATATGCTGTTGAAAGAGATGTTTTGTGCAAGGTCTTATCTCATCAAAAAGAGTAGAATCTTTTCTCTGGCTATCAACATACTGTTTTCTGTCTTTGTGTTATGTATATATGTTTTTTGGCAAATCCCTTCACCTTCTTACATCCAGCCCTCCGGTTCCCCCAAAAAGCTGTCAGTCTATTCCATGTATCCATGCCTCTGGATCTATTTTGTTCATCAGTTTATTTTATCCATTGGATTCCACATATGAGTGAGAAAGAGAGAAAGAAAAGGAGTAGGATTTTGACAGATGGAAAAAAATATATATGATTTTTGGTTGTTCACTAAGGTTTTAAACTGTAAGGAAAACCAGTTTATTTTAGTGTCGTTAATTACTGTTATGGTATCACCACCCAATGGCTCTATTTACAGACCAGGACAATAACTTCCCTTTCAAAAAAGTCTGCTTACTTGATTGCCAACAATGTGCTTCGCCATAGGTTTTGGTTGACTTAAAATAGTGGTTTTCTTTTCTTTTTTTCTTAGAGACTTTTGTTCCAATCAAACTCTATTTGAAACAGCAAAGCCCCTTCCCCAGCTTCTTCCTCATACCCCCTCCTTCCCCACTTTAGCTCCCAGCACAATTTGAAAACCAGAAATATAAATAAAAACTCACTGCACAGCTAGCTGCTCAGGCACAAACACTAACGTTGCCTTAGATGTAGATAGACGCATTCCCCAGAGCTCATACCCTAATGCATTTCTAAAAACAGCATGTGTTACAGAAGGTGGCACACAGGTGGTGGGTGTTACTTGTCTCAGTGAAAATGAGCTCTTCCTTGAATGTGCATCTTGCATTCTGAGTAGGCGTTCTTACTTGGCCCAGGGGACTGAATTTTGAGATAATTAGGGTGCTGGTGTTGTACCCCTCCCAAGTTGATCAGCCAGGGTTGGCCGACATTCAACACAGGCAGCACTTCCCTTTGAGGCTGTCCTATCAGAGCGAAGGTCCTAGTTAGTTCTGACAGTGCAATTACTGAAAGCTCCAGTAAACACGGAGAAGAATACAGCCGCTGGCAGCCATTATAAGGAAGAATCAAAGCACACTATCAGAAGTAGAGGGAATGGCAAAAAGGTGAAGCATGTTCTCGCCTACAAAGATACCTTGCTAAAGTAAATACCTGGGCTGCCTCCTAGGCCTTTGCAAGTGAGCAGAAGCCTGAGGAAATGCAAACAGGCCCCTTGGCTTGCCCAGAGCCCCACAGGGGTCCTTTGTGCCACTGTGGAAAACAGGGGGGCTGCGCCCATCCTCAGTGGCTCAGTGGTTGAGCATGGAACTATGAACCAGGAGGTCACAACTCGGATTCCCAGTCAGGGCATAGTATACCCGGGTTGCAGGCTTGATCCCAAATTGATCCTGCAGGAGGCAACCAATCAATGACTCTCTCTCATCATTGATGTTATTATCTCTCTCTCACCCTCTCCTTTCCCCTCTGAAATCAATAAAGGTACATTAAAAAAAACAACAACAGTGGGCTGCAAGGAACAGTTCAGTCTTTCTTTCTCCTCTAAAAACGTTTCACTTCACATTTACTGAGAATTTACTATGCATGTATGAATACCACAATAGTTACTACATCTATCACATCCATTCTTACCAGGCCTTCTCCCAATTTGATGACCTCAGTGGCCCTTTCATGGCTTCTTAGTCCATCTTTCTCTTCTCATTCTTGCTTCCTTTATTCTTTCTTTTCCTTGGTTTCATTTCCTTTTGCCATCTCTGGAAATTTCTCCATTAAATTGCTCTATGTTGCATCTATGACCTTTCCCCAAGGCATAAGAGAATTATGCCTCTGTCTTCTTCTTTTAAAAGTTTCTTTTAGCCCTACCTGGTTTGGCTCAGTGGATAGGGCGTCAGCCTGTGGACTGAAAGGCCCTGGGTTCAATTCCCATCAAGGGCACATACCTGAGTTGCGGGCTTGACCTCCAGTAGGGGGCATGCAGGAGATAGACAATCAGTGATCCTCTCTCATCATTGATGTTTCCTTCTTCCTCTCCTTTCCTCTCTGAAATCAATAAAAGTATTTTTTTTAAATGTCTCACTTTCTGGAGAAGTGTCTACACACACAGGTATTTGTTTGCTCTCCACATCTTTTTATTTTCTTTTTTAGAAAGAAGTGTGCTGGCATTTCTCATTAATCAGCTGCAATTGTTCTGAAGAATTCACTCACTATATTTACAAGTTTGCAGCTGCAGCAAAACCTGCATGCTTTGGGATTTTTCAGATTGCTTCCCATACTTAATTATTGTGCAAGATATAAAGGCTGCACCTGGTTTTAGAGTTGTAAATATCTTAGTGAATGTGATTTTATAAACATGGAGAAAATATATTTGGGCTTAACGGAGGTCCCTAGATGATATGATTACCTTCAATAAAATTGTCCTCAGTAGAGCAGTCATAATTTCTCTAGGGTTAAAAGACCCTATAAAGCTCCCTGTGCCAGGAAAGGGTTTTCTGTGCCACTCTACAGTGTCATCTATACATATAAAAAGCCAGCTACCGGGACGCCAAAACAACCTGAACAACCAGTCGCTATGATGCCTACTGTGGCCAGCTAACTGGCTCCATCAGGGCGTGGAGCTGGCCAACCTCTCCTGTGGCCCTTCCCCCCAGTCAGCTCCACCCCCCGATCTCCCCCCCTACCCCAATAGGGGGCAGGGCCTGCCGCCAACCTCCTGCAGCCCCTCCCCCTGCCCAGCCCCACCCCAAATCAGCCCCCCTACCCCAATCAGGGGCGAGGCTTACCAGCCAATCGCCCTCAGCCCCTCCCCCCAAGCTGACCCGGTCCTGATCAGGCCCTGATCAAGATGGGCCAGCCAGCCAACCTCCTGTCGTCTCCTCCTCTCCCTGTCAGGCCTGGCCCCAATCACCCAACTGGGGCCGGTTGGCCAGACCCCACCCATGCACAAATTAGTGCACTGGGCCTCTAGTATCACTATAATTGTTGTATTTTATTATTAGTTGTTGTTAAGCTCTTACTGTGCTGCCTAACTTATAAATTCAACTTTATCATAGGTCTGTATGTATAGGAGAAAACATAGTACATATAGGGTTCGTACTATCTGCAGTTTCAGGCATCCACTGGGGGTCTTAGGACACATTTCCCATGGGTAAAGGGGGACTAGTGTATTGAACTTAATCATTAAGGTTGGGAGGTAAAGGGATTAAAACTTTAATATATTTATAAGTGCATTTCCTTATTTATTCACTAAGAGATTTGAAATGTATGACTGAAAAAGACTTGCCCTTTATTTTACTATTATAAACAATGTTGCTGTTGCTGCAGAAATTTCTTCATATTTGTTCAATCTTGTTTCACTTACAAATGTTTGGTAAAGGTTAAATTTTGGAAGGGCCATATTTAGCTGAGGTAAAGGCCTTGACTGTTTCTTTAATAGTTTCACTGACTTTGTCCTTTGGGGACTTATCCAGCTGACAGTGACCATGAAAATGTTATAATAGCAGGGGCTGGGCAGGTCATTTTTCCTGTGGGAGGTCTATGGCAGTGAGGACAGCTATTTTTGTCACTAAATGTGTTAAAGTTACAATTAAGTAGGGAGTTATCGGGCTTACTTTGACCTTAGGTGATAGAATGACCAGTAATGATGATGAATCTACAACCTTCCAATACAGAAAATCATTCCTTAATAGGCATTTAATTCACCTTTGGTTGTATTATTACATTTTCTTGGGAAATTTTCTCCAGATTCTAGGACTATTACAAGACCATGTCTACCTCTTATGATAATACACTACAAGAAACTTGTATGAAATGAAGGTATTGTTAAGTATCCTTAGTGAAATTCTGAGATTAAAATTAATTATTCAAATACCTTTGATCTAATTAGCTATGGATAACCTAAGATTAGGTGATCAAAAGAAAAATGTGTATCTATCTGCTTTGGATATTTTCTACACATTTTCTTTGTTGTTATTGTTAATCCACACCTGAGAATATTTTTCCATTGATTTTTAGACAGAGTGGAAAGGAGAGGAAGACAGAGAGAGAGGCATTGATGTGAGAAAGACATATCAATGAGTTGCCTCCCACACATACCCTGACAAGGCCAAGGATTAAACTTTCACTAGACTCGAACCCCAGACCCTTCAGTCCATGGTTCAATACTCTAACCACTTAGCCAAACAGTGAGGCTTTCCTATTCATTTTCACTCCTCTTCCTGCATGCCTCAGGTGACACAACTGCATTTGTACACTCCTTGGGTGACAGTCCCAGACCTTGATACATACAGTGAGGAAGAGCCAAATGGACTGGAAAGAGCCATGGCAAATGAACAAAAACTATCCTTTTCAGAGAAGATTCTTAGCATTATCATGGAGTCATTATGAAACACTTCTGAGAGGACTCTCAGCGCTGAACAGTAGGAGTCTCAGCAGGTTTTCTGAAGTCAGATTATCTGTATTTAAATCCTGGCTCTATCATTTCTTCTCTGCAACTTTCAGCAAGTTATTTAACATCTCTGACTCCTAGATGTTATTCTTTCATCATCAGTTAATGGGGAGGTTAATAATCCTGACCTCACAGGGTGTTTGGGCTGAATTCTGTACCCCAAAATTTATATTTTGCAATCTTAACCTCCAGTGCTTCAGAATCTATCTGACTATTTGGAGATAGGGCCTTCAACGAGGTGCTAATTTAAAATGCAGCTATTAGTGTGAGCCCTAATCCAACCTGACTGGCATCCTCATCAGAAAAGGAAATGTGGACACACTGAGGGACACCAGCGATGAGCACACAGAGGAAAGGCCATTTGAGGACATTGCAAGAAGGCAATCGTCTGCAAGCCCGGGAGAGAGGCCTCAAAGACACCAAACCTGCTACCACCATGACCTTGACCGCTAGCCTCTAGAACTGTGAGTAAATAAATCTCTGTTGTTTAAGTCACCTTGTCATGGCAGCTCTAGCAAACTAATAGACAAGGTATCATGAGGACTAATAAAGGTTCATGAATTTTACTCTTATTATTCGGTTTACAAGATTTATATTTTTACTTCTTGCTTCTATGTTCTAAATCTGTCATAAACATGAGGTAAAATTCTGCTAATTAAATCATTCTACTCCACCAATGCTCATGTGTTCTCTGCAAGCCATTCACCCTCTCTGAGTTTCAGTTTCCATATCCATAAAAGAAGGAGACGGCATTCTTTAATCTCTAAGAAAATCATGTTCACCTAAAATTAGTGATTTGAATGAATTCAGGTTTGAGGAAAGAAGCTACTCTCAGGGGTATGATTTGGCTCCAGCAACAAGCAGTTAGGCCTCGGCTAGGAGAGGAACAGAAAGAGCGGGTGTCCCCCTGATGGGCCAGCTCAGGGAGGGGCCTCTGACACTCCCCTCAGAGCCTCCAGCTCCCCCGGGTCTAAGGAAGACAAATACAACATATTCTACTCAGCCAGAGAGAGAACAAAAACAATTTGGGGTTAAGCAGAGTGAATGACATTTCATTAGACAGTCCCCGAATGACACCAAATATCAAAAAGAAACTGTAGCCTAAATAAGTAAATAAAAAGACTTGAAAATTAATTTAGGAGTCATAGCTAGCATTTTAGGGACAGAAGGACATAGAATAAGAGACAAGAGAATGTGGAGAACAGATGACAAAAACAGAGCATTTAATAAATAGCCTTGATGTGCAGAGCACGGACTTGATATCCAATATACTTAACTCTGGCCACATATCTCGACTTCTTCCTGGAATAAAATGAATTATTGGAAAATGGGGCATAAAAAAATGGCTCAAATGAAGAAAAGATATATGCATTTGGTTTACATTTCAGCACAGTTTAAACTGCCTTTCACATAAATAAAAATAATTAGCACAGATACATATCACCCAAGTAATGAGGATTATTTACTGATTATATGAGGATTAATTTTTTTTATTCAAATTTAACCCTGGAAGAGCATCATGGGCTCTTTTAGAAGCTATCTCCTCTTAGCTGTCTGTAAATATCATCCTAATTTTTTCTGTACAGTGAGTATGCATTTGGGAAATCTTGTTCCCCAAGCAAACTCTCAGAGGGGTCCACTTGCAAACTTCTGCTCCGTAGAGAAAAATATAACGTATTCCAAGGCCTAGCAGTCATTAGCTGGGGAATCAATTACTCCGGAGACATCGCATTCTCCTTCTCTCGCTGCCCAGAGCACAATTGCTGCTAAACGGAAATGAAGCCAAGCTCCAGCTCTCCCCAGATGGGTTAGGATATTTTATCAATGGGGAAAATGAAAAGTAAGGATGAAAATGTGTGTAACTCATATAAAACGTATGCGTTACCCTTACTAATTCGGGTAAAGAAAAAGCATTCTAGAGTGCCATTTTTATGCTTCAACTCTTGCTAACTTACTAAGTAGGCTTTAAATGAAGATGAAATCTCACAGAATTTCCTATCTGGCACATTTTCTTTTAGCAATTCTTTTTAATATGTTTTTATTGATTTCAGTAAGAGGAAGGGAGAGGAAGAGGGATAGAGAGATAGTAACATCAATGATGAAAGAGAATCACTAATCGGCTGCCTCCTGCACTCCCCACACTAGGAATCGAGCCCACAAACCAGGCATGTGCCCTGACCAGGAATCGAACTGTGACCTCCTGGTTCATAGGTCAATGCTCAACCACTGAGCCACACCAGCCAGGCACATTTTTCTTTAATATAAGCCTTTTGTGCAAACCTTAAAGGGGAGGGACTGATGTCTCCCCACTCTTATTTCAAAAACAAAAGCCCCTCCTAATGATTCTAGAGGTAGTGACACATTATGGAGTAGAAAAAAGATTCAACTGAGGAACAGAAGACGAGGGCTTTTATTCTGATTTGCTACCAATTGTCTGATTTTAGCCGAGTCACTTAAATTCCAAAAACATTCAGTTTCCTCAACTATCCAGTGACAAATTAGTCTCTAGGACCCCTTCTGACTCTAATATTCTTGATTCTCAAGCACCTGTGTATTGCTCTCTAACTATATTTATCTCCCTCCAAGTTTCCCCTTGGAAACTGAATCAGGTGCCCCATTAACCAGGTGCCCTGAGCTCTGCACCAGACAGTGCAAAGCGCAGCATCTTCTCTACCTACAAGCAAATTAGAGCTTAAAGGCAGCTCTTGAATCCTTGCATCCAGAAATTCCAGTGGAGTTACCAATGCATTTAATGTGTACACAGGTATGTCATCTGTGTGAAGTTTGCTTTTAGGAAAGAATTGCAGGATAAACGTACAAAAATAAGGAAAATTCTGAAAATGAGAACAGTAGGGCTATCTAGCCCTCCAACAAGTTATTAGCGGTACAAATAATTAACAGAACAGCACTGGGGTATGGATGGACAGGGAGACTGACACAGAAGAGCGAGTCCAGAAATAAACCCCTATAGAGAGGAGCATGTAGCTAGGCACAAGAGGGGTTCTGCATGTTAGTATGGGTGTGTGGAGGGAGACAAGATGGACGTCACCATCAACAAGTAGCTATTGGGGGGGAAATAATTCAGATCTCTAACTCTCCCTTGACACCAAAATAAACTCCAGATGTCCAACAGATTTCAACTTTTTTTTTAAATGAAACCTTTATAAGAGGATTAGAAGGAATCTTGGGAGACCGTTTCATTATTTGCAAAGTAGAAAAAGCCTTTGGAATAAAGACTCAAAATTTCAGAAGCTGTTTAAAAAGTGGAAGAGAGGCCCTAGCCAGTTTAGCTCAATGGATAGAGCCTCGGCCTGCAGACTGAAGGGTCCCAGATTTGATTCCGGTCAAGGGCATGTGCCTTGGTTGCAGGCATATCCCCTGTGGGGGTGTGCAGGAGGCAGCTGATAGATGTTTCTCATCGATGTTTCTAACTCTCTAACCCTCTCCCCTCCTCTCTGTAAAAAATCAATAAAATATATATATTAAAAAAAAAATCAAAACCCTGCCACTCAGGTATGTGCCCTTGACAGAATCA
>NW_006294681.1:5887796-5898279 GCF_000327345.1 Myotis davidii | reverse complement strand
ACACTAGGAATCGAGCCCACAAACCAGGCATGTGCCCTGACCAGGAATCGAACTGTGACCTCCTGGTTCATAGGTCAATGCTCAACCACTGAGCCACACCAGCCAGGCACATTTTTCTTTAATATAAGCCTTTTGTGCAAACCTTAAAGGGGAGGGACTGATGTCTCCCCACTCTTATTTCAAAAACAAAAACGCCTCCTGATGAATCTAGAGGCAGTGACACATTATGGAGTAGAAAAAAGGTTCAACTGAGGAACAGAAGACGAGGGCTTTCATTCTGATTTGCTACCAATTGTCTGATTTTAGCCGAGTCACTTAAATTCCAAAAACATTCAGTTTCCTCAACTATCCAGTGACAAATTAGTCTCTAGGAGCCCTTCTGACTCTAATATTCTTGATTCTCAAGCACCTGTGTATTGCTCTCTAACTATATTTATCTCCCTCCAAGTTTCCCCTTGGAAACTGAATCAGGTGCCCCGTTAACCAGGTGCCCTGAGCTCTGCACCAGACAGTGCAAAGCACAGCATCTTCTCTACCTACAAGCAAATTAGAGCTTAAAGGCAGCTCTTGAATCCTTGCATCCAGAAATCCCAGTGGAGTTACCAATGCATTTAATGTGTACACAGGTATGTCATCTGTGTGAAGTTTGCTTTTAGGAAAGAATTGCAGGATAAACGTACAAAAATAAGGAAAATTCTGAAAATGAGAACAGTAGGGCTATCTAGCCCTCCAACAAGTTATTAGCGGTACAAATAATTAACAGAACAGCACTGGGGTATGGATGGACAGGGAGACTGACACAGAAGAGCGAGTCCAGAAATAAACCCCTATAGAGATGAGCATTTAGCTAGGCACAAGAGAGGCTCTGCATGTTAGTATGGGTGTGTGGAGGGAGGCAAGATGGACGTCTCCATCAACAAGTAGCTATTGGGGGGAAATAATTCAGATCTCTAACTCTCCCTTGACACCAAAATAAACTCCAGATGTCCAACAGATTTCAACTTTTTTTTTAAATGAAACCTTTATAAGAGGATTAGAAGGAATCTTGGGAGACCGTTTCATTATTTGCAAAGTAGAAAAAGCCTTTGGAATAAAGACTCAAAATTTCAGAACAAGCCCTAACCAGTTTGGCTCGGTAGATAGAGCATCAGCATGTGGACTCAAGGGTCCCAGATTTGATTCCGGTCAAGGGCATGTGCCTTGGTTGCAGGCATATCCCCTGTGGAGGTGTGCAGGAGGCAGCTGATAGATGTTTCTCATCGATGTTTCTAACTCTCTAACCCTCTCCCCTCCTCTCTGTAAAAAATCAATAAAAAATATTTTTAAATAAATAAAAATAAGGGGAGAAGGGATTTGGCCACATTATTTTTTTTTCAAATGTCTATATTGAAAAAATAACATCCTAAAGTTAAAAATATGTATTTCTCGGTCTACTACCCTTGAGTAAGACAAAAATCATCCTTGTTTTGTAATAGAACTGTGGCTCATGGAATTTAGCTCAAGGGATAGATCTAGGACTCTGGTACCTCTGTGAAAAGGGGGTGACAGTGGACCTCCTTTCGAGGTTGTTGTTGGGGTAACATGCCATCATGCATGACACAGAGTGTTCATGGCTGTGTGAAGTAACTAGTAGGGGCTCAGTACCCACAGGTTGTCTTTGCTCCACCGGCCAATGTCGATACAGCACAAGGAGAGGTGCTTTGAGGATGGAGAAAAGAAGAAATAACACTCGGCTAGGAAATCAAGAAAGGCTCCTGAGCACAAAGCATGGGACCGACAATGAGAGAAGGAGCTCACAGGGCACAGACGCACTAGAAAGCACATCGCATCTGCAGACAGGTGCCACGGGCCCAGTGGGAGCCATGGCAGGTTAGCTGTCAGGACAGCCCAGATCCAGCCATTCGTCCTGCATCGGCCTGTCTCCCTCTGTAAGGGGGAAGTCTTTGCCTTTGCATGTTTGGTTTCTAAATTGTGCAAATGTGTGGGCTCATCACAGTAAAATCTGTGCCAACTGAATGTGAGCTATGCAATTAGTCAGTTTTATGTAATTCCAGGATATTAGAGCTGAAACACTAAAAAATAATCACTACCATTTATTCAGCACCTATTCTCTGTCAGGCACTATACCTGGCATTTTATATCCATATTCAATCAAATATTTATGGTGTATCCCTATGGCCCATTGGTATCACAAGCACTGGGGATAGTCCCTGACTCTGTAGCTCTCAGAGCTCAGTGGGGTATGTGGACCAGTAAACAACTGTAACACAGTGTGATGGGTGCTGAGTTGAGGACATCCCTTGGGCTCAGAGAGCACTTCCAACAGGAGGTGCTCCATGCTGAGGACTGACGGAGGAAGAGCACCACGAGGAGGGCAATAAGGTGCCCTCAGCAGAGCAAGATTGCAGCTGAAAGGGAGCCCAGGAGACCTAAGAAGTCAGAGAGCCTTCAGCTGGCAGGAACAGCGAGTTCAGGGTGGAGAGGAGAGAATGAGGCTGGAGAAGGCATGAAGGCCTAGGGCGTCCAGGTTTCGTCTCAAGAGCAGTGGGAAGCTACCAAAACAGTGTTTAAAAAAATATATCAAAGTTGTGTTTTTGAAAGATCACTCTGGCTGCAGAGTAAACAGTGGGGTTGGGGGGAGGGGAGTAGTCACGAGGTCTGGGAGAAATGAGTCACTGAGACTGGTAAGGATGGGGCTAGGAATGGGGTTTGTGAGGAAGCGGAAAGAGCCAAGGATAAAGCCCCCACCCCTGGCTTGAGCAAGTAGGTGTATGTAAGGACAGGATACACCAGGTGAGCAAGATTCCGTGAATCCTTGCCATTACATTACAAAGTAAAAATGTTATTCCCATCTTACCCAAGCCTTGGAAAAAAACCAAGGCTCCGAGAGGTTAAGCTAAAAGTTCAAGATCACACAGCGGACAAACAGAGTTAACATCCTCTCTGCTTCACCCTGCTGAAAGTACCATTCCAGACTCCCTGGCTCAACCTGGGAGATAAGAGGCATGGGGGGAGAGGGCGTGCCTATCACTCATCCAACTTTGCACTAAGCTGCTGGAAAGCAGACCTCCCTGGAGCCTGAGTCTCCCAGCTCCCAGAAGTACCACAGCATCTCTGAGATACCGTTTGTCACTGGTGCTTTCCCCTGAAACAGGGGAGATGGGGCAGCTGTGGGCAGCCTGGAGAGTCAAGGGCGTTCCCTGGAATGAGTCATCGTTACAGGTGCAGCATGAGGGATGTCGGGATTCCCCAACCACATCTCTCTAGGCTCCCTCATACTCGAACACCCAATCAGTCACTGAGAGGTACTGAGTATCTCTACTAAATGCCTGGTGCTGATTCCAGTCTCCTGGATCACCAGGACACAGTCAACCCAACCCGGTTTCCTCTGAACTTGCTTCTTTGCTGCATCACGCTAACAGCTAACAACAGATCTGAGACCTAGTCTCCCCTGGGCTGTGAGGCAAATGACGTGTACCCTTCCACTTACCCTTGACCATGAGGAGGGGTATGATTTAAGAACTAGAAGCTTTGGAAATGGACAGACCAGGCTCATTTCCTGGTTTTGCCACCCCTCACCCAGTGACCTTGGTTTAGGCAAGTTCTTAAAATAGAGTAATATTTTATATAATTTTTAAAATGTCTCATAGTGCTTTTCACATAGCAAACAGTAACAAATGGTGGCTATTACAGTTATTAATCTATACTAAGTACATTTAAATACTCCAAACATTTACATCCCATCATTTTATATCATTACATGCATTACGACTTGTATTAATCAAGATGGAATTGACAGCTTTGAAAGGAAAAAGGCAGTCACAAAGCGCCTGAGAGGAGAGGTGTGCCCCTCCCTTCCCCTGGCCTTGGTGTGGTGGGTGGAGAGGCTGAGGTTTGGTGTGGGGAAGGTCTAATTGTTCTCCAGGCTATGACCTTCCAGAAACCTCTTCTGCTTCTGTTCCGACCTCCCAGGACTCACGACCCAGTGTTCTTCTCAATTCCACCCCCCAAGCCAGTAACTCTGTGGGTAGATGCCTCCCCAGTCTTGCCTCTCCCTGGTAGGACCAAGTCCTGGGACTATAGAAACTCAGTTCTTGTCCTTTAGATCTCTCTGTGCAGGAAAAGTTAAGCAGTGGGCCACACAGACAAGCTCAGTGGGCAATCCCATGAACTTGTCAAGCTTCTACACTCTTTAAGCCTCCGTTTACCCATCTGTAAAAGGGGCTCATAATGAACTCACAAGATGGTGCTGAGTACTAAACACAACAATCCTAAGGCTGTTCTCCAGACCTAATGCGTATTCCTTGAACGTTAACTAGTCTTATTCGCGTATCTAATCTCCTTTAGCAGGTTTGTGTTGCAGAAGAGCGGAAGGCAGTAAGGTTTTATTATGCATTTTTAAAAATGGAAAGAACTTCTTAATGCTGATGTCCTTTTTCTACTAAATGAAACAAAGGAACTTGCACTCCATACTACTGGAACTTTCCATTTCTTGTAAAGCCTAACCAATCAATGGAACCTCCCCTTTGTGGGCTGTAGCAGTGCAGGGCGCAAAAGTCATGCCCAGTCATCCAGCCCTCGCACATAATGCAGGCTTCATAAAGACTTCCTGAATAAGGAAACAAACCAATGCATAGATTTAAAACAGTGAGACACAGAGAAATGAAACGATTCAGCCAAAATCAAGGACCTCTCCCGTAACAAGGCCAGGACTAAAATTCATGATCTAATATATTTAGTTTGATATTTCGCCCTGTCTCTAAGTAGCTCATCAATTCTTGGCTCCAAAACCCACAGTCAGAAGAAAATGGAAATGGGGCAATGCATTTCCTTCAGCATCAATTACTCTGTTATCTCTAAGCACTCTTTCGTTGTTTCCATAGCTCCTGGAGAACATTGACTTTTTGATCTGAAGTAGATTTTAATTCTCTCTGTCCTTTTTCTAAAACAAATGTAAGTAACCATTTCCTTGTTCTAGTAGTTCTCTTACAATCGGAAATAAGCCCTTGAAAATCACTTAGGTGAACACATGCTGTCATTTATCTGTGTTTTGTTCAGTGGTTTGAGAACTCCTTAGGAAGACAGTGTTTGTAATATTCAATTTTTATTTCTTTGAGCTCTAACTTATTGCCTGCTCTGCCCCTGATCATTTTCATAAGTGTCTCAGGCCTCCTTCACCAGTTCTTTTGTGTTTTGCAAGCATCCCTAGTGTGTCCTCATCCCATGCGTGTCCCCGTCGCCACCAGATGGGTTTCTCCAGTTCCCTTATACCGTTGTTTTAAATGTTAGTTTTATTTCTATAGTCAGTCTTTCTAACTCCTTTTGTATGTTTAGACAGATGTGGTTTCGCTCTGTCGCCCTGAAATGATGAATGGACCAGGATGAGTGGATTTTCCCTAACAAGACAACTTACTCTTTTTGTGGGATTAATTTGGAAATCCTTGAACCGCATCCATGAAACAATGAGCAAAATTGAATTAAGCAGTTCCACTGTTTTAGCAATTTTTTCCCCTCATTTATTCTCATCTTCAGAAAGTTAAAAATGAGGTACTTACCTGTTGCTGAAACTAAATTATTTTCCTGATTATACCAGATTCTTCTTTATTTAATTATTTTGTTTTAAATCCTTGGGATCTCTCTGGAAATAAAAAGGTAGTGAGGTCCAAGCCTTGAAGCTGCAACTGCAAACATGGTGAACCAGTGGCTTCCTCTCCCCTCACCACCGGGGCACGCTACCAGGACTGAATGCGGCAAGAACTGGGTGTGGCCCAGGTTCATGGGGTTGTGATGGAGACCAACAGCCTCTCTGAGAGACCAACCTGAGAGGAGTGGATTTGTCAAGAGTGGTCCCTAGTTTTTTTAAGATGAGGAAAAACAAAAGGACTAGCAAGTTTGGTTTGGCACATGTTGAGATTGAGAGTTTGTGGGAAAGCCGAGTGTGGGAAATTGGACATAGGTGTGAAAGTTGGGATGGAGATGGGGTGGACATTTGGAATGCCAATCAAGTATGACATAGAGAATGATCGAAACCAAAGAAGAGATGGAGAGAGAGAGAGAAAGAAAGAGAGAGAGAGAGAGAGAGAGAGAGAGAGAGAGAGAGAAGGCCTATAAAAGCCCTCTGAGGACCATCAATATTTCTTTAAGGAATGCATGTTCCAATGAAAATAAAAAAGGAACAATGTGAAAAGTAGAGGTAAAATCAGAAGAATGTGCTATCACAAAGAAAAAGAGAATAAAATGAATCCAGAAAGAGATCATTGCTAAACCATGACAAAAGGAAGATAAAGTAAGATAATGACCAAGAATATCCATTGGATTTTTATTAATGTATTTCACATGTCAAAAACCTCACCATTTTAAGGTTTACAATTCGGTGGTTTTTACTATATTCACAAGGTTGTGCAGCTATCACCACACTCTAATTCCAAAACCATCCCCACACTCTAATCCCAATGTTCATTGGGATGATCAGGCAACCCAGACTTGTTAGCATTCAGTTCCCGTTCCCCCGTCTCCTCAGTCCCTGGCAACTGCTTTCTATCGTGATGACTTGTCTTATTCTGGTTGTTTCGTATAAATAGAATCATACCCTATGCGGCCTTTTATGTCAGGTTTTATCTACTGTATTTGGCATATTTTTAGGATTCATCCATGTAGCAATATATATCAGTACTTCACTTCTTTTTATGGCTGAATAATACTCCATTGTACACCAACTGACTATTAAAGCAACGTTGTTCCCTTGCTCTCAAAAATATGTGAAAACACTTCCGAGGGATAGAAAAGAGAGAAGTAAGGCAATGCCCTCCTCTTCCATGGACTCTATTTCAGCTAACTGTTGTGGGGAGCCCTGCCCTCTACTGCCTGTTAAAGTGGGGTCCACGAAGCCATGTTTATCGCCAGCCACATAAATAACAAAGATTGAAGACCATAAGAGGAATCGGAAACTTCAAGGGCATATATAATATGTAGACATATTGTGTATGTTTTTATATATTGTACATTATCCTGTGGACAGATTTGTTTGGTTGCTTCTAATTTGGAGTTATTATGAATAAAACTGCTACTACAATGCAGATATAAGTCTTTTCATGAACATAGCAGTAGAATCGTTGCATCATAGATAGTGGTACGTTTAATTTTGAAAGAAATTGGCACAAGGTTTTCTAAAGTGTTTGCATGAAGGCATCCTCCCACAGCAAAGTAAAATAGTTCTAGTTGTTCCACCTCTTTATTAACACAGAACGTGGCTTCTACCCACCCCACCCCACCAAACAAAGCCTGTTGAATTTTTTTTACTGGAACCCCCTGCATGCTTATTACAATATTATTGACTGTATCCCCTAAGCTGAACTATATATCCTGTGACTACTTTTTAACTACAAATTTGTACTTCTTAATGTACAAATTTGCCTTCACCTTTTCACCCATCCTCCCAGCCCCACCTTCTGGCAACCATCAGTCTGTTCTCTGCATCTATGAGTCTGTTTCTGTTTTGTTTGTTTGTTCTTTAGATTTCTCATATAAGTGAAATCATATGGTATTTGTCTTTCTCTGCCTGACTTGTTTCACTTAACATAATACCCTCCAAGTCCATCCATGTTTGTTTGTTTGTGGTGGTGATTTGTATGCATTCTTTATAAATTTTGGATGTTAACCCCTGATGAGACGTATTCTTGGTGAATATCTTCTTCCATTCAGTAGGTTGTCTTTTAGTTTGGCTGATGGTCCCCTTTGCTGTGCAAAAACTTTTAAATTTGATGTAGTCTCATTTTTTTTTTCTTTTTCTTTTCTTTTGTTTCTCTTGCCTCAGGAGACATATCAGGAAAAAAAAAGTATTGCCAAGAGAAATATCAAAAAGTTTACTGCCTATTCTTTCTTCTGAAAGTTTTATGGTTTCAAGTCCTACATTTAAGTTTCAATCCATTTTGAGTTTATTCTTGTATATGTTGTATGGAGGCGGTCTAGTTTCATTTTTTGCATATATCTGTCTGATTTTCCCAACACCATTTATTAAAAAGACTAAGCACACCAACTGAAGAAATATTACAGTATTGTGGAAGGTCATGTTCTGTCTACTAATAGCATCAGGCTAGAAGATTCCCTGATGAGGGTAAAAGAAAAATAAATAAAGATGAGAGGTTTGCGAATTGTCTCTCTTCTGGGATGTGAGTACAATTGTCACTTAGTGATGAACTTGACTCCTCTGCTGCTGCTGGGATGCTCCAAACAAAAAGTGATTACTGCCTGTCACTTGGCACTAAGTTTAAAGCAGAAACATAAACGCTTTTGAATTTTTTATAACTTTTGACCTTGGGGGAAAACATGGATCATAAGAAAAGCAGATTATTTTAAGATTTATTTTTGAAAGAACTGTGCCGGTCATGCCCTGGGTGCAGTGCAGACTTGGCCGCATTTTCCATGGATTTTCCAGAAGAAACGGGGGCAGGGTCTGGATGTTATGGTGGCCTGAGGCACTGCAATAGCTTCAACCTTCAAAGAAACATTCAATTTTGTTCAGAGTATTTATTTCACTTAGTAAGTTGCTAAAGTAGAGAAGTTGAAATATACATTTTGGACAGACTTTACAGCAACAAAGAGAGTGTGTAGGATAATCCAGTAACTGAGATCATTTCACCAAAACATCTCAGTTCTTCCACCTTCTGCCCATTATTTTTTAAGCAAAGGAAAGTAAAATGTCTACATGGATGAAAGATGAACAATCCTAAGTTGTTGGTGGTCCTGATTTCATTGCGGACAGGCTCTGCTGAGCAAGGCTCTCTCCTCCTCCAGGTGTCATAGGGCATCGCGCTCTGCTACCATTACTGATGTGTAGCCAACATCGCCAATATTGCTTTGGTAGAGCGGTATTTATTATATATCATACATTTACTTATTCACTTACAGCAAACACCTTCTGAGCAGGCACTCTGGAGATAGCTAAATGAGCTAAACACAGATGGGCACACAGTCCAAGTGAGGACCTAGGTTTACAGTCAGAAACACTTCAGTTCGCAGGGATGGGCAACTACAAAGATCTGCGGGTGCACAGAGACTGTGCAAACTAAAGGTGTTCCTCAGGGCTGTGAATGAAGCGTCATGAGGCAAAATGTCACCGAATGTTATTTGGGTTGGGTCTTGAACAACATCGGAAGTTCTTCAGGTTTACGGGAAAGAAGCACCAGCCCACTCCCACCAGGAAAAGTCCTCCCATCTTTGTGTTCTTCTGTTTCTCCTGGGCAGGTGGTGACAGGCTGTCCACATGCCTTGTCCACTTAGTGCTCAGTTCACCTCTTCTCAATGGCAACACCCTCTTGGAAAAGGAAGAATGGTGATGACAACCACTGAGAGAGAGATGGCTGTGGCTCCTCACAGCCATGGGGATGCCTTGCGGGCCACAAGCTAAGAACAGCCATTAGCGTCCAGCCTTTTGTGCAGAACCCTGTAACCGGAACAGAATCCAAGGGCTAGCAACATTTCAGAGACCTCCCAGTAGGGCACAAGCCAGGCAAAATAGTAACTCCTCCTCTTTGTATGTAACTTATGTTATTTAGGGAGACTTCCCAGGATGTTAAAACAGGACATGTCTTCAGAAGTCTGCAAGTTTCTCTAATAAAACACAGACCCTGCCCCCATGAAGGTATCTTCTAGAAGAGCTTATCTATATTCTTATTTTTCATGTACCCAAATGTTAGTTCACATAATTTGTTAAGATCCCCGTCTTCTGGGCATTCGGGATAGCCAGCTCCTTAGGTCACTGAGAATGTCTAGCTGATAGGATCTTTGGTCAGTTTTCTTTATTTATTTTTAATGTATCTTTATTGATTTCAGAGAGGAAAGGAGAGGGAGATAGAAGCATTATTGATGAAAGCATTATTGATCGGCTGCCTCCTGCACACCCCACATTGGGATTGAGCCCACAACCTGGGCATATGCCCTGACTGGCAATTGAACCGTGATCTCCTGGTTCATAGGTCGATGCTCAACCACTGAGCCATGAATAGGAAACAAAGTCCTGGGAGCTGTGGTGGCAGACAGGGAAGAGGGGATGGGTGGAGGGACAGAAGTTAGCATTACTCAGTCCTCAGGGTCCTTGCACTTATGGTTCCCTCTGTCTGTGCTGCTCTTCCCTGCATCTCTTCAAAGCTGGCTCATTTTCACCCTTGGCTTCATCGTCAGGAAAGCCTTCCCTGACCACCAGCACTCCCACTGTGCCCCCATCCTTTTCCCTAACCCTGTTTCAACCATAGCATCATTTTATAATGATCTTGGTTTTTATAAGTTAAACTACTTTCAGTCTGTATCTCCCATTAGATTATAAATTCCTAGGGGCAGAAAAATTGTCTGTCTTCTTCACTGCTAAACATGGAGTTTCTGGGTAAGTGTCTGGCACATAGTAGAGGTATAGTTGATGCTTGATACACAGTGCAACTCAATGAAACAGGCAGGAGCCTGTGGAGAAGGACCATCAGCCCCGATGCCC
>NW_006294681.1:5877418-5887656 GCF_000327345.1 Myotis davidii | reverse complement strand
CCACGCATGGTAAAGCTGGCCTTGCAGGGGAGGACAATTTCTATAAATGAATTTTTATTCCCAAAGTAACTCACAGCCTCTATGCTCTGATGTCAAAATTGCATAAATATTAACCAAGGGAAGTAACTGGAGGAAGAAGAAGGGAAGCCTGCTCTTCATAACACTTCCCATCTCCGCAGGATGGTTCATGCTCTGTGGACGTACCAGCTAACGTTTTATTTTCGTAGAACATTTGAAGATAACCTGCCAAGTACAATATAATATGAAGTTAATCTAAGGGAGGGAGGATTACTATACTTTTAAGAACCAGGATAATATAACATGAGCACGGCATTAAGGTACCGTCACAGAAGTTTTTTGGAGAGAACACCACGGGGACTAATGAAGGTTAAACTTGAATTCGGATTCAAGCACAACTTTTGATACCCTGAAGCAAATACTAATCCGTTAATGCACACATCGCCGAAGGGAATGAAATGTGAGTTAAAGGGGCCTGGCTCTAGGAAAATGCAAGTTTCACCCTCCTCTTGGAAATAAGAGCTTCTAAAGCGTTTCCTCTGATCAGCCTCCTCTCTGGTGTGAGCACTCAGCTCTTCCTTAGATAAACAAGAGTAATATACATTCATCGGAGGATGTCTGTGTCTCTGGGCATCACCATTCCAGACAGCCTGCTTTGAAGTTGCCTTTTCTGAATGTTCGCTTGTGGATGAAATTTGGCATGTTTAGAGGAGGGGAAGCGTTATAATATATTCAGCTGCTTCTTCAGCTTGGAAGTGATTAAGTGAACTGAAACTAATTCAGGGCTCCTATTTTACATTTTTGGCAAACGAGCAAATATGCAGATTCGCCCCCAAACAGATGTGCCTGCCAGTTACCCCAGCAGAAATTCCAGAAGCTGAGGTTCATTGAGCTAGTGCTCCAATTAGTGAGAACAGCGTAACAAGTATATAATTATTCTGAAACCTGTTGAGCTTTCATCTGCTATCAATTTTAGTTCATTTACACCCAATTCAGGCTGAACTTGAAGTGAACTCTATTATTTTAAAAGGAGTTCTGAGATTGGCACAACTTTGGTGCCTCACGCGTGCTTCGAGGTTGTCGTCAGGAAATTGAAATGGCCACCATTTGTAATCAGATGGCTCCTCTGTACATTTCCCAATGAAAAATGTGAGTCCCGACGAAGAGGTGGGAGGTAGCTTGATAAATACTTTGTATTGTCATTCAGCCCATTCGCACAGTTAATTGGTCCTTCACAGTGTGCTGGGCACTGTACTGGGGATGGAGGTGCTAAAGTGTGGTTTCTGTGGTTGTGAAACTCAGACTGGTAGAGGAAGCAGAGTAATCCAGACATTACAGTACAGTGCCCCTAGGTCAGTGGTCGGCAAACTCATTAGTCAACAGAACCAGATATCAACAGTACAACGATTGAAATTTCTTTTGAGAGCCAAATATTTTAAACTTAAACTATATAGGTAGGTACATTGTTATTAACTTAATTAGGGTACTCCTAAGCTGGCCTTTGCTAAAAACCTATAAGTCCAAACCATCTCAACATACCTTTCTCAATCCTCCACACTACATCTTCTTTTACTCCACAACATTCCCTAAAATTAACCTAATAAACTTTACTTAAAGTTTTAAGTCAACTTCGCACTGTACGTGCGTGCCCGCACGTGGTATTTTGTGGAAGAGCCACACTCAAAGGGCCAAAGAGCCGCATGTGACTCCCGAGCCGCAATTTGCCGACCACTGCTCTAGGTGCGCAGTAGAGGGGAAAGGAACTGGATATTGCGAAAGCCCTGAAGATCCAGTGACCAGTTACACCTGGAGAGACCCACGAATGCTTCCCAGAGGAAGGGATATCTGATCAGAGTCTTGAGGGGTAAAAAAAAATTCTCCAGGGGAAAGAATGCTGAGAAAGGGAGAACTCCAATTCAAAGAGACGCATGCAAGGACAAGGCTCATGAGTGGGCAGGACATGTTTCAGAGTTAATGAGAATTCAATGGAAAAAAAGATTAAAAATTTAGGAGAGAAAAAAAAAAAGACTAGAACAACAGTTCCCAAACTTCTTGGTTTATTGCAACCTTGGTATCTCAGTAATTTTTTTCATGCATCTATGAGCCAAAAAGAAATGACCAAAAAGGAAACCAAACAAAATGCGTTTTTATTTCATTCTTAAATAACTTTAATTACTTATTTGGGGAATGTGTATATCAGCTGGGTATCACACAACTTCTCAAACCTTTAAATCCGATGGAACAAGGCCACCCTCACTTCCTGTTCCACATTGATTTTCACATAGTACTTGCTTTTTATCAGAGCTACTGCCAAATCTCAGCTTCACAAAGGTATTATTTTAACAGAATGTATCACTACCTTATGCTGAAACTGTAACCTGTCCTTAGCTAGTACTACCTAGTTTTGAGTACCTTGAACTTGAATTATAAAATATTCCTGCAGTGCCTTCTGGTTTTCTTACCTTACCCAACAGTACTTCAGAGCTCAAATTAAAAATCACTGGGCTAATGATTAGGTTGAAATCAAACCACAAATGATCTTAGGGAACATTTCTGAAATACAATTGCGATATGGCCATGACAATGAATAATCAACTGGCAATGCCTTTAACTAAATTTCTAAAGGTCCTTTGAAAATATGTAGATAAGACAGGCAAACACTTTCTCTTCACATCCTGATGCATAATAAAGTAAATAGAGATTCTTTTTTATTTTTTTATATATTTTTTTATTGATTTCAGGGAGGAAAGGAGAGGGAGAGAGAGATAAAAACATCAATGTTGCGGGAGAATCATTGATCGGCTATCTCCTGCACATCCCCTCACTGGGTATCAAGCCTGCAACCACGGCATGTGCTCTGACCAGGAGTGTAACCTCCGGGTTTATAGGTCAACGCTCAACCACTGAGCCAGTCGGGGTAGAGATTCTTTTATTTCTTACTCCCAAGCCTCAATGGCTCCTGGACTAGCCAGAAAAATGTTAAGGTCCAGCATAATTGGATCTTCACTAGCCTAGCCATCAGCATTTGGTCAACTAAAATGAGCTCTCAATAACATACACTTTAAAAAATAGCCATCTTGCCCTAGCTGGTTTGGCTCAGTGGACAGAGCATTGGCCTACAGACTAAAAGGTCCCAGGTTCAATTCTGGTCAAGGGCACGTACCTTGGTTGCGGGCTCCAGCCCCAGCCCCAAGGCTGCGTATGGGAGGCAATCAATTGTTGGGTCTCTCTCACATAGATATTTCTCTCCCTCTCTCTCTCTCTCTCTCTCTCTCTCTCTCTCTCTGTTTCTATCCTTCCCTTCCACTATCTCTAAAAAAAAATAAATGAAAAAAATATCCTCGGGTAAGGATTAACAAATTTATAACTTGTTCACTAGCAGCATTGTTCATGATAGCCAGAAAGTGAAAACTACTCAAATGTCTAGCAACTGATGAGCAGATAAACAAAATATGACATAAAGGTACAGTGGGATATTATTTATCAATTAAAAGGAATTAAATACATGCTACCACAAGGAAGAACCTTTAAAACATTTATGTTGAGTGGAAGAATCCAGACACAAAGGACCACATGTTGTAGGATTCATTCACATAAAAGGTCTGTAGTAGACAAATTAGATTAATCCATAGAGACAGAAATGATTATCAGGGGCTGAAAGGCAGAAGGAATGGGAGTGACTGCTGGTGAGCATAAGGTTTCTTTTTAAGGCAGCGGTTCTCAACCTGTGGGTCGAGACCCCTTTGGCGGTCGATCGACCCTTTCACAGGGGTCACCTAGGACCATCCTGCATATCAGATATTTGCATTATGATTCATAACAGTAGCAACATTTCCATTGCATTATGAAGTAGCAATGGAAATTATTTTATGGTTGGGTCACAACATGAGGAACTGTATTTGAAGGGCCAGAAGGTTGAGAACCACTGTTTTAAGGTGCTAAAGATATTCTGGCCTGGCTGTGGTGGCTCAGTGGTTGGGCATTTGCCTATGAACCAGGAGGTCACAGTTCAATTCCCAGTCAGAGCACATAAGCAGGTTGCAGGCTCAGTCCCCAGTGGGAGGCATGCAGGAGGCAGCCAATTGATGATTCTCTCATCACTGATGTTTCTATGTATCTTTCCCTCTACCTTCCTTTCTGAAATCAATAAAAAAAAATACATTTAAAAAAAGATATTCTGGAATTATATAGTGGTAATGGTTGACTGACTCTGAAAATATACTAAAAAAAAAAAACCCTCTGAATTGTATACTTCAAAAGAGTCAACTTTATGGCATGTGAATTATATCTCTAGAGCAGTGGTTCTCAATAGCCAAGGTTGAGAACCACTGCTCTAGAGGGAAAATCAGGGTGGCATCAGTTGCCCCCATTCTCCACCCCAACCTTCTCAAAGTCAAGGATTCACTCCTGTCTCTATAGGGCAGTGGTTCTCAACCTTCCTAATGCCGCAACCCTTTAATACAGTTCCTCATGTTGTGGTGACCCCCAACCATAAAATTATTTTCGTTGCTACTTCATAACTGTAATTTTGCTACTGTTATGAATCGTAATGTCAATACCTGATATGCAGGATGTATTTTCATTGTTACAAATTGAACATAATTAGAGCATAGTGATTAATCACAAAAACAATATGTAATTATATATTCAATATGTGTTTTTCCGATGGTCTTAGGTGACCCCTGTGAAAGGGCCATTCGACCCCCAAAGGGGTCGCGACCCACAGGTTGAGAACCACTGCTATAGGGCCACAGTGGAGGTGTTGTTAACTGTTTATCTTGGCCAGGACAGCTACTGACCCCTAAATTTACAAGTGAGTATATTCTGGGAGAAAATAAGGGGCTATAGACAGGATTAAGGTCTTATCTGAATCAGCAACCCGTGTTCACCATCACACTGCTCCCTCTTCCTGCCACACCCCCTACAGTTTCCCTGACTTTCTCTGTCATGTGGACAAGCTGACCTCACTTGAGCTCCATGCAGTAGGGAGTAACCAACACAACTGATTAAAATCTCTATTTTTTAGGCATGTGCCCCTGTCAGAATCCTGACTTCAATATTGTTCTATAGTCTGTACCCTGTTACCATGGAGGGAACGGTGAGACCTAGCAAGGGTAAACTTCATCGGGCCTATTTCAAAATGTCGAAAGAAAGAGTTTGTTATTCAGCAAGACTGTTATAACAAGTGACACTAACCCATAGCGCTAAAATCTTCACCTCACACCTTTAGTCACAAATTATAACCCATAATGAGGACTCAAGGACCCTATTCCTCTTTCTTCCAATTACTTTAATATTTCAGAAAAGTTCCTTGATATTTTTAGACCTTTATTGCACCATCTGGGAAGAAGAGATAACATTGTTTTTATTGGTTAGTATTCATAAAGCATTTTCATTTTTCAGTGAAGAGTAACTATATTGAAAAAAGAAAAACTAAGTAATAACCACAAGGTCAACGTACATGAAACACCCAGCCCGTGGCATGACTTGTGCAGGATTCTGATCATGTATCATCCTCACTTCATCCCTTCCTCTAGCACACGGAGGAGATGCACCTTCCCACTGAATTATGGCAGGACCCTCCAAAGGGACTTGGGTACATTTGCACTAGGGGGCAAGGTGATCTCTTGAGGTGCATCAGGAAAATGCTAGAACATCATTTCTTGTGATACTTACCTTTATCTTATCCTTTGTTAATGTTTATATCTTATCCTTAAACTTATATTTCCATTCTATTTCTGCCATTAGATTTTACTCAAATTTAATATATATTTTATGTTTGAAAGCTTTTTAATTGATTACCCTAAATGAATGAAAATTAAAATTTCAAGCTGGTTATTTCCTACAAATCAAAAAGCCTACAATTTTTTTTTAAATTGTGTAGATTGAATTATCATTACAATTGTTAGTAGCACACCACTGAGAAAAATGATCAAATCCTATATAATAAAAGCCTAATATGCTAAGTGTCAGGTCGTCTGGTCAGCCATTCAACCAACCAAAGTGTAATATGCTAATGATATGGTAAGGTTGCTCAACCGCTCGCTATGATGTGCACTGACCACCAGAGGGCAGATGCTCCAACCAGTAGGTTAGCTTGCTGCTGGGATCCAGCTGATCAGGACAGAGTGAGATGGGCCGGACACACTTGAGCCTCCCATGGTCTCTCCCTGGTTGGCCAACCTCCTGAGTCCCTCCCTGGCCCTGATCGTGTACTGGTGGGGTCCCTTGGCCTGACTTGCACCCTCTCACAATCCGGGCTGAGGGACCCCCCCAAGTGCATGAATAAAAAACTAAAAGAGAAATTGGAAATGTTCATCTTAAAAGATATTGCAGTTCTTTTTCTGATGAGTTTCTATATATTTATTTTTTAAATATATTTTTATTGATTTCAGAGAGGAAGGAAGAGGAAGAGAGAGATAGAAACATAAATGATGAGAGAGACTCATTTATCGGCTGCCTCCTGCACACTCCCTACTAGGAATTGAGCCCACAACCAGGGCATGTGCCCTTGACTGGAATCAAACCTGGGATCTTCAATCCACAGGACAGTGCTCTATCCACTGAGTCAAACCAGCTAGGGCAGAGTTTCTATATCTTTAGATGACTATAACTTATTGATAAAATGACACAGGGCACACCATTAATTCTATCCTGATTTTTCTTTTTAATAGATGAGAATGCTGAAAGCCTTACCTAAATAAGTAGATGGGAATAAAGGCATTTTAGTATAGCATCATCACTCCACTGCTGGATTCTCTCTGAATTACATTTACCAAAATAGAACATAGTTATGAATTCTCAAAATTTATTTTTAAATGACAACTCAATCACATCCTCCTTCAATTTTTTTGTAAGCCATGAATTAGAAACCACCCAGCTTAAAATGAGATAGCTGCATAATCACTAGAGTCTATCACTTTCTTAGACCCATATCAGTATTTCAAATGATCCCTTTGCATGAAGGTTTTAACACACCTGAGCAATATACTACACTAAAATTTAAAATGAGGGAGAGATGCCACTTATCTGGGATGGTGGGAAAGAAGAGCAGAAAATCGCCTCCATAGGCAGATCAATTGGTCTGCAAGTTGAGGTTTACCTTTAAATTTAAACTCTCTATACTCACATAACATGGAATGCCTTCTGCACTCCCATACCTCCAACTCCCCCAACACTCTGGCTCATGTAGCCACTGGCTGGGGAGAAGAGAGAGGTGCTGAGCCACTACCTGACAACTGTTGGAGAGACTGGCCCATGAACAATATCCAGTGGCAAGGTAGCCGAAGGTCATTTAAGTACAGGTATGTCTAGTGATCATGGTTAAGTGGTTTGGCATTGGGCCTGTAAATACTCCTTGTCTCCCCCAACTCTTCCTAAAATCTGACACACACAGTGCATCCCAAGAGAGAACTTGTAGAAATCAGCTCCACTTGGCTCAGCACAAGCAGAGAGAAGAGACCAGCTGAAGAAGAGAGACAGGGAGAAGTTCAAGAACCACATGAAGGAGGAACTTCAAACCAAACTTGACTGTGGGAGCAAACGCCTCCAAGAATCTGCAGAGACCTTGGGGAAAGCATTGTTTTTCACCCAGGGTGTAAAACAAGACCTTGAATTAATCTTGTCTTTATCACAGAGAACAGGACACCTTCGGCTAAAAGCTTAGTTAGTCGGGGTAAGTTAACACCTGGAACAAAGAGTGCAGAAGCCAATCAAAGTCCCATAGCCACTGGGATCTTACCAATGCCTGAACCAAGGGTTTGGTTATGAGACGTGTACCCAAAGCTTCTTACTCTGCCACCTACCCTCTGATGACCTGGTGAAGTCATTGCCATCTCTATGGCTCAGTGTCCTTGACTGTATTAGTACACCTTGCTCATTCATTCCTTGTGAAGATTAGGTAAGATCATGTCTGCAGCACACTGTTCACAATCGCTGCCAGCTGTCATTACTATTGGTTCTGTTCTTGTATTCTCTGTTTAGAGAGTACATGTCCAGATTTTCTTTATGCACCTTCTAGAATTCACCACTCATTCATTCAGCAAACATTTATCAGGTGCCTTTTACATGCAGAGCACAAGGAAAAGAATTAACTTTATGTATTATTGCTTTATTTATTCGTTATTGAATTTATAAATTCACTCCTAAAGTATTTAAAGAATCAGAAGTGTATGTTGAATACTTTAAATGTTTTACCCCAAAGACTAAAAAAGTGATGGCAAAGGGAGAATTGGTGTCATATAAGGAGAATAAAACAAGGAAAGGTAACATCTAAAAATATAAGCCATAATGACATGCACGGTTATTAAAAGTGGACGACGCCGCCCTGACCAGTGTGGTTCAGTTGGTTGGCCATTCTCCCATGTACTTGGGGGGAGGGTGGGGAGGTTGCTGCTGGTTGGATCCCAGTCAGGGGGCCTATGCCCAGGTACAGCTGGATCCCCAATAGGGGGCGTGAGGAGGCAGCCAATCGATGTTTTGCTCTTGGACGATGTTTCTCTCTTCCTCTCCCTTCCTCTCTCTCGAAAAATAAATTTAAAAAAAATTTTTTTTAAAAAAAAGGGCCACGCATTTAATGCTGAATTGCCAAGTTACCAAAGCAAAGCCAAAAGCATGCTCAGTTACAGCACTTGCAGTGCCCGTATGGAGCAATGTTTACTTCCTTGAGAGGCCACAGCTGTCAGTAGCAGCAAGCAGAACTAAGGAACAGTATCCCAGGCGACACTGAATGATGCACTATGAATTGAGTGACAGAGTGGATGACATCTCAAGGAGTAATTCTACAATAGCTACAACAATATAGCATTTCTATTTTTAATTTTATTTTTTATCACCCTTTACCTCCTCTATGCCCTCTTCCACCTTCACCCATCCCCTCCACCTCTGCAATCACCACACTATTGTCTGTGTCCATGAGTTCTCTCTTTTTTAAAAAAGATATTTTCTATTGATTTTTTTAAGAAAGAGAGAGAGAGAGAGAGAGAGAGAGAGAAACATCGATGTGAGAGCAAACATTGATCAGCTGCCTACTGCGTGCCCCTTACTGGGGAGCAAGCCTGAAACCCGGGCATGTTCCCCGAATGGGAATCCAACCAGCAACCTCTTGGTACACGGGCCGATGCCCAACCAACTGAGCCCCACCGGCCAGGACTCTCTTTTTCTTTTTTGCTCAATCCCTTCCACCTTTCCCTCCCCCTCCCTGCTCCCCCAATCATAAAGCTGTCTGCCTCCTCTCTCTGAGTGTGTCTCTATTTTTATAGCATTTCTATTTAAAGATTAAAATAAATGTTAAAGTCAACATGTAACTGGAAACTTCTTCTGCAACACAATGGAGAATAAAAGGCGGGTCCGTCCTGGCCTAAGAAGGGAGTTAAGAATTCCTGTTGCTCCCGCTCCAGGCAGGGAGCATCCACAGTGATAGTGGAGAGCAGCCACACTGCTCCGTCCACCAGCATTCGCAGTGATGATGGAGAACAGATGGGGGCTGTACAAACAGCTGTGGCTGCTCAGAAAATTTGATGATTTCTCTGCACATCTGTTTCTTCCAAGGTCTCTGAAGGCTTCACGCCAGAACACAATTTAGTAAAAATGACTCTGCGATCTGGCTTGACCCCAGGTAGATCCACAATGTAGAGAGCATAGCATCTCAGTTCAGAGAGTAACACTGCTCATTTAATTGCAGGCTTCTTTGCCCCATTCCAGAGATTCTGATTTCAGAGTTGCATGGTAGGGCCAGGGCCTTGGCATTTTGGGGGAACTCCTCAGTGATTCCATGCTGATGGCCCATGGGCCATATTTTGTGAAACACTAATCTAGGAAGGATGGATGAACTATGCATCCTTCAGTGAAACCGAGCTCTACAGACAAGTAGGTTATGTTCAAGATTATATTTGCTGACAAGAGCCAGAGTACATAGTCTTGCAGCGGGTTTTTAATAGATTCGAATCATCTCATAAAAGTCCAGAACATAATCAGACTTATGTCAGACTAGAACAGTGGTTCTCAACCTTCTGGCCCTTTAAATACAGTTCCTCATGTTGTAACCCAACCGTAAAATTATTTTCGTTGCTACTTCATAACTGCAATGTTGCTACTGTTATGAATCGTAATGTAAATATCTGATATGCAGGATGGTCTTAGGCGACCCCTGTGAAAGGGTTGTTCGACCGCCAGAGGGGTCTCGACCCACAGGTTGAGAACCGATGCCATTGAGGTAAAGG
>NW_006294681.1:5871630-5873378 GCF_000327345.1 Myotis davidii | reverse complement strand
AATAGATTCGAATCATCTCATAAAAGTCCAGAACATAATCAGACTTATGTCAGACTAGAACAGTGGTTCTCAACCTTCTGGCCCTTTAAATACAGTTCCTCATGTTGTAACCCAACCGTAAAATTATTTTCGTTGCTACTTCATAACTGCAATGTTGCTACTGTTATGAATCGTAATGTAAATATCTGATATGCAGGATGGTCTTAGGCGACCCCTGTGAAAGGGTTGTTCGACCGCCAGAGGGGTCTCGACCCACAGGTTGAGAACCGCTGGACTAGAAGATGGATAAGGAGGAATATTCCTAAGTCAAAGTCAACATTCCTTCAAAGCAGAGTTCTGTGTGACTCCAAAGCTGGGTCCCAAAAGTCCACCCTGGAAGATCAAAAGTCCACATTGATAGCATTTTGGCCTGGAAAAAAATAAAAGGCACTTATAAATGCCTCACCTTTGCCTTAAATAATAAAAATCTCAATAATAAAGCTTCCATGAAACAATTCATTTTAGGCAGTGTTCTGGTAAAACTTCCAGGCCACAATTCATTGGAAAATGTGCCCCTGAGTATATAAATGAGTTAATACAATTGCACATTAACTTTTGACTATCAGCCAATCGAACATTGAAGGGCATTTCCCGTAAATGTTGCTCTAAAATATGTTAAAGTAGTTGGCTTTAAACCATTGTTTCTGACAGTATTCACAAAGCCAAGCACTCCGGTGACTACTTCTACTGGTGACTATAAACCCGCATCTTTAGCAAGCAGAGCCATAGGAGGTGATCCTAATTCACCTAAAAGCAGTTTAAATCACGAATGCCCATTTTTTTATGGGAGGTATGAAAGGAAAGCAAAATATATTCTTCTTTGAAAATATTTATACTTAGCTAATCTCTCAGCAGACTGTCTTTCCTGCTGCTTTTGAACCTCCCAGTAGTATTGATTTACAAGTTTTGTGTACACACGAGAACTGGGATATATACTCAGTTCATGTGACTTAATACTGACGAGTGTTTAGCCAAAATGAAAGGCGACAAAGGCTGTGAGCAATCTCACACCTCACCGACTTCTCCATAACAATTAACAGTGGAATGAACAAAGCCCACCTCTTAGCCTGAGAAACACAACTGGCAATTTGTCAAGGAACAACTGCTATATTTAGATGGAATGCCTCACATGGGCCAGTAATTTGGGGGAAGAAAGAATTTTCCTGTTTAAATATGGGACAGACCAGTGTGTTCATAAGTCGAATCAGATGAAACAAAAGGGCCAGAACATTGGGGTCCAGAACTCCCCCACTGCCCTAGTCACAATAGTTCTTATTTATCTGTTTTCTTTGGCTGTTCTTCCAGGGAAGAGTCCATCTAGGAAAAAAGTTTTCTTATCAATAGTTTAAACATAACTTAGAAGAATTATCCTGTGTTCAAGCAGAGAGGACACTCCAACAGAGTTGGTATGAATATACAAATTAACCATCTACACTAATAAAAGAGAAACATGGTAATTGGCATACGACCGCTACCCTTCCCATTGGCTAATCAGCGAGATATGCAAATTAACTGCCAGCCAAGATGGCAACCGGCAGCCAGGCAGCTTGAAACTAACATGAGGCTTGCTTGCCTCAGTGATGGAGGAAACCAACGTTCCCCGCCTGCGGCAGCAGGCCTCTGAGCCTGCCGGTTAAGAAACATTGTAAGGAATACTGCCGGACTTCAGCCCGCAGAATCGCAACATTGTAAGCAACGGCCAGAAACCT
>NW_006294681.1:5850344-5870979 GCF_000327345.1 Myotis davidii | reverse complement strand
ACAGGCCGGGCGGAGGCACCCCCCCTCCCCCCCGAGTGCACAAATTTTTGTGCACCGGGCCTCTAGTCTATATATATAAAAGGCTAAGTGACTATCCAACCATCTGACCACTGCTATGTCATGCAGTGACCACCAGGAGGCAGACGCTCAATGCAGGAGCTGCTGAGCTGCAGTGACGTGGCAGCAGTGGTTCTCAGGCGATGCACCCTGGAACCAGAGAGGAGGGAGCCCGATTCCAGGGTGCATCACCCAAGAACCACCCTCTCGCAATCCAGGACCCCTCGGGGGATGTCAGAGAGCTGGTTTGGGCCCGATCCCCGCAGGCTAGGCCAAGGGACCCTGCTCACTCCGCAGACACCCTTCAAGTCCCAGCGCTGTCCCAGGTGCGGCTGGCCTGGGAAGGACTGCGGGAGGTTGGCTCCAGGACATGTCTGGCCTGTCTCGCCCAGTCCTGCCCTGCCAGCCACCTTCTAATTAATTTCCTTTCAACGTGCACGAACCCATGCACCAGGGCACTAGTCAATTATAACAGACCATGAGGAATGTGGGTGGCTGGAAGAGTTCTTCAACTGTTTTAATTACTTTTAGTGTCTAAATATATTAACGAGGAAGCATTATCAGACCAAATAAAGGAGGTGTGTGCAAAGTCCAGGGCACTTCATTCCCTGGGTTATAAAACTGCTTGGAACCCCTGCTGAGACGCCAGTTTCTCTTCCCACGGACCCTTTCAGCTGTGTGGATGTCTCTGCAAAAACACAGCCACTGGCAATAAAGAATGGAGCTCAGATTGTCTGAGTAAATCCCCTAAAATCTGGGGAAACAGAAAACAATAGCCAGAATCAACACCATGAGCATCCCCATTTAAAAGCTTCCTTTATTTAGGCCCACCCCGTGGTTTACTGGCCCCTGGCAGAGAGGTAGGCAGGGCTGGACGACATGCTAGTGGTACAGGCTTCTGGGACAGCCTTGTTGGTGTTTTCTGCCTCCCTCACCTCCCACCTAAAATTCTGGTGGCTTGGAGGCTCCCTGTAATATGCTGCCAGTGTTAATTTCTTTCTTTGTAAACTCATAAACCTAGGGGTCGGGGTGAGGGATGCTCACTGGACAGTCCTCATGAGACTCCCCTGCCCTCTCTGCTACCCCAAGTCCACGGAGCTAAATTGGGAGCAGGGTGCTTCAAATTGCAAAAGGTATTGAAATGTGTCCCACGGTTTGGGGAAGGGGTGGGGTTGAGGAGATAAAAGGCATAAGTGTATTTATTTACTAAACCAACTCCTTTGCTTCCTCAGAGCCAGGTAAGCAGCACACCAGGAAACCATCGCATCTTTGCCTGGCAGCTAAGCTCTAGCTTTGAACTTGGACAGGCTGAGTTCAGATTCCACCTGATCAACTAGTTGTGTGACCTTGGGCAAGTTACTCGTCTCTCTCTTTTTATTTATTTTTTATTTTTAGATATGTTTTTATTGATTTCAGAGAGGAAGGGAGAGGGAGAGAGATATAGAGAGAATGAGAGAGAATCATTGATCAGCTGCCTCCTGCGCACCCCCACATTGGGGATCGAGCCTGCAACCCGGAACAGAACCATGACCTCCTGGTTCATAAGCAACACTCAACCACTGGCCACACCGGCTGGGCTCTCTTTCTTTATTTTCAATCATTTCTTTTTTTTATTGAATTCACTGGAGTGACATTGATTAATAAATCTCTTGACATCTACATTTTCACATCCAAGGAGCTGGAGCAAATAGAACAGCCACCTCAGAGTGTGAGTGTGAGGGCTCCATGACATTAGGTGTGTCAATGCACTTAGCCAAGTGTCTGGCACACACATGGTCTTCTCATCTCAGATGGGACAAAGGAGACCTCCACAGCCTGCCCTGTGGGAAGGGGGCGTGCAGGGCACCCCGCCCTCTCTGCCATCTCTCTTTCATGCACTCATCCTACAAAAGACCTTGTGAAAATATTGGAGATGAATCTGCAGTAAGAGAAACCTAGAGGTGTGTGCCCAGCAGCTCCGCTGCACGAAAGCAGGTGCCTTGCCTTTCGTGCCAACAATGCCACCCAGTGTTTCGGTGTAGGAGATGCTATTTGTCACTAGTCATGAGCCTGACTCTGTGCTAGTGCCTTGAGCGTGGCTTTTATTTGCCGTATTCTGATGCTTTGACTTCTGGCATCTTCCAGAATCTAGAGGGACTGCCCCTCCCAACTCACCTGCCAGTGCACTTTTCAAATGCAAACCAACCAATTTAGAGCTCTGTCCTATCATGTTCTCACACTCTGAGCCATTCTCTATGAGCCCTAATCACCCCAGGCCCAGATACCAGACAACCAGGAACAGCCCTGAAGCCCCCAAGCACCCTGAAATGATCAAACCAGCCAGTCCTAGGCCTGTTTTCCCTGCCTAGCCTGTTCCCCGCCTTGGAAACCATATTAAAGGCTCTTGTCCACTGTTCCCTTCCTGCTCCCTCTGCCCCCTGGCTGAGCCCAGTGCTTCCTGTGCTCCCCGCGTGGCCCTGTGTGGCGTGGAGTGCCCCCGCCCCTGTCGTGGGAACTGTGAGAAATTATCTTTTCAATGGTGACCATCTCCGGGTCTGTTGGCCTCCCCATACCTAAGCAATAAAACCTGTAATAATTCCCTGGGCACTGGGAATTTAAATGAGAAAAAGACAGCTCCTCGGAACATTCCACACCCAGCCAGCCAGTCAGCTACCCTGAGCTGGTTCCCAGAGGGCACAACAGCATCGATAGACTGACTCTCAAGTGTACTGTGGGTCATCTCAGGATTCCCTACCTGGCAGAATGTAAACCTGCCCCACTTCTTACAGTGGAGATGAGAGCTGGTCCACACTCACTGAGGCTCCTTGCCAGGTGCACATGCTCACTACACAAGGCATCATGGTTGTGAGGAGACCCTGAGGCTGGCCTCCTGAGAGAGGCCAAAGGTCAGCAAAGACTCAGAAAATGCTAATCAATCACGCATGGCCTGGTGCTTTCTACTCGGACTTCTTTTTTATCTAATACTAGAGGCCCGATGCACAAAATTCATGCAAGAGTAAGCCTTCCTGCCCTAGCCGGTTTTGCTCAGTGGGTAGAGCCTCGGCCTGCGGACTGAAGGGTCCCAGGTTCGATTCCAGTCAAGGGCATGTACCTTGGTTGCTGGCACATCCCCAGTAGGGGGCGTGCAGGAGACAGCTGATCGATGTTTCTCTCTCATCAATGTTTCTAACGTTCTATCCCTCTCCCTTCCTCTCTGTAAAAAATCAATAAAATATATTTTTTTTAAAAAGAAAAAAAAGAGTAGGTCTTCCTTCCCTAGGCTGCCGGCACCGGCTTCCCTCTGGTACCCAGGATTCAGGCTTCCCTCCGGCACCCGGGACCTACGCTTCCCTTGCAGCCCTGGCTTGGGTTTTATATGTTTTTATTTTAATATATTTCAATTATTTGGCCAATTATGGATACACTAGAGGCCTGATGCACAAAATTCATGCAAGAGTAAGCCTTCCTGCCCTAGCCGGTTTTGCTCAGTGGGTAGAGCCTCGGCCTGCAGACTGAAGGGTCCCAGGTTCGATTCCAGTCAAGGGCATGTACCTTGGTTGCTGGCACATCCCCAGTAGGGGGCGTGCAGGAGACAGCTGATCGATGTTTCTCTCTCATCAATGTTTCTAACGTTCTATCCCTCTCCCTTCCTCTCTGTAAAAAATCAATAAAATATATTTTTTTTAAAAAGAAAAAAAAGAGTAGGTCTTCCTTCCCTAGGCTGCCGGCACCGGCTTCCCTCTGGTACCCAGGATCCAGGCTTCCCTCCGGCACCCGGGACCTACGCTTCCCTTGCAGCCCTGGCTTCATCCAGAAGGTCATCCAGAAGGAGCTCCGTTCTAATTAGCATGTTACGCTTTTATTATTATAGATTTAAGTCCTTAAATATGATGATTAATAAGTCTTCTGGTTCAGAGAAATTGCAGAATGAGGAGAGAGTCAAAGAGAGACAGAGAGAGGAGGAGGAGGAAAAGGGAGAGAGTGAAGGAAGGAGGGAGGGAGGGCAAAGGAAAAAAGAAGGGAGGAAAGAAAGCTAAAAGAATTACAGAAGAGTAGGAAATAGTTTGGTAGGGGAGCAAATTTTTAAAGTTTACTTTGAAGAAAATTAATGTGTTAGTTTGGCAGGGCTGCCAGAACAAAATACCACACACTTGGTGGCTTAAACAACAGAAATGCATTTCTCCCAATTCTAGAGGCTAGAAGTCCCAGATGAAGGTGTCGCAGCTTTGGTTTTTCCTGAGGCCTCCCTCTTTGTGCAGACAGCCTCATTCTCGCTGCTGTGTCCTCAATGCTCTTCTCTCAGCGGGTGCGCATCACTGGTGACTCTCCTACAGGAAGAGGAAATGTTTGTGACCAGATCTCCTCTTCTTATAAGGACAGCAGTTACATTGGATTAAGGCCCACCTTAATGTCTTATTTTAACATAATCACCTCTTTAAAGACCCTACTCCAAATATAGTAACATTCTGAAGTACTGGGGGTTAGAGCTTCAAGACATGAATTTTGAGGGGACACAATTTAGCCCATAGCAATTAGTAACTTTAACCACGAGGCAGGTCAGTATAATGACAGAGGGCCTGGGTTCGGTTCCAGCTTCAGCCATTTACAAGTTGTGTGAACTTTAGGCAAATGTCTTACCTTCTCAGTGCCTCATTTTCCTCATCCGTAAAAATGGAGATAATAGTATCTACCTTATAGAGACTTTTATGAGGATAAAAAAAGGCATGTAGAGCTCTGGCTGGTATGGGTCCATTGGTGAGTGTCATCTGTGTACCAAAGGGCTGGCAATTAGATTCCTGGTCAGGGCACATGCCTGGGTTTCAGGTTCGATCCCCAGTAGGGGGCGTGCAGGAGACAGCTGATTGGTGTTTTGCTCTCACATTGATGTTCCTCCTTCTCTCTCCCTCTCCCTTCTGCTCTCTCTAAAAACCATTTTTTAAAAATATTTTAAAACAAAGGCGTGTAAAGCAGAGACAGGCACTTGTTCAGATCAGAAAATGTTACTATCATTATAAGAATTATGTCAATGGAATTCACTCTGCACTCAGTGAGTCGAATCACTTACACTGTGCAGCTGAGTAAAAGCAACATTGTGAAATAAAAGAAAACTCCAAATAAGCTAAAATGTCAGTTTATATCAGAAATACATTTATCTTATTTGGGATATACAGAAAGGTACAATTTTAAGTAATAAAAATCATTTTGTCTTGCATTCATTTAATAAATGTTGAACAACAGCCCGGCCAGCATAGCTCAGTGGTTGAGCATCAACCTATGAACCAGAAGGTCAAAGTATGATTCCTGGTCTGGGTGCATGCCCAGGCTGTGGACTCAATCCCCAGTAGGGGGCAGGCAGGAGGCAGCCAATCAATGATTCTCTCTCATTGATGTTTCTAACTCATTCTCTTTCTCTCTCCTCCTCTCTGAAATCAATAACAATATATTTTTAAAAAATAAAATAAATGTTGAACAACATGTAAAGATTATCAACTTGGAGGAAGCAGTGTTATTAGCCCTTAGCAGGGTCTCTGTCTCACCCCAGTAAATGTATGTGATTGTTTTTCCCAAAAGCCTTAGGGACATTCCCTAATCCAACCAAGCAAGGTGTTGGGCATAATGTCGAGGAGGCTGGACCAGAATATATGTGTAACTAACAAGTTAAGTGCACTGGGCATAATTATGAAAGCACTGGGATCCAGAAGGGGCAGTTAACATGGAGCCTAGATAATGAGGCATTTGAGAAAGAGAATTTGCAGGCCTTTATCCGGCACCATCAGATGTGCAGACATTACATCTGTGGACAGAAGTCTCCCTATCACCAGAGAGCTCTGCCAAGACGTGTTCATCTGATCTCACTCCAGCCCTAAACGTGGCCCCAGTGTTTCCGGGATTTATAAATCTTCAAAAAGATATTTAAATTCTCTGTGTTTTCAATTTCTTCAGCTGCCAAACAGAAATGATAATATCTTCTCTGCAAGGCCGTTGTGAAAATTAACAAAAATAGAAATCACTCAACAATGGCAGGCCTTTTTACTGTTGTTGTAATTATTATTCATCTCCCTTTGCCCTGTTTCCGTACCGGGAAACAACTTGTGGATTATGAAGTTAGCTTGCAGAGACACAGACACCATGACCATCAGACACAAGTATTCTGGTCTCTGATACAAACTAGTAAATTAGCTTACTGGTGCACATGCTAGACTATTGTGGGTTTGGTTAGGTCAGTGAGTCTGATCAGTCTGAAACAGTAGTAAAACTAAAGATATGTAAAATGGAGGATCCCACTCTAGAACGTCATCTTATGGTACCGCCATCATCCTAAGGACGGCCACTGGTGGTACTGCCCTATCCCGGTCCTCAACTTGCAACATATGAAGGCTGGAAAGTCAAGGGTTTGTGGTAAAGCCATTAATTTTCCATAAAACTCAGACTATTTGGTGAGACTAGGAAAGGGAAACTGTTATAATGCTTTTATTTTAAAATACTTTTAAGTGTAACATGTAATTTGATTCTGATATCAACTTCATGGATGTAGAGAGGACAGTGAACCACTGCCTTTGTTTATTAAGATAAAAACTAAAATTTTGAGAAGTTAAAACGTCTTGCCCCAAAAGATACAGACTTCCAGTAATAAAATAAATTAAGTCGTGAGGATATAAAGTACAGACAGCATGGTGAATATAGTTAATAATACTGTATTGCAAAATAAAGTTGCTAAGAGAGATCTTAAAAGTTCTCATTACAAGGAAAAAAATTATAACTATGTGTGGTGATGGATGTTAACTAGACTTATCATGGTGATCAGTTTGCAACATATACAAATATTGAATCATTGAACACCTGAAACTAATATAAAGTTATATTTTATTTATAGCCTCAATATAAAATAAATAAATAAAAGTCTTGCCCCCAATTATACAGTTGTTATCAGGTGGAGTCAGAATTTACACAAATCACTCCACTAGAACCTCCTGCAAAATAATTCAGGATTACATTCATACAAGACGTAGCCAACTTTTGCTTTTTTAAAAGATATTTACCAGAAACTATTTCTTTAAAAAAAAAAGCTGTTATTGATTTCAGAGAGAGGAAAGAAAAAGGGGAGAGAGATAGAAACATTAATGATGAGAAAGAGTCATTGTTGGGCTGCCACCTGCGCGCCCCACACTGGGGATTGAGCCAGCAACGTGAGCATGTGCCCTGATTGTGAATCAACCATGACCTTCTGGTTCATAGGTCACCACTCAACCACCGAGCAACACTAGCTAGGCAGCCAACTTTTTTAATTCTCCCTTTTTAGAGGAAATCTTTCCCTTGCAATCATTTTTTAATAATGCAGTAAAAGGTTTTAATGGCTGATGGGACGTTATATTGAAAAAAAGAGTGGGGAGGGCAACATATATTATGGTAATTTGTTATGTTTTATTTCATTTTCAAGTCTTATTGGCTTAAAGAATTTGAGAACTGGGATTGGGCAGAACTAGTAACTGAAAAATGAGGAGAAACATCACAGAAAAGAGAGCCAGAGAATCAAGTTCTGTGTTATAAACATGGCCCAAGACTCTTCGCCAGCCTCTGAATCATACTTGCACAGCCAATCCAGGCTGGAGTGAAACAAGAAAGAAAGACTCTGTACTTGAGGTTCAACAAGTTAATGGCCAGCCAAAACCAAGTGTCAATGCTTTTTGTAGTAACATAGCAGAATGCACAATCTGTATAATATCTTACTCACAATATGCAGGACACATTCCAAAATTACTTGACATAAAAAAAGCAGAAAACCATTTAAACTTTAAAATATGTTGCATACTGAAAAGACCATCAGCAAATACTAACTCTGAGATGACCCAGAGGTCAGAATTAATAGATAAAGATTTTAAAGCAACTGTGATGACTGTGCTCTAGGACATAAAAAATAAAAATAAAAGAAATTTATAATTAATGCAAAGAGAGAAAATTTAGGCAGAGCAATAGAAACCATAAAAAGAAAAAAGAACCAAATGGAAATTCTGTGACTGAAAAGGATCATACTTGAAATTCTCTGGGTAAGCGTACGAGCAGGTTAAGGTTGTCATTATAAAATAAAAGATAAAAATAGAAATTATTCAATATGAAAAAGAGAAAAAATAGTTTCAAAAGTCAACAGAACCTCAGGGAACTGTAAGATTCCTAGAAGAAAGCAGGAGTTAGCAAGTCATCAATACTAGTGTTCACACATAATTGTCTCGAGATGATCTGTTAGCCAAATGTCCCAAAGATGGAATTATCCCTTACTCCTGTTAGAAGAAAACTCTGAATGACCGTATTCAATATAATGCATACAGCCCCCAAAACTTCCAGTAATACTAAGAAATCAGGCCATAATGGCAAGATAAGCTTGATAAAGCAGGCCAAGTGAAAGTAACATATATAATTTCTTGGAAATACATGAAGCTTCAAGAACTAAAAGCCCCCTGAAAGGCGTGGACTGGGAAGTCTCATTGATGTAGAAGAAACACTTAGTTATGAAAAGAGGCTCAGCCTTTTCATAGAGGCTCAGATTTAAAACTTCGGATGGCACAATAGGGAACCGCTTTCTTGACAACCAGGCTCCGCAACCTCAGCTGGTCTGAGGAGGTATTCTTTCCCTGTCGGGTCTTGTGAAACTGCAACTCTAGAAACACAATCCTGGAAAAATATAAGAAATCAATCAACCTACAGCTTTGGCTCATTTATACTCAGTCCTGAAATCATTGCTGTGCTCTGCACACATCTGCCTTCTTTTATTTATTTTTTTAATATATTATTGATTTTTTTACAGAGAAGAAGGGAGAGGGATAGAGAGCTAGAAACATTGATCAGCTACCTCCTGCACACCTCCCACTGGGGGTGTGCCCACAACCAAGGTACATGCCCTTGACCGGAATCAAACCTGGGACCCTTCAGTTTGCAGGCGATGCTCTACTCCTGGAAACCCCTCTAGCTCAAGCCCCATCTCCTCCATGAAGTCTTCCTCAATCTCTTCCCCACACTAACTGCACTTCACTCAGATGCCTTTTTCCCTACCAGACATTTTGTCCTAGAATTATAATCAATTGATCTGTTCATCGTATATGTACTAGCTAACGTAAATTGGTGACCTATTTATTTTATTCAAAAAATATATATATTATTGATTTTTTTACAGAGAAGAAGGGAGAGGGATAGAGAGCTAGAAACATTGATCAGCTACCTCCTGCACACCTCCCACTGGGGGTGTGCCCACAACCAAGGTACATGCCCTTGACTGGAATCAAACCTGGGACCCTTCAGTTTGCAGGCGATGCTCTACCCACTGAGCCAAACCGGCCAGGGCATGTCTTCTGCTTTTTAAGGTGTTTAAAGCATTAGATGAGATTTGTGATTGTATCTAATGTTTAAAAGAGTTTGACTAAATAAGTTTGCAATTGATGCTTAAGTATTGGAGTCATTTAATTCGTTGAATGTGTAAGTTTTGATTTATTGATCTAAGTAGCATGTAAATACTTATAGGAATATTAATCATTTATGCTTAATGTTTGAAGAAATTTTAATCATTTAAATAAATTACAATATTAACAAAATGAACATTAAACAAAATAGTTGCTAGTGTTATTTACTGTTTGAGGTACTTTTATTCATGGAGAAGAAACCAGCCAACAATTTTTTATAAAGTTCTATAGCAATTGTGGACAAAACCTAGAAGGAAATAGATATTTTTATGTGCATTTCCATAATATCACATTGTATATTTCTCAAATTCCAACTAAAGAGATTTCTGACTTTAGTGTTCTAACTTCCATTTTCAAAAGATCTGATTTAATCTAGTTCTGACCAAAAAATAATATATTGTCTCAACAACTAGAGCTACAGAATCAGGAAAAGGATCATTTTTGCATTCCTGGCTGTGGCTCACATCCCACAAGAAATATGCTTGATATTCTATCTTTTATTTTTTAATGTCCATATCTAAGCTCATCTGTCAGACTGGCAAGGGGCCCACACACAAAGTAATCACTAAGTTTTAGTGAAAATAGATACCAAAACAAGAGTCCAAAAAGACAAATCCTTCAAACTGGCTGCAAATGTTATTTCTCCCTGCACCAACCATTTTTTTTCATAATTCTTTTATATATATTTATCCATTTTAAGAATACTGTAATTAATTGATGCCCTATCAGTATCCAAAAGTGACTGATAAGTGAGAAATTCTTTTAGCATTAGAAAATTATAAATGTTAAGATGACTTATTTACATATATGAATTTACTAGGATCATTATTCCTTTTTATGGTCAAATTGCCCTCTGTAGATGCTCCCTGTGTTTTTTTGCAGATGACTCTGATAATGTTTCCAATTGCGGTAAAATATACAGAGCATGAAATGTACCCTTTTAGCCATTTTTAAGTGTACAGTTCGGAGGCATTTAGCACATTCATGTTGTTGTGCAAGCATCACCACCCTCTGTCTCCAGAACCCTTTTCGACTTCCCAAACGAAAACTCTACACCCATTAGACATTAACTCCCAACTCTCTACCCCCACCCCAACCCATGCCCAGCTCCTTGCAACCACCATTCTACGTTCTGTTGCTGAATTTGACACTCTAGGTACCTCACCTAAGTAGAATTATAGAGTATTTGTTTTTTGGGGACTGGGTTATTTTACTTGACATGATGTCTTCAAAGTTATGTTGCAGCATACATCAGAATTCCATTGCTTTTTGAGGACAAATAATGTTTCATTTGTAGTATACATCACGTTTCTTTAATCCATTCATTCACCAATGGACACCTGGGCTGCTCCCACCTTTTAGTGGTTGTGAATGATGCCGCTATGAATATGAGGGTGCTAATATGTGTTTGCGTTCTAGACTTATGGGGGGGGGCGGGGGAGAGGCATCATTTTGTAATTTATATAAATAACTAACCACTGTGATATATGCCTGAAACTAACATAAAATAATATTGACTGTCAAAAAACACCACCAACTTTAAGTCCTTACATCCAATTCTTCTAAGTATAGATTCAGAAATGGGGTTGCTGAATCATACAGTAATTCTGTTTATTTTTCAAGGAACCATCATACTGTTTTCCATAGCAGCTGCACCATTTTACATTCACACTGAGGTGAGGGAGATAGAAAGGGATAAATAACTGCTTCAAGATCTTTCCAAATTTCTCTCAATCGAACTTTAGATATTTGGGACTAAAAAGGAAACCAAAAATCAAAACAGCCAGTAACTTAACTGTATACACCCAAAAGCAAAGTGTTAAAAAAAATAATTATTATCAGCAGGATGTCATTGTAGCCTTTATCAGATCCAGGTCACTTGTTTTGTGGGACTGAAGCCTAGTGGCTTTCATGGCTTAAATAAAATTTTCTCATTCAGAATTCAATCAGTGCTTCCCCTATCAAGGAATCAAAGTGATTAAACAACAATAAGTATCATTTTTGTCTACCGGTTTGGCAAAATGTTAAGATTACTAATAGCTGGCATTGGTAATGTGTGAAGCAGCATCCTCTCATGCTGAGATGGTAGTCATACAAATAAGATACAAATATCTAGGGAGTATTCTGGCAATATGTAATCAAGTTTTTAATAGGCATGCCGTTTACCCAGCAATCTGACTTCTGTGAATTTATTCTAAGGAAATACCTGGAAAGGCATACAAAGTTACATGTACAAATATGTTCATTATGGTGTTATTCATAATAGTGAAAGACTGAAAAGCGTATTTTTTCAATTTTCAGTAGAGAACTCATTAAATAAATTCCAGCACAGCCATGCACTAGATTGCTGCTATGCAGATTTAAAAATAATCATGAAGATCAATATTCATTATAAGGAAAAATATTCATATATCCATATGTTACAGTTAATAAAAGAGATTACAAGACAGCATTTTTAAATATATACATAAAAAAACATAGCAAGGCATCCATCGAAATGTTAATAAGATTTCTCTCTGGGTGGGAGCAATTTTCATTTTTACTTTACACCTTTTTATATTGTCTGGATTTATTTCTATTAATGTGTTATTTTTATTACAATAAAAAATAACGTTATGAAAAGAAGACCTATGTAAAACTTTAGACATTAATAAAATAAATAAATAAATATAATCATAAAAAAATAAAGTTATGTTTGAGAAGCAGTCTAGGAAAGAAAATATATGAGTGAAAAAAAGATTTTTAACCAAAAGAAAAAAGCTTCCAGGACAAAGACACTGGTGGGCTTGGCTTGGGTTGGATGTCCAAGCTGAACCAATGGGTCCCGGCCACTGGATGCCTCCACTGTCAATCAAAACTCCTCTCAACATGGAGGCTTACTCATCATGAGCCAGGTAGCTACCCCCATTTTTGTCTATTGTGCAACTTCAGCAAGTTTATCAACACCCTGAAGGCAATTCTTAGACCTCTAGGTTTAGACAAGCAACTCTAATTGAGGATAAACATTAAAAATACTTAGAAGTGCCCTGGTTGGTGTTGCTAAGTGGTTAGAGCGTCGACATGCACACCGAAGGGTCATGGGTTCAATTCCCGGTCAAGGGCAGGCATCAGTTTCAGGTTCAATCCTGGCCCAGTTGGGGCACGCACTGGAGGCAACCAATATATGTGTCTCTCTCACATTGATGTTTCCCTCTCTCTTTCTCCCCCTCTCTCCCTCCCTTCTACTCTCTATAAAAATCAATGGGAAAGAAACATCCTTGGATGAAGACTAACAAAAACAAAACAGAAAACATTCACAAGCTAAAAAAGAAAACCTTACTGCCACCAAAACCCCAACATTCTGATTTAATTAGTTGAGGGTAAGGCCCAGGAATAAGCACTTCAGGTGATTCTAATATGCAACCAGCACTGAGAAACAATGGTTTAGGCCAGGGGTGGGCAAACTTTTTGACTCGAGGGCCACAATAAGTTCTTAAACTGGACCGGAGGGCCGGAACAAAAGCATGGATGGAGTGTTTGTGTGAACTAATATAAATTCAAAGTAAACATCATTACATAAAAAGGTATGGTCTTTAGCCGTGAGGTCGGACAGGTTCCGGTTTATCCAATTTACCATTTCGTCATCTGTTTCTGTTTCTGCACATTTTCATTCAGCCGCCCTGAGCCTGTCAGTTTAGCTTCCCTGTGGTTGTGAGACAGTGGCCATGACTCCTGTTTTATGTTCCAGATACAACAATGGGCAAGGGAGATAAGGAGCTATTTCTTCTGCTATTTATCACTCTTAAGCAGCGAGGAGAGTGTTTTAATTAAAAGGCCCCAATAGAGTTAGCCTCCAGGGTTTTTGGCCCAAACTGGGTCACATGCCAACTCCTAAGCAAATCTCTGACAAGGAGAAGGGGATGTCCCAGACTATTCAGCAACCCTCTGGGTGCCATGTGGTCACCCAACCAAAATGTGACTCTTCAGCCAAAAAAGAAACAGGAATGGATGTTTCAAGATGGTCAGTGGACCGCCAAGGTCAAGGCCAGAAGGTTAGATGCAACTTGGAAGGTTAGATGATTCACTTAAAGGACACTGTAGGGGAACTAGGATCACCATGGGGGAAAGTCTGGGGCATGAGATTATAAATTGTGCATCTGGAAGTCAGTAGACAGCAGCAGTTAAGACACGTGAATGATGCCATACGCACAAGAAAGGAACCTGAAAATAAGCTTTTGTTCGGTTAAAATGGAAAGATAATGCCTTGAAGTGGTAACAGGCATGGCAATGTGTGAAGTGCATAAAAAACCTCCTAACCCATCTTTTTCATAAAAGCTAACAACATCCTCAATGGTAGTAAGTAGGAAAAGGAGATGAGAGAATACACGCTTAAATAATGTAGATGAGGGAAAACGAAATTTTTCCGGGAGAAAATGGGTGGAATGTATCTTTTATGTAGTATTACCTTTTTTAAAAAACACTCTCTGGATTCCCAACGTCCCTGTTAGTCTATTACAGTGCTTTGTCACCTTGAGGATCATGAAACTTAATCAATACCATGCTCACCTAATTTAAGGCCAATTATTCTTTTCAGTCCTAAACACACATGAAATACAATTGCTCATCTCCAAACGTTATTCTGCACAGATTTCATAAAATCTATTTAATTGCATCCTGGAACATTTAAAAGACACCTCTTTATAGCATTTCATAATGGCAGCATCAATCAATAGAAGTAAACAATTCTTGGATTCGATTTGCAGAGTGCCCAGTACGATCATTTTTTACAGAGAAAATCTCTTCGTTTTGTCTACATTCCAGGCTCAGCGTGGTCCTGAGCATCAGTTTTTAGGGAAATCAAGTTCTTTTGATTTATCAATACAGAAAAACATCTTAGCACTGATGCTGACTTTTTAGCTGGTAGGACATGTTGCTTGGGATTCAAATACGTTGGTGCATTTTTAAGCACAACCTTCTTGGGCTTCCTAGATGCTGGTGCCCACATTGGACTGTCTGTCCCTCTTCCAGCCAGTGAACAGTCACTTATATAATTTTTGATCTAGTGTGCACCCTCAACCACCTCATCTATTTAGCTCTCACACGCAGGGCCACCATCCACCTGCCTTAATCACCAGACCCGGGTACTAAGCACTATGTATATCCTCTATTCCCCAAAGACCACCACCAGAGCTATTCAAACCTGCTTACCCTGCCTTATCTGTTCCTTCCCAAAGAGACCACAGTAAAAACAAACAAACAAACAAAAAGCTCTTGCCCAAATTTCCTCCCCTCTCCTCCCCCAAACCTTGACTGATCCTGGTGCTTCCCCTGGTAGCCCTGCCTGGTGTGGTGTCCTCTTCCCCTTGAGGTCTGTGAGTTACAACCTATCTTTTCGATGGCAATTGTCTTCTGATCGCTTCTGGTTGGCCTCACCATACCTGAATAATAATAAAACTACAAACTAATAAAAGTTAACCTCATTGACATATATATAACACTTCATTCAAGACTGAGTTAAAATTCTTTACGCATGCTCATGGAATGTTTAGCCAATATTGACCATATTCTGGACCATAAAGCAAATTTCAAATGATTGAAATCATTCAAGTATGTTCACTGACCATGGTGAAAATAAGCTTAGAAATCAACTAAAAAGAACAAAAAATAGAAAATCCTTAAACGTTGGGAAAGTAAACAATATATATTTAAACTACCAAGCAATATACTAAGTCATCCTAGTATCAAAGAAGAAAATTAAAAAAAAATAAAAAAGATAAGAAAGCATATACAATTAAATATATTTTAATAAAAGAATGACATTAAAATATATGAGATGCACTTAGAAAGTAGCACTTAGTAAGACATTTATGACTTTTATTGAGATATAATTGGCAGGTGATATTTTATTAGTTTCAGGTATACAATATAATGATTTGATATTTGTATACAATTCAAAATGATTACCACAAAAAGTCTAGTTACTATTTATCATTATACAAAATCACAAATTTTTTATTGTGATAAGAACTTTTAAGATTTATTCTTAGCAACATTCAAATATAAATGCATAAGGTAGAAAATGAAAAAGGCCAACAAATCAACAATTTAGGTATCCAGTTCAAGAAGTTATAAAAACAATAAGTTAAACCTTAATAAGTAGAAAAAAGGAAATAACATTTGAGCAGAAAATGTTGAAAAAGAAGGTAAACATAAAAGAAGAATATCAACAACAAAAAGAAGCCTGCAGGTATTGGCAAACTACAACTCTCCAGCCCAATCCAGCCAACACCTCTTTTAATGTGGGCCATGAACATAGCAATGCTCATATATTTACATGTTGCTTATGGCTGCTTTCAGAATACAATGGTAGAGTTGAGTAGCAGCAGCAGAGACTACATAGCCTGCAAAGCCTAAAGTATTTTCTTTCTGGCTCTTTACAGAAAAAGTTTTCTGACCCCTGGCATATAACAATGCATGGGCATGTAATAGGTACTTAAAATATACCTGCTGATTAAAAACCTGTCAAGTGAATGAACAAGCAACCAATCAATTTGAAGACTTTGAAACCTCATTGTATCAGTGAAGGCAGTCTGTAGTCTACAACATCAAAATTAGTTATTGTAAAAGAGCCACCTTTACACAAGAATCTTGATAAGCCTGTTCTATAATACCAAGTCAAAAAGAGAGAAACACAAAGATTAGGGAGACAAAGATTTAGAGACACAAAAAGAGAGTAAAAAAGTACAAACTGTCAATAGCAAGTGTGAAAAGGAGGATAATCCTACAAATCTTACAAGATATTATGAACAACTTCATGACAATAATTTGAAATTTTAGAGAAATGGAAAATTTTCTATGAAAACATAACATCAAAATTTACCAAGAAGAAATAGAAAATCTCACCAAGAAGAGAAACCATATCTCTTACAGTAAATAGATTTATAAGTAAAAACCTTTTCACAAAGAAAACTCTAAGACCAGATGGCCTAATTGGTTTTTCCATTTGCTTCAGAAATAACAATAATACAGAAATTCTTGCAGAGTCTAAAAAAGCTCATTTTTATAAGTTTTATGAGTCAGTACTTAATGAGCCCTTGATATGAACATCTGACTAAAACATTACAAGAAAAAAATTACAGAAAAATTTATATATACATTTGTTACTTTTGGATAAATGATATATTTTACAAGTAAAATTTAAAAGACCTGAAGACAAAAACAGAAAAATAATTTCTTTTGTTGTTAATCCTCACCGAGGACACTTTTTCATTGATTTTTAGAGAGAGTGGAAGGAAGGGGACAAAGAAACATCCATGTGAGAGAGACACATTGATTGGTTGTCTCCTGCACGTATCCCAACCAGGGCCAGAAATCAAACCTGCAACCTAGGTACATGCCCTTGACCAGAATGGAACCTGGGACTCCAAGACTGAGCCAAACCGGCTAGGGCAGAAAAGTAATTTCTTAAAAATAAAATATATACATTTTCAAATTAAAATAATACATCAAATACCTAGCTCAAAGAATAAAAAACTAAACAAGTATCAAAAATATTTCAGGAGATGGGTAAAATGACACTACCAACGAGAAAAACAGACGCATGTAAAGCACTCAGAACCAAAATGGCATCAAATATATGAGAAAAAATAAGTACTAGTAACTAGGAGATAATATAATATGATTAAAAAATTCTGAGAATGATCTTCATTATAGAATTCCATGTCCAGGTAATTTACTAAACAAGTATGAAGCTGTTCAAAAGCTTAACCATGTACCTCTCAGGCAACCTTTCTCAGGAAATTACTAGAGGATCTGACTCACTGACTCACCAAAAGTGGGCATAAGCCAAAAAAAAAAAAAAAGGAAGAATGGGATCCAAAGGAGAAAAGTAAAAGGAATTCCTAAGAATTCCTAAGAGACACAGCAGGGTTAGAGAAACTATGCCAGATTGCAACAGATGTACAGAAGGCTCCAGAGAGTTAACACAAGGATAAGAGTGGAGCAAATAAAAACTGGCTGATGTGCTCGACTATAAATGCTGTCCTGGCTGCTTTTACAGCTTTGTAGAAAGTTTTGGTGAAGAATTATTAGGACTCAAATAAAAGTAACCAAATAAAAAATTACCCGGGACAGGGGAATGGAGAAGTCTGTTCAGGAAAGGAAATGTAATCATAGTACACTAAATGGCTCAGCTGCAAGCATATTTGCATAGTTGTAATGACACTGAATACTAATTTAACCCCAAATGGTGATGAATCATTGGGAAGAATAGGGATAGAGAGGTATGGGGAATAGTGGATGTAAATGAACTAAATGGCTAGCTTTCTTAGTAGGAAATCAGTAGCTAAATCTGGAAGTAGTGGTATATAAGCATGTTATTTAGAGGTAAATGCCAGAAGCAGCTAGAATGGAGTTTGTCTGGAGTGGGCGGTATGGCGGGAGGGTTGGGGGGGCGGGGGGAAAGAGGATTGCTACTTTTTATTATAAGCTTTATTCAGCACAGGTTCTACTTTGATTTTTATGAAAATTAGATTTAAAAAAGAATGAGTGTACTTTCACTTCCACAAGTTAATAGATACCCAATTTCAAAGGCAAAGAATTATGGAGTTTATACTAGTATATATACTAGAGGCCTGATGCACGAAATTTATGCAAGAGTAGGCCTTCCTTTCCCTGGCTGCTGGCACCAGCTTCCCTCTGGCACCCGGGACCCAGGCTTCCTTCACAGCCCTGGCTTCGTCCAGAAGGTCGTCCTGTCTAATTAGCATATTAAGCTTTTATTATTATAGATATTGTTGAGAATCCTTTTTCTTCCTTTATTGAACAAGAAGCCAAAGACAGCTTTTTGTTAGAGAACTTTTTTGAGGCGAGACAGAGTAACATGTAGCTTTTTGAAATGGTGAGATTAGGGTAAGTAAATAGCTGCTATCAGGTAAATTAAATGAGATGACCAAACAGAAAAATGTTTTACAAATACTGATTTATTATTTAAAACAGTACCACAAAGCCACCCATAATGCCAAATAACCCTACTACCACAAACCCAGTGTGTAGAAGTCAACATGTGCAACATGCAAGAGATGTGTAAATCACATCTATTCTCTTGGTTACATTCACATAAACAGGCAACATCTCTGAACATGAAAAATAATACAAACAACGGACACCTGCCACGTCCATTTACACAGTGTCAGAAGATCTACCCACGGATCAAGAATAGAAATTGATATACAGGACATTACTGAAACAACTGAAATTTGAATCCAGTCTTTGGATCAGATGATACTATTATATGAAAGATAAATTTCCTGATTTTGGTCATTGTTGTGTGGTGCTATTAATGAATGGCCTATAGTTTAGGAGCACGTTGTCTGCAATTTACTAATAGATGATTCAGAAGAAAAAGATTATAGAAATATATGTGGAGAGAGATAAGATGAGGGAAATGCGAAGAGAATAAAACAAATGTGAGGTAACTGTTGCTGAAACTGGGTGCAGAATATATGGTAGTATGCAACTTTTCTGTAAATCTGAAATTGTTTCAAAATGAAATATTTTTTAAAAGAGTATGAAGGATTTCCCATAAAAGTGTGCCATGTTCATGCTTCTGGAGAGAGTCCTGGGTTTCATCAGATTCTAACTTGTAAACACTCCCTTCAAAAAGGGTCAAGAACACCCCTTTTCCATTATTATTTATATTTTTATATTTAGTCATATCCCCTCATTCTTCTAACTAGGGTATAAATTCAAATAGCCATGAAAAATCTTATATTAGTCTGAGTACCAGAGAACAAAGTGAGGTTTTAAATAAGCAATAAAACCTAACTAATGTAAAAACAAACAAAAAGCATTTGCTGCATTATTCATGAATGTTGTTCATTCTTGTTAAAACCCAATAGTTATCCCAAAACACTATCTCATTCATTTTATGATCATTTATTCTGGAAATGTGTACCAATTTTAAACAAACACTGTTCACTGTTACAAGAAGGAAAAAAAAAACACTTCAAAGAATCATTGATTCTTTTCACTGAAAATGAAATTAAAATATATTTTCACATTAAAAGTAAGGTTTATTCATTCTGGCTGAGATACATCAATTTGACTGTGGGTGAGAAATAAATCAGTTTAAAATAAGAAAATGTCACATATACAATTTCATAAGAAAATGAATTGCAATTCAACTTTATATTTTTATGTTGCTTAATTTTATATATATTACACATATCATACATACATACTTGTTATACAAAAATATACACAAAAATTCAAGTACATAGTTTAATATCTAAAAAAAGGGAAAGGGAGATATTGCATTGGATTTCTGGTACCATTTTGTTTAAATACTTTTATAATTCAGATTTCAAGGGAACAACAAATCAAAAGCCCCTAATTTTTCAGAAAGCTTTGTGTTCACATAAATTCATCATTCAAGTATATTTTTATTGAAACAATAAACTATTTGACTGGTTGCAGAGTCAAATGAATAAGTCACATTAAGCAAAAGCAGAGCTTTCTCTAACTTTGCTTTCATCAGCCTAGCATCCTTCTGACATATAAAATGCAGAGCATCACCGTGACTTTTAACCTGCACTATTTTAAGCTGGGCACTATTAATGCCGTATTATAGGGCTGACAATGTTATAGATTCTTATTAAAAACAATTAGAAATTTTACTTTTACTTTTTTATTCAATTTAAAAAACAGTACATCTTTTTCACTGTGGTTGGCAACTTGACGTTATACCTGAAGGAATAATTTAAACATCCTATAACACAATATATACATAAACTTCTGAAAGATCTTGGTCTTAATTCAATTATAATTTCAATTCTACAGTTATCAAGCAAATAAAAGAATTTTTAAACAAAGAATTATTAACCATAGCATTAACATGTTTTTTAAAAAGTACATTATTTTTTTGTGTTTAATTTTTTTAGTTATACCTGAAGGAATAATTTAAACATCCTATAACACAATATATACATAAACTTCTGAAAGATCTTGGTCTTAATTCAATTATAATTTCAATTCTACAGTTATCAAGCAAATAAAAGAATTTTTAAACAAAGAATTATTAACCATAGCATTAACATGTTTTTTAAAAAGTACATTATTTTTTTGTGTTTAATTTTTTTAAATGTTGACACTATTGCAGATGCCCCATTTTG
>NW_006294681.1:5842570-5849960 GCF_000327345.1 Myotis davidii | reverse complement strand
TTTAGGAATGTTTGTTTAACCTAAATTGCTGTTAATAAACTTAATTCTAATAATCTATATCATACATTATTAGGAATTTATAAGAAACAAGATCATTTTCTTAATTGTTAGGCATGTAATGAGTTATTGTTTAAATATGACACACTGAATAAAACAAAATGTATGTTACAATTTAAACAAGTTCAACAAAAGATGCTTTTAACATGATTTTTACAAAAATACTAATTATGAAACCTACAAAATTTAAAAGACAGTACCACAGACAAAAACATAATAATATAAATATATTAAATCGTCTTCTAGTGGCTGTTTTGACTTTTATGAAAACGTTCTAACAAAGCACTCATAATGTTTCCTGGTATTCTTTGGTGCTTATCAATCAAAGCTTGAACAGCATTCTTTGTCTATTAAGAAAACAAAAGAAAAGCCATTATTCTTTTAGTTCTCAATATAGATCATCTATTTTGTAAAGATTTTAATGTACTACTACTTTCAAGAAGTCCTCCCTAATTTAGCACCCATCTCTCTTCAGAATTAATGGTTTCCGTCTTAGTACAACCATAGTATATTTCTTTATACCTATTATGCTTGAATTACATGATTGTCCAAATGGATATTTCCACACAGCATTTCCCCAGCATTGAGCACAGCAATGCCTTGCACTCAACACTTTTTTAAATAACTAAGGGGAAAAAATCAGAAAAAAAAGTAGCAAGAAATTTTCTAATAGCCAAATGAAGTTTCACGCCTTACAATCCATTAGTAAACTGTTGTACATTTTTCCTTTATTACCATACACACCAAAAAATTATATCAGACAATGAAAAATGAAGAAGTGAGGAAAACTTTCGAATGAATGAGTGAGCTGATATACTTTGGTTCATTACCTAAATTTCTAGACAGTTTAACAGGAATTTAAATTAAGTCATAACAATGGAAAAGTCAATTAGGATATAAGAAGAAATCTAAAACTGTTTCCCATTCATCACAAATTTCAACAATTTTCACTTTGAAATTAGTTGTAGCTATCTAAAAAAATGTTTTATGCACACTCACACCTTTCAATGAGCCTTTATACAAATTCTGAAACTTCCTCTCTTCTTAAAAATAACTAATACACCCTATCCCAAAGACGTATTTTAAAAATATGCCTCTCTAAACCAAAATTTTTCATAACTCAGTAAAATGAGAAATATTTCATACAATTATTATAAGGATGAAATGAAATTGAAACTATGTCTTCAGGTATTTGGCCCAGTGACTAACACACAGATTATGTTCTGTGAAGTATATTTTACATTTTTATACACTTATTCAAAAAATATTAGGTGCTTTGGAAGCTAGAACATCAATGAAACAAGTCTCACATCTCAAGGAGCGCATACGTTAACAAGCATAATCAAATACCAAGTAATTAAAATGTAAGATCATTTGTGACATGTGTCATCTGAGATGAGAAGAAAAAGTATTTGTTGAGTTTTTAAAAATGTTTTTTATTGATTTTAGAGAGAGAGAGAGAGGGAGGGAGAGGGAAACATCGACTGGCTGCCTACTGCATGCCCCCTACTGGGGATCGAGCACACAACCTGAGTGGGAACGGAACCCGCAACCTCTCAGTGCAAGGCATGACACCCAACGGACTGAGCCACACCGGCCAGCGCGAAGGAAAGTATCTGGAAGTTCCACCTTGTGAGCCCATTTGGTGGGCAACAACCAGAAAAAGACGCACTAACGAGGTACTGTTTGGTCTGAGTGTCCAAGGACCAGTAACATTTCAATAACAGTGAAGGGAAAAGCATGAGGAAAGACCACAGGAAAGCGTGTGCTGAAGGAATGACGAGTTAGTGGGTCTGGCTAGAATTCTGCAAGAGGGAAAGGTTCTAGAGATCAGTTGCACAACAATGTAAGTATATTTAACTCTACTGAACCACACACCTAAATTAAAAATGGTCAAGTTGATAAATTTTATGTTATGTATTTACCACAAATTTAAAAACTTTTAAAAAATCAAGCTATGTATACAATAGGTTGATAGAAAAGTCAGAACACATTCATCCCATTTTCTAGGTGATTCAATAATATGACATTTATTGCTTCTTATGATATTTCATACTCTCTGAAAAGTATAATAGCAAATTGAGTGGTCTTATCTCATCTTCCTGGATCTCTTTGCAGGAATGGATGTGACTGATCTTTCCTATTTTTTTAAAAAGCCACCTGCTGACTTCTCTCACACAAATTTACTTGTTCCACCTCTCTGCTACTTCTCTTTCAGCCAGCTTTGGTTGTTTTCCACGACCTGTTCCTTGAATGTTACATCATCCTCTACAGTCTGTCCTCAGTCCTGTTCTTTCTCTCTCTAAACTATTCTGTAAAGCTCATGGCTTCAGTAATTACCTCAGTGCAAATGACTTCTAAATCTTCATCACCAATTCTGACTTCTTTCCCAAACCTCAGTAAAACAGTTACAAAAACCTACACATGTAAAAATATGCACAGATATCCTGCAAGTAACTACACAGAATTAGCTTTCAGGCCTGATGCATTCTCTCTGTAAAATCCCTCAAATCTGTATCTTGCTCTACCTTTCAAGTAGATAAGATCATTATCTAACTCATTCATTCATCAAACTTTTATTGAGATCAATTAAATACCTACCACTGTACTAGGAACTAGAGACACAAAAATTCATAGCATAACCTCTGCTCTTAAAAAGGGCCCTTTAATTTTTATACATCTAAGGCATCACAATTGCTAGCATCATCACAAACCATTGTAGAGGAAGAGATTACATATCTGCTGGCTTTGGCCAAAAACAATTTAAGTGGAACTGATATGAACCACTTCCAAGCAGAGGCCTATTCCAATTGAAATGTTTTTAATAGAAAAATCCGCTAGTCTGTATTTAAGGGCCTAAAAATGTCGCTCCAACTTGCTTTTCCAGTTTCATTGATCAAACTCTATCCACTGAGCTAGTGACGCCAAGTCTATTCCACAGCTGTTATTAAGTGCTCTTCAAGGAAAAACAGGGATAGGGTTTTGATAGAATGAGAGCTGAAAATGATCTTCGAAACAAAGCTAAATAGACCACTTATTGCAAGCCTTCTTAGAATCTCTAATATGTTAATGTGCTTTGCAAAATTCCTAGAAGGGAACTAGGCAGTCACTCCCCACCTGCTGTTCTAATCACACTGGACGCTGGACACTGTTGTACATGCAGTCAGCTTAGCACCTACCACTGCCGCTTTGTTCATACTCTGCCTCCTGCCCCACGTCTGCATGTCTAGGACATGCCCACTTTCACGACCCACTTCAAATGCCCTCATTCTAGAAAGTTTTCCCATTTTTTCCCTCACAAAGCAGTCTCTTTACCCTTTGAGCTTCATACTGGTATCACTGAAATTTAGCCTCCATATTGCTTCTAGGAATCTTTCTAAATGCAAACCTATTATAACACTCATCTGCCTTAAATAGCTCTCCAGCTTTCCGTGAACAAATCAATGATAAGCCATCATAGCCCAGAAACTTCCTAAATTTCTAGCCTCATCTCCTACAATATTCCTTCTAGCTATACCAGACTACCTTCAACTCCCCAGAGAGTTCAGGTTATTTCATGTTGTCATCCGTTTATACATTCCATTTCCTCTACCTCATTACTCCTTGTCCAGTTAATCCCTTCATGTCTTTCCAAATAGAATTCAAGCATCATCCCCGTTGAAGTGTTCCTGATCTCATTCAGATACTTTTCCTTTGTGCTTCCATAATACCTTAGCACGGTACTTATCAACCAGGGTCGATTTTATGCCCCAGGCGACATATGGCAATGTCTATAGACCTTGTCACATTTTAGAATAGAAAGCTCTTTGTAGTGGGGGACTGTCCCAGGAAGTGCAGGATGGTCATCACCATCCTTGACCTCTCTACTCACTAGATGCTAGTAGCACCACCACTTCCCAAGTCTGGCCCATTGTGACAATGAAAAATGTCTCCAGATTGGCAAATGCGCCCTGGGGAGGAAATCACCACTGATCTAGAGCATACTTGTAAAATAAATTAATGAATTAATGAATTCATTTTAATTTAATAATTGAAAGTCAAAAAAATCTATACAAGGACTAAGAAAGAATAATTTACCTTTTCAGCTAATTCTTCTGCTGTTAACTTTGGATCATATGGAATGGGATCACCTAAATAGGTACGAAACTTCACTGGAAAACCTCCATATATTGGAGCAAATGGATAGCGGAATTTTTCATAAAGCCACCTAAATAACCCTGTTTTAAAGTAAACAAAATCATTTTAATTGGTTACAAATTCTGAGCATGTAACTGCAAACTCTCAATTATGTAAGGTTTAGAGGAAAGTAGCAAATAGTATCATCTCTTGGCAATTAATATTTTTTTAAAGACGAGCTTTTCATCAGATGTAACAAATGTGCAAGACATTAATAGAAAAATCTGGATGAGGGGGTTTATTGGTACACTCTGTACTTTCTGTTTGATTTTTCTGTAAACTTAAAAATTCTCAAAAAAACAAGGTCTATTAATATTTTTAAATGAGCTTTTAAAAATATGAGGATTTTAAAGGCAAACCAAGTACTATTATTGCAAAATAAAGGGTAAAGACTGAACCCAAAACTAGAAACTAAAAAGACTAGAGACTCAAAATATGTGATATACATGAAAAAAGAGGAAAAAATGGAAGCATAAAATAAATTCACATAAACATGTGAGACTAAAAATGCATCAATAAACTAGGTAAAGACTAAAACATGATTGTAAATTAGGAAAAAATGTAACAAAGAATTACTAATGGTAATGATCAATATAAAATTTAGCAAGATAAAAGTGGCAATAATGCAAAATAAACTGACAAAATTTAAGGCGAAGTTTAAAGAAAATAAATCCAATAAAGTCAAGCAACATGTAATACATAATCATAAGTTGTACTGGAATTTGAAAACACTGTTTATATATATCAAAAAACAGAATACACCATAAGATGCAAAGTAATACTAAAAATAAAATCACTAGACACTAATGTTTGAGATATTCAACTATTAAAGTAAAAAACATTAAAAAGTAGTAAGAAAGAATTTTAAAACCACTTTGCATTTAAAGAAGTAAAATTAGGGATAATTTCTGGTATGCAACTTAAATTCTGAAGAAATGATCTGAGAGAAAATTAGAAGAAATAATTCCACAACAAAAATTAAACATCTCATCAACCTGCCTTTCCACTTTAAATTTGAAAAAAAAAGAAAGGACCTATAAAATGTAATGGAATACCAACAGTACGTCAATATTGGGCATAAAAGAAACAACAGAAGCTTGTGGATATAAACACTAACAATATAGTGCTAGGGATTTAAAATAACAATCAACCAAATGTAATACATAAAGCATAGGATATAAAAACAAACTGAAATTTTCAAAAGAAAACAAGACACTGCAGGAAAAAGTATATCTAATTATCACTCCTATAACTAGATTCAGAGCTTATTTTGCTACCAATAAGTTGAAGGTCGGCAAAAAGAAGTTAACGTATCATGGTTCAAAATATTTTAAAAACAAACAAATTTAAAAAGTAACAACTGGTGTGGCTTAGTGATTGAGTGTCGACCTATGAACCAAGAGGTCACTGGTTCAATCCCCCGGTCAGGGCACATGCCTGGGTTGTGAGCTCGATTCCCAGTGCGGGAGGCAGCCAATAGATGTCTCACATCAATGCTTCTATCTCTCTATCCTTCTCCCTTTCTCTCTCTCTAAAAATCAATAAAAACATATTTTTAAAAAAGTAACCAATAAACCAAGGCAAATTATATCTTCTTTGGTTGTTCATCTTACTTCAATATTATTGTCTTTCATTTTTAAAGCTATAACTTCTTCAGGGGTGAGGTAAGAAGATGGTCTAAGTTATATGTAAATTTCTCCTAACCTTGACCAACATGTTTTAACAAAAGTAAATAGGTAATTTACGGGGTAATTTTAAAAAGTCAATGACAAATAAGCTTCAGTATGTACATAAGACAAAAACCTAACATCTAAGAGCTGCCATTACTTAGAACATTATCATTTAGTCTTTAAATAAAAAAAATCTAAATAGAAAAAATCTAAATTTTGAAACTACATAGAGTTCAAAGCCCAAATATTTAAAATATTGTATTATAAAAGTAAAAAACAAAAATAAAATATTATGTTATAAATATTACACTGTCATTAGAAAAACCAAATGAACCAGAACTTACTTGTTCCTCCAAGTGATCTAAATCCTTCTCGAATATTTTGTGTAAACATAGGAATAATGGGCTAAAGAGAAAATTTGGATTAAAAAGTAAATATATTAATCTATTCAATGTCTCCATTGAGTAACTAATGAAAACTTTTGAGGACCTGTTTAAGATTATTAAAAAAGGTACTTTTAAAATAAAGGTTTACTTTTATCACTAGTGTGATTTGTCAGACTAAACTAGGACATTTGTAGAAATATAAATTAGAAACACTACCCTCTAGTGGTAATATATAATATTTAGTTTACCAACTTCCTATTCATTCCACATAAATCCTTAATACTATAATAAGATTATAATAATCATTAATTTAATTAAATAAAATAAATGTGGGAGATCAAATTGATTCCGGTGGCTACTGAATAGTATGTTCGCTGAGGAAAGTTACAAGACAGAGATTACCTCTACCGGAACATTTATATAAATTTAAATGACAGAAATTAGTAAAACACCATTTATTTTTGTGAGCGTATTAAATATAAAAATGTTCAACATCAATGAAAAGTAAGTATAATACCACAAAAAAAGGAAAATCATATATATGGAAGAATTCTTCACATCATTAATTTTAGAGAACTTCTTACAAGTTCAAGGTTTTCATTTTTCTATGAATATCAATAATTAAGTATAATTTTTTAAATGAAGACCGTAACTAAATGTCATAAAACAATGGGTGAAGTAGCAAAGGAGCATATGAGAAGGGTATGCCACCGTAGAACTAAAGTAGATAAAAAATTGAACACGTTTAAACAAACACAAAATATAGCAAGTTAAAGGTTTTTAGAATAGATAAAACTAGGGGAAGGAGGGAGTGATACTTCACTTACAGTCTACCATCATTATTTGATTAATACAGAAATATCTGTCGTGGTGAGCAGGATTTGAGATATTTTAAAAAGCTGACATTTAAAAAGCCATTCCTATTCAGCTTTGGAAGGTGGTGAAATATGGTGAACTGCAGGAAAGAGACTAGGTATAGCTTTCTTCATAGAACTTACTACCTCACATATAACTAACTGATCTTTTATTTACTATCTCTCTCCCTTCTCCCAGAACTCCTAATAGCACAGACACTGTTTTGTTCATTCCTGTATCCCCAGC